>NW_022681471.1:29575629-30175629 GCF_009764315.1 Trachypithecus francoisi
ATCTGCCAAAAATAATTGGGGAACAGTGCCTTTAATACAATTTATGCAAATGGTTCTATGTTAAGAGAGGCAGTATTAGGTATCAGTGGACTGGAATAGCATTTGAATGAGTCAAAGTTTGGGAACTGCTTTTACAACTAATTGGCTCTCTGTAACATTGGGCAAGTCCCTTAACTTTTCTGAGGTTTAGTTTCCTGGTCTCTGAAATGGGAATAATGGTACTTATCTTACTTTGTGTTGTAAGAAATAAATGAAATAATGCATCTTATAAACTTCAAAGAGCTACTCAAGAGTAAATGATGTTGATAAATTTCCATCAGGTAATTGTAAGTCATTATAACCTAATAATGAAGCCATCCAAAATATGTCATAATTATGTGGGTTTGGACATGAAGCATGTGTAAGAGTCTCAGTAGAAGGCTGTGAAGGGGATACAGCAGTAAACTACAATTCAGAAGTCGGACTGGGCATAGGAGGCATGAAACCTACTGGACCTAGCGCAAGAAAAGGGTGGTCAGTAGTACAAATATTCCAGGAGAGGTGATGAAATTATCTTTAGTCTCAGTAGCCATACAAAAGGGACCAACATGAGAAATGGAAATTGGAACCCTAATGCATTTCTTGTGCAAATGTAAAATTGTGCAGCTGCTTTGGAAAACAATTTGGCAGTTCCTCAAAAGGTTAAGTGAGCTATCCTATGAATCAGTAATTCTACTTCTAGGTATGTATCAGAGAGAAATGAAACATATATCTACTCAAAAACTTATACTAGAATACATATACATAGCAGCATTATTCAAAGTAGTCCCAAAGTGGGAACAACTTAAATGTACATCAAGTGATAAGTGAATATCATATGGAATTATCTATGCAATAGAATGTTATATGGTAATAAAAATGAATAGTTCTGATGTATGCTATAACATATATGAACCTTGAAAACATTATGCTAACTGAAAGAAAGCACAAAAGGACAAATTTTGTATGATTCCATTTGTTTAAAATGTCCAGAGAGGCAAATCCGTATAGATTGAAAGTAGATTAGTGGTTGCCAGGGCCTGGGGTAGGGGGAAATAGAGAATGAATGATAATGGGAATGGGGTTTCTTTTTAGGGTGATGAAAATGTTCTGGAATTAGGTAGTAATGATGGTTGTACAACTTTGTTAATATCCTATAAACCACTGATTTGTATAGTTCAAAAGGGTGAATATTATGGTATGAAAATTACATCTCAATTAAAAAATCAATATAAAGCTCAACAAAAACCATATATCATCACAATAGAATGAACTTGTGATACACAAGGATAAATGTGAAATTTCTCCCTCCAAATTAATTATTATATATTTTATTGAGACAGGGTCTCCCTCTTTTGTCCAGGCTGGAGTGCAGTGGTGCGATCCTGGTTCACTGCAACCTCTGCTTCCCAGATTCAAGTGATTCTCTAACTTCAGCCTCCCGAGAAGCTGGGACTATAGGCGTGAGCCACCATGCCTAGTAGTGTGTGTGTGGTGTATATACACACACACACATACATATTTTGTTTGTATATACATACCTTTTTTGTAGAAACCCCATTTCTACAAAAAAATATATATATACACGTACACACACACACACACACACACACAATATGTTTTGTAGAAACGGGGTTTTGCCATATGCCCAGGCTGGTCTTGAACTCCTGAGCTCAAAGCAACTCACCTACCTCAGCCTTTCAAAATGCTGGAATTATAGGCATGAGCCACCATGCCTGGTGTATAATTTTATTTTATACATTTTATCATCAAGTAAAGTGTTTGATATATTGCAGAAATAATTCCTTTGTACTGTCTCATGCTAGATTACTCCTGGGGTCATTCTACTACACATTGATGAGCCCAACAGATGATTATTTTATTTATTTTTCACTTATTTATTTATATCGATAGATTTAGGGGTACAAGTAGTTTTTGGTTACATGAATGAATTGTATATTGATGAAGTCTGGACTTTTAGTGCATCCATCACATAATAGTGTACGTTGTACCCAATAGGTAATTTTCAAACCCTCACCCCCCCCTTACATCCTCCACCTTCCGAGTCCCCAGTGTCCATTTGCCACTCTTATGCCGCTACATATCATAGCTTTGCTCCCACTTACCTGTGAGAACATACTGTGTTTGGTTTTCTGTTCTGTGTTACTTCACTTGAGATAATGGCCTCCAGTTCTATCCATGTTGTTGCAAAAGATATTATTTTGTTCTTTTTAATGCCTGAGTAGTATTCCATGGTATGTTTACTACATTTTCTTTATCAGTTCATCAGTTGACATGCACTTAGGTTGATTCTATAGCTCTACAATTGTTGTGTGCTGTGACAAAATATGAATGCAGGGGTCTTTTTGATATAATGACTTATTTTCCTTTGGGTAGATACCCAGTAGTGGGATTGCTGGATTGAATGATAGATCTCCTCTTAGTTCTTTGAGAAATCTCCATAGTGTTTACCATAGAAGTTGTACTAATTTACATTCCCATCAACAGTATATAAGTGTTCCCTTTTTACCACATGTCTACTAACATTTATTGTTTCTTGACTTTTTAAAAATGACCATCATGACTGGGATAAGGTGGTATCTCATTGTGGTTTTAATTTGTTTTCCTCTGATGATTAGTGGTGTTGCGCATTGTCTTATACGTTTTTTGGCCACTTGTATTTCTTTTTTATTTAAACATTTATTTTAGGTTGAAAGATACATGTGCAGGTTTGCTATATAAGTAAACTTGTGTCATGGTGGTTTGTTGTACAGATTATTTCATCACTCAGGTTCTAAGACCAGTACCTAATAGTTACTTTTTCTGGTCCTTTCCCTTTTCCCACCCTCTACTTTCAAGTAGGCCTCAGTGTCTGTTGTTCCCCTCCTTGTGTTCATTAGTTCTCATCACTTGGCTCCCACTTATAAATGAAAACACATAGTATTTGGTTTTCTGTTACTGTGATAGTTTACTAAGGTTAATGGACTCCAACTCCATCCATGTCCCTGTAAAGGACAAGATCTCATTCTTTATTATTGCTGCATAGTATTCCATAGTGTATATGCACCACATTTTTAAAAATCCAATCTGCCATTGATGAGCATTCAGGTTGATTCCATGTATTTGCTATTGTGAATAATGCTGCAATGAACATACTTGTGCATGTGTCTTTATAATAGAATGATTTATTTTCCTTTGTGTATATACCAGGTGATGGGATTACTGGGTAGATAGCAGTTCTTTCTTTAGATCTTTGAGGAATTGCCACCCTGTCTTTCACAATGGTTGAACTGATTTACACTTTTACCAACAGTGTATAAATGTTCCCTTTTCTCCACAACCTCACCAGTATCAATTATTTTTTGACTTTTTAATAATAGCCATGCTGATTGGTGTGAGTTGGTATCTCATTGTGGTTTTGATTTGTATTTCTCTAATGATCAGTGATATTGAGCTATTTTTCATATACCTGTTGGCCACATGTATGTCTTCTTTTGAAGAGTATCTGTTCATGTCCTTTGCCCACTTATTAAGGAGGTTGTTTGTTTTGTTCTTCTTGTAAATTTAAGTTCCCTATAGATGCTGGGTGTTAGACCTTTGCCAGATACATAGTCTACAAATATTTTCTCCCATTCTCCAGGTGGTCTGTTTACTCTGTTGATAGTTTCTTTTGCTGGGCAGAAGCTCTTTAGGTTAATTATATCCCATTTGTCAACTTTTGTTTTTGTCGCAATTGCTTTTGGAGTCTTCTTCATGAAATCTTTGCCTGTGCCTATGTCCAGAATGGTATTGCCTAAATTGTCTTCCAGGGATTTTATAGTTTTGGGGTTTACATTTAAGTCTTTTTTCCATCTTGAGTTAATTTTTGCATATGGTGTAAGGAAGGGGTCCAGGTTCAATCTTCGGTATATGGCTAGCCAGTTATCCAGCATCATTTATTGACTAGGGATTCGTTTCCTCATTGCTTGTTTTTGTTGGTTTTGTCGAAGATCAGATGGTTTCAGGAGTGAGGCGTTATTTCTGGGCCCTCTATTCTGTTCCATTGGTCTATGTGTCTATTTTTTCTACCAGTACTATGCTATTTTGGTTACTATATCCCTGTAGTGTAGTTTAAAGTCAGGTGACAGGATGCCTCTAACCTTTTTTCAAAGTTCTTAGCTTCCTTGCATTGGATTAAAACATGATCCTTTAGCTCGTTGGAGTTTGTTATTACCCACCTTCTGAAGCCTACTTCTGTCAGTTCGTCAAACTTATTCTCCATCCAGTTTCGTTCCCTTGCTATCAAGGAGCTGTGATCCTTTGGAGGAGAAGAGGTGTTCTGGTTTTTGCAATTTTCAGCCTTTTTTGCAATGTTTTTTCCTCATCTTCGTGGATTTATCTACCTTTGGTCTTAAAGCTGGAAACCTTAAGATGGGATTTTGTGTGGACATCCTTTTTGTTGATATTGATGCTATTCCTTTCTTTTTGTTGGTTTTCCTTATAACAGGCCCCTCTGCTGCAGGTCTGCTGGAATTTGCTGGAGGTCCACTCCAGACCCTGTTTGCCTGAGTATCACCAGTGGAGGCTGCAGAACTGCAAAAATTGCTGCCTGTTTCTTCCTCTGGAAGGTTTGTCCCAGAGGGGCACCTACCAGATGCCAGCCAGAGCTCTCCTGTATGAGGTGTTTGTTGACCCCTTCTGGGAGGTGTCTCCCAGTCAGGAGGCTTGGGTGTCAGGGACCTACTTGAGGAGGCAATCTGTCCCTTAGCCGAGCTCAAATGCTGTTCTGGGAGATCTGCTGCTCTCTTCAGAGCCAGCAGGCAGGAAGGTTGACGTCTGCTGAAGCTGTGCCCACAGCCGCCCCTTCCCCCAGGTGCTCTGTCCCAGGGAGATGGGAGTTTTACCTATAAGCCCCTGACTGGGGCTGCTGCCTTTCTTTCAGAGATGCCCCACCTAGAGAGGATGAATCTAGAGAGACAGTCTGGCTATGGCAGCTTTGCTGAGCTGTGGTGGGCTCCACCCAGTTCAAACTTCCTGGGCAGCTTTGTTTACACTGTGAGGGGAAAACCGCCTGTTCAAGCCTCAGTAATGGCAGATGCACCTCCCCCCACCAAATTCAAGTATCCCAGGTTGACTTCAGAGTGCTGTGCTGGCAGTGTGAATTTTAAGCCAGTGGATCTTACTTAGCTTGCTGGGCTCCGTGGTTGTGGGATCCTCTGAGCAAGACCACTCAGCTCCCTGGCTTCAGCCCCCTTTCCTGGGGAGTGAACAGTTCTGTCTTGCTGGCATTCCAGGCGCCACCAAGGTATGGAAACAATAACAACAACAACAACAACAAACCAGAAAACAGAAAACTCCTGCAACTAGCTTGGTGTCTGCCCAAATGGCTGCATAGTTTTATGCTTGAATCCCAGGGCCTTCGTGGTGTAGGCACCCGAGGGAATCTCCTGGTCTGTGGGTTGCAAAGACCATGGGGAAAGCATAGTATCTGGCCAGAATGCACTGTTCCTCACTGCAGGGTTCCTCACAGCTTCACTTGGCTAGGGGAGGTGTTCCCTGATCACTTGCACTTCCCAGGTGAGGTGATGCCCCACCCTGCTTTGGCTCACCCTCCATGGGCTGCACCCACTGTCTAACCAGTCCTAATGAGATGAGCTGTGTACCTCAGTTGGAAATGCAGAAATCACCTGCCTTCTGCATTCATCTTGCTGGGAGCTGCAGACCAGAGCTGTTCCTATTTGGCCATCTTGCCAGCCACTGCTGGATTAGCTTTTTGATATGCTGCTGGATTTGGTTTGCTAGTATTTTGTTGAGGATTTTTCCATCAATGTTCATCAAGGATATTGGCCTGAAGTTTTCTTTTTTTTTTTTTTCCTGTCTGCTAGGTATTGATATCAGGATGATGCTGGCTTCATAAAATGAGTGGGAAGGAATTTCTCCTCCTCAATTTTTAGGAATAGTTTCAGTAGAAATGGTACCAGATCTTCTTTGTACATCTGGTAGAATTCAGCTCTGAGTGTCTAGTCTTGTACATTATTTTGGTTGGTAGGTTATTTATTACTGATTCAATTTCAGTGCTCATTATTGGTCAGTTCAGGGATTCAACTTCTTCCTGGTTCAGTCTTTGGATGGTGTATGTGTGGAGGAATTTATCTTTTTCTTCTACATTTTCTAGTTTGTGTGCATAGAGGTGTTCATAGTAGTCTATGATGGTTATTTGTATTTCTTTGGGGTGAGTGGTGACATCCCCTTTGTCATTTCTGATTATGTTTATTTGAATCTTCTGTCTTTTCTTCAGTCTAGCTAGCAGTCTATCTACTTAATCTTTTTCAGAAATAGACTCTGGGATTCACTAATATTTTGATTTTTTTTTTTTGTGCGTTTCTCAATATTCTTCAGTTCAGCTCTGATTTTGCTCATTTCTTGTCTTCTGCTTGCTTTGGGGTTGGTTGTCTCTTAGTTCTCTAGTTCTTTTTGTTGTGATGGTAAGTCGTAGTTTGAGATCTTTCTAACTTTTATATGTGGGCATTCAGTGCTATAAATTTTCCTCTCAAGACTGTATTAGCTGAATCCCAGAGATTCTGATATGTTGTAACATTGCTTTCATTAGTTTCAAAAAACTTCTTTATTTCTGCTTTAATTCCATTATTTAACCAAAAGTTATTCAGGTACACGTTGTTTAATTTCGACGTAATTTTATGATTTTGAGTGAATTTCTTAGTCTTGATCTCTATTTTTATTGTGCTGTCATCCAAGAGAGTGTTTGGTATGATTTCAGTCCTTTTGCATTTGCTGAGGATTGTTTTATGTCTGATTGTGTGTTCAATTTTACAGTCTGTGCCATGTGTCAATGAGTAGAATGTATATTCTATTGGTCTTTAGGTGGAGAGTTCTGTATATGTTCATCAGGTCCATTTGTTCCAATGTTGAGTTCAGGTACTGAATATCTTTGTCAATTTTCTGCCTCGATGATCTAATAGTGTCAGTGGGTTGCTGAAGTCTCCCACTATTATTGTGCAGGAGCCTAAATCTCTTTGAAGGTCTTTAACAACTTGCTTTATGCATCTGGGTGCTCCTGTGTTGGGTGCATATATACTTAGGATAGTTAGCTCTTCTGACTGAATTAAATCCTTTTTCATTATGTAATGCCCTTCTTTGTCTTTAAAAAAAAAAAAAACTTTTGTTTTAAGTTCAAATGTACATGCGCAGGTTTCTTACATAGGTAAACATATGTCATGGAAGTTTGTTTTACATATTATTTCATCACACAGGCATTAAGCCTAGTACCCATTAGTTATTTTCCCTAATACTCTCCATCCTCCCGTTCTCTACGCTCTGATATGCTCCAATGTCTGTTGATCCCCTCTATGTGTCCATGTGTTCTCATGATTTAGCTACCACTTTTAAGTGAAAATATGCAGTATCTGGTTTTCTCTTCCTGCATTAGTTTACTAAGGATAATAGCCTCCAGCTCCATCCATATTCCTGCAACAGATATAATCTCATTCATTTTTTATGGCTGGATAGTATTCCATGGTGTATACGTACTACATTTTCTTAACCCAGTCTATCATTGATGGGAATTTAGGTGGATTCCATATCTTTGCTATTGTGAATAATACTGCAATGAACATACGTCTGCATGTGTCTTTATAATAGAATGATTTATTTTCCTTTGTGTATATACCCAGTAATGGGATTGGTAGATCGAATGGTATTTCTGTCTTTAGGTCTTTGAGGGATCACCACACTGTCTTCCACAATGGCTGAATGAATTTACACTCCCACCCACAGTGTATAAACATTTCTTTTTCTTCACAACCTCGCCAGTATGTTATTTTGTGACATTGTATTAATAGCCATTTTGACTGGTATGAGATGGCATCTCATTGTGGTTTTGATTTGCATTTCTCTAATAATCAGTGATGTTGAGCTTTTTTTCATATGATTGTTGGCTGTATGTATGTCTTCTTTTGAAAAGTACCTATTCATGTTCGCTGCCCACATTATAATGGGGTCATTTGTTTTTTCTTGTAAATTTGTTTAAGTTCCTTATAGATGCTGGATAGTAGACCTTTGTCAGGTGCGTAGTTTTCAAAAATTTTCTCCCAATCTGTAGGTTTTCTGTTTATGCTGTTAACAGTTTTTTTTTTTGCTGTACAGAAGGTCTTTAGTCAAATTAGACCCCATTTGCCAATTTTTACTTTGTTGCAATTGCTTTTGGCATCTTCATCATGAAGTCTTTGCTGATGCCTATGTCCTGAATGGTATTGCCTAGGTTGTCTTTCAGGGATTTTATGGTTTTGGATTTTATATTTAAGTCATTTTTGCCAACTTGAGTTAATTTTTGCCTATGGTGTAAGGAAGGGGTCTAGTTTCAATCTTCTGCATATGGCTAGCTGGTTATCCCAACACAATTTATTGAATAGGGAATCCTTTCCCCATTGTTTGCTTGTGTCAGGTTTGTTAAAGTTCAGATAGTTGTATGTGTACAGTCTTATTTTTAGGTTCTCTATTCTGTTCCATTGGTCTGTGTGTCTGTTCCTGTAACAGTACCATGCTGTTTTGTTTACTGTAGCCCTGTAGTATAGTTTGAAGTTAGGTAACATGATGCCCCTCACTTTGTTCTTTTTGCTAAGGATTGCCTTGGCTATTTGGGCTCTTTTTGGGTTTTATATGAATTTTAAAATCGTTTTATTCTAGTTCTGTGAAGAATGACACTGGTAGCTTAATGGGAACAGCATTGAATCTATAAGTTGCTTTGGGCAGTATGGACATTTTTATGATATTGATTCTTCCTCTTCATGAGCAAAGAATGTTCTTTCGTTTGTTTATGTCGTCTCTGATTTATTTGAGCAGTGGTTTATAGTTCTCCTTGGAGAGACCTTTCACCTCCCTGGTTAGCTGTATTTCTAAGTATTTATTCTTTTTGTGGCAATAGTGAATGGGAGTGTGTTTATGATTTGGCTGGCTGCTTGGCTGTTGTTGGTATATAGGAATGGTAGTGTATTTTGCCCATTGATTTTGTATGCTGAGACTTTGCTGAAGTTCATTATCAGCTTAACTAGTTTCGGGGCTGAGACTATGGGATTTTCTAGCTATAGCATCATATCATCTGCAAACAGGGATCATTTAACTTCCTATCTGAATGCTCTTTATTTCTTACTCTTGCTGATTGCCTTGACCAGAATTTCCAGTACTATGTTGGATAGGAGTGATGAGAGAGGGCATCCTTTTCTCACGCTGGTTTTCAAGGGGAATGCTTCCAGCTTTTGCCCGTTCAGTATGATATTGGCTGTGGGTTTGTCATATATGGTTCTGATTATTTTGAGGTACGTTCCTTCAATACATAGTTTATTGAGAATTTTTAACATGAAGGTTGTTAAATTTTATCAAAGCCTTTTCTGCAGCTTTTGACATAATCATGTGGCTTTTGTCTTTAGTTCTGCTTATGTGATGAATCACATTTATTGATTTGTGTGTGTTGAACCAGTTTTTCATCCTGGGAATGAAGCCTACTTGATCATGGTGGATAAGCTTTTTGATATGCTGCTGGATTTGGTTTGCCAGTAGTTTGTTGAGGATTTTTTGCATCTATGTTCATCAAGGATATTGCCTGAAGTTTTCTTTTTCTTTTTCTTTTTCTTTTTTTTGGTATCTCTGCCAGGTTTTGGTATTAGGTTGATGCTGGTCTCAAAAACTGAGTTGTAGAGGAGTCCCTCCTTTCCAATTTTTTTTGAAATAGTTTCATTTGAAATGATACCAGCTATTCTTTGCACATGTGATAGAATTTTGCTGTGAATCTGTCTTGTCCTGGAATTTTTTTTGGTTGGTAGGATATTTATTACTGATTCAATTTCAGGGCTCATTTTTGGTCTATTCAGGGATTCAGTTTCTTCCTGGTTCAGTCTTGGGAGTATGTATGTGTCCAGGAATGTATGCATTTCTTCTAGGTTTTCTAGTTTATGTGCATAGAGGTGTGCATAATATTCTTTGATCTTTGTTTGTATTTCTGTGGGGTCAGTGGTAGTATCCTTTTTATCATTTCTGATTGTGTTTATTTGAATCTTCTCTCTTTTCTTATTAGTCTAGCTAGTGGTCTATTTTACTAACTTTTTCAAAAAACCAGCTGTTGAATTTATTAATCTTTTGAATGGTTTTTTGTGTCTCAGCCTCCTTCAGTTTAGCTCTGATTTTGGTTATTTCTTGTCTTCTGTTTGCTTTTGGATTTGTTTGCTTTTGGTTCTCTAGTTCTTTTAGTTGTAATGTTAGGTTGTTAACTTGAGATCTTTCTAACTTTTTGATATGGGTGTTTAGTGCTATACATTTCTCTCTTAACACTGCCTTAGCTGTATCCCAGATATTCTGGTACATTGTATATTTGTTTTCATTAATTTGAAAGATCTTCTTGACTTCTGCTTGATTTCATTATTTACCTAAAAGTCATTCAGGAGAAGGTTATTTAATTTCCATGTAATTGTGTGGTTTTGAGTGAATTTCTTAGTCTTGATTTCTAATTTGATTGTGCTGTGGCTAGAGACTGTTATGATTTCAGTTTTTTTACATTTGCTGAGTAGTGTTTTACTTTATGTGATCGATTTTAGAGTAAGTGCCATGTATCAATGAGAAGAATGTATATTCTATTGTTTGGGGTGGAGATTTCTGTAGATATCTATCAGGTCCATTTTATCCAGAGCTGAATTCAGTCCTGAACATCTTTTAAATTTTCTGTCTCAATGATCTGTCTAATATTGTCAGTTGGGTGTTAAAGTCTCCCATTATTATTGTGTGGGAGTTTAAGTCTCTTTGAAGGTCTCCAGAACTTGATTTTTGAATTTGGGTCCTCCTGTGTTGGATGAGTGTATATTGGAATTGAACCCCTTACCATTATGTAATGCCCTTCCTGTCTTTTTTGACATTTGTTGGTTTAAAGTCTTTTTGTCTGAAATTAGGATTCTAACCCCTGCTTTTTGTGTTTTCCATTGGCTTGGTAGATTTTTCTCCATTCCTTTATTTTGAGCCTGTGGGTGTTATTCCATGGGAGATGGGTCTCTTGAAACAGCCTACCATTGGGTCTTGATTCTTTATCCAGCTTGCCACTCTGTGCCTTTTAATTGGAATATTTAGCCTGTTTACATTCAAGGTTGTGTGTGGTAAGGTATGTGTGGATTTGATCCTGTCATCATGTTGATAACTGGTTGTTATGTAGAGTTGTTTTCGTGGTTCCTTTATAGTGTCACTGGTCTGCAAATTTAAGTGTTTCTATTGTGGCTGATAAGTCTTTCTTTCCAAATATAATGCTTCTTTCAGGAACTCTTTTAAGGCATGTCTGGTGGTAATGAATTCCCTCAGCATTTGCTTGTCTGAAAAGAATCTTATTTTTCCTTCACTTATGAAGCTTAGTTTGGTCAGATACAAAATTATTCATTGGAATTTCTTTTCTTTAATAATTTTGAATATAGGCTCCCAGTCTCCTCTGGCCTGTAAAGTTTCTGCTGAGAGGTCTGCTGTTAATCTCATGGCATCCTTTTGTAGGTAAGCTTTTCTTTATCTTGAACTGCCTTTAACATTCTTTCTTTCATTTTGTTCTTTATAAATCTAATAATTTTTGTCTTGGGAAAGATCTTCTTATGTGGATTCTCTGCATTTCCTAAATTTAATGTTGCCTCCCTAGCTAAATTGGAGAAGTTCTCATGGATGGTATCCTGAAATATATTTTCCAGTTGCTTCAATCCTCCCCATCTCTTTTGGGGATGGCAATAAGTTGTAGAATTGGTCTCTACATAATCCCATACTTCTCGGAAGTTTTGTTTGTTCCTTTTCATTCTTTTACTTTATTGTTTGACTGTCTTATTTTGGAAAGCCAGTCTTGAAGCTTTGAGATTCTGTCCTCCTCTTGGTCTCTTCTGCTGTTCATACTTGCGATTGCATTATGAAATTCTTTTATTTTATTTTATTTTTATTTATTTATTTATTTTATTATATTTTAAGTTCTAGGGTACATGTGCATGAGGTTTATATCATGTATAACTCCCCAATGCAATCCCTCCCTCCTCCCCCCTCCCCATGATAGGCCCCAGTGTGTGATGTTCCCCTTCCCAAGTCCAAGTGATCTCACTGTTCAGTTCCACCTATGAGTGAGAACATTCAGTGTTGTTTTCTCTTCTTGTGATAGTTTGCTAAGAATGATGGTTTCCAGCTGCATCCATGTCCCTACAAAGGACGCAAACTCATCTTTTTGATGGCTGCATAGTATTCCATGGTGTATATGTGCCACATTTTCTTAATCCAGTCTGTCACAGATGGACATTTGGGTTGATTCCAAGTCTTTGCTATTGTGAATAGTGCCGTAATAAACATACGTGTGCATGTGTCTTTGTAGTAGAGTAATTTATAATCCTTTGGGTATATACCCAGTAGTGGGATGGCTGGGTCATATGGTACATCTAGTTCTAGATCCTTGAGGAATCGCCATACTGTTTTCCATAATGGTTGAACTAGTTTACAATCCCACCAACAGTGTAAAAGTGTTCCTATTTCTCCACATCCTCTCCAACACCTGTTGTTTCCTGACTTCTTAACGATTGCCATTCTAACTGGTGTGAGATGGTATCTCATTGTGGTTTTGATTTGCATTTCTCTGATGGCCAGTGATGATGAGCATTTTTTCATGTGTCTGTTGGCTGTATGGATGTCTTCTTTTGAGAAATGTCTGTTCATATCCTTTCCCCACTTTTTGATGGGGTTGTTTGTTTTTTCCTTGTATATTTGTTTGAGTTCTTTGTAGATTCTGGATATTAGCCCTTTGTCAGATGAGTAGGTTGCAAAAGTTTTCTCCCATTCTGTAGGTTGCCTGTTCACTCTGATGGTAGTTTCTTTAGCTGTGCAAAAGCTCTTTACTTTAATTAGATCCCATTTGTCAATTTTTGCTTTTGCTGCCGTTGCTTTTGGTGTTTTAGACATGAAGTCCTTGCCCATGCCTATGTCCTGAATGGTACTACCTAGATTTTCTTCTAGGGTTTTTATGGTATTAGGTCTAACATTTAAGTCTCTAATCCATCTTGAATTAATTTTCGTATAAGGGGTAAGGAAAGGATCCAGTTTCAGCTTTCTACTTATGGCTAGCCATTTTCCCAGCACCATTTATAAATAGGGAATCCTTTCCCCATTTCTTGTTTCTCTCAGGTTTGTCAAAGATCAGATGGCTGTAGATGTGTGGTATTATTTCTGAGGACTCTGTTCTGTTCCATTGGTCTATATCTCTGTTTTGGTACCAGAACCATGCTGTTTTGGTTACTGTAGCCTTGTAGTATAGTTTGAAGTCAGGTAGCGTGACGCCTCCAGCTTTGTCCTTTTGACTTAGGATTGTCTTGGCAATGCGGGCTCTTTTTGGTTCCATATGAACTTTAAAGCCGTTTTTCCAATTCTGTGAAGAAAGTCATTGGTAGCTTGATGGGGATGGCATTGAATCTATAAAACCTTGGGCAGTATGGCCATTTTCACGATATTGATTCTTCCTATCCATGAGCATGGTATGTTCTTCCATTTGTTTGTGTCCTCTTTGATTTCACTGAGCAGTGGTTTGTAGTTCTCCTTGAAGAGGTCCTTTACATCCCTTGTAAGCTGGATTCCTAGGTATTTTATTCTCTTTGAAGCAATTGTGAATGGAAGTTCATTCATGATTTGGCTCTCTGTTTGTCTGTTACTGGTGTATAAGAATGCTTGTGATTTTTGCACATTAATTTTGTATCCTGAGACTTTGCTGAAGTTGCTTATCAGCTTAAGGAGATTTTGGGCTGAGACAATGGGGTTTTCTAAATATACAATCATGTCATCTGCAAACAGGGACAATTTGACTTCTTCTTTTCCTAACTGGATACCCTTGATTTCTTTCTCTTGCCTGATTGCCCTAGCCAGAACTTCCAACACTATGTTGAATAGGAGTGGTGAGAGAGGGCATCCCTGTCTTGTGCCAGTTTTCAAAGGGAATTTTTCCAGTTTTTGCCCATTCAGTATGATATTAGCTGTGGGTTTGTCATAAATAGCTCTTATTATTTTGAGGTACGTTCCATCAATACCGAATTTATTGAGCGTTTTTAGCATGAAGGGCTGTTGAATTTTGTCAAAAGCCTTTTCTGCATCTATTGAGATAATCATGTGGTTCTTGTCTTGGTTCTGTTTATATGCTGGATTACGTTTATTGATTTGCGAATGTTGAACCAGCCTTGCATCCCAGGGATGAAGCCCACTTGATCATGGTGGATAAGCTTTTTGATGTGCTGCTGAATCCGGTTTGCCAGTATTTTATTGAGGATTTTTGCATCGATGTTCATCAGGGATATTGGTCTAAAATTCTCTTTTTTGTTGTGTCTCTGCCAGGCTTTGGTATCAGGATGATGTTGGCCTCATAAAAAGAGTTAGGGAGGATTCCCTCTTTTTCTATTGATTGGAATAGTTTCAGAAGGAATGGTACCAGCTCCTCCTTGTACCTCTGGTAGAATTCAGCTGTGAATCCATCTGGTCCTGGACTTTTTTTGGTGGGTAGGCTATTAATTGTTGCCTCAATTTCAGAGCCTGCTATTGGTCTATTCAGGGATTCAACTTCTTCCTGGTTTAGTCTTGGGAGAGTGTAAGTGTCCAGGAAATTATCCATTTCTCTAGATTTTCTAGTGATTTGCATAGAGGCATTTATAGTATTCTCTGATGGTTGTTGTATTTCTGTGGGGTCGGTGGTGATATCCCCTTTATCATTTTTTATTGCGTCTATTTGATTCCTCTCTCTTTTCTTCTTTATTAGTCTAGCTAGCGGTCTGTCATTTTGTTGATCTTTTCAAAAAACCAACTCCTGGATTCATTGATTTTTTGGAGGGTTTTTTTGGTCTCTATCTCCTTCAGTTCTGCTCTGATCTTAGTTATTTCTTGCCTTCTGCTAGCTTTTGAATGTGTTTGCTCTTGCCTCTCTAGTTCTTTTAATTGTGATGTTAGAGTGTCAATTTTAGATCTCTCCTGCTTTCTCTTGTGGGCATTTAGTGCTATAAATTTCCCTCTACACACTGCTTTAAATGTGTCCCAGAGATTCTGGTATGTTGTATCTTTGTTCTCATTGGTTTCAAAGAACATCTTTATTTCTGCTTTCATTTCGTTATGTACCCAGTAGTCATTCAGGAGCAGGTTGTTCAGTTTCCATGTAGTTGAGCGGTTTTGATTGAGTTTCTTAGTCCTGAGTTCTAGTTTGATTGCACTGTGGTCTGAGAGACAGTTTGTTATAATTTCTGTTCTTGTACATTTGCTGAGGAGTGCTTTACTTCCAATTATGTGGTCAATTTTGGAATAAGTGCGATGTGGTGCTGAGAAGAATGTATATTCTGTTGATTTGGGGTGGAGAGTTCTATAGATGTCTATTAGGTCCGCTTGGTGCAGAGATGAGTTCAATTCCTGGATATCCTTGTTAACTTTCTGTCTCGTTGATCTGTCTAATGTTGACAGTGGAGTGTTGAAGTCTCCCATTATTATTGTATGGGAGTCTAAGTCTCTTTGTAGGTCTCTAAGGACTTGCTTTATGAATCTGGGTGCTCCTGTATTGGGTGCATATATATTTAGGAGAGTTAGCTCTTCCTGTTGAATTGATCCCTTTACCATTATGTAATGGCCTTCTTTGTCTCTTTTGATCTTTGATGGTTTAAAGTCTGTTTTATCAGAGACTAGGATTGCAACCCCTGCTTTTTTTGTTCTCCATTTGCTTGGTAGATCTTCCTCCATCCCTTTATTTTGAGCCTATGTATGTCTCTGCATGTGAGATGGGTCTCCTGAATACAGCAGACTGATGGGTCTTGACTCTTTATCCAGTTTGCCAGTCTGTGTCTTTTAATTGGAGCATTTAGTCCATTAACATTTAAGGTTAATATTGTTATGTGTGAACTTGATCCTGTCATTATGATATTAACTGGTTATTTTGCTCGTTAGTTGATGCAGTTTCTTCCTAGCCTCGATGGTCTTTACATTTTGGCATGTTTTTGCAATGGCTGGTACCGTTGTTCCTTTCCATGTTTAGGGCTTCCTTCAGGGTCTCTTGTAAGGCAGGCCTGGTGGTGACAAAATCTCTAAGCATTTGCTTATCTGTAAAGGATTTTATTTCTCCTTCACTGATGAAGCTTAGTTTGGCTGGATATGAAATTCTGGTTGAAAATTCTTTTCTTTAAGAACGTTGAATATTGGCCCCCACTCTCTTCTGGCTTGTAGAGTTTCTGCCGAGAGGTCTGCTGTTATTCTGATGGGCTTCCCTTTGTGGGTAACCCGACCTTTCTCTCTGGCTGCCCTTAAGATTTTTTCCTTCATTTCAACTTTGGTGAATCTGGCAATTATGTGTCTTGGAGTTGCTCTTCTGGAGGAGTATCTTTGTGGCGTTCTCTGTATTTCCTGAATTTGAATGTTGGCCTGCCCTACTAGGTTGGGGAAGTTCTCCTGGATGATATCCTGAAGAGTGTTTTCCAACTTGGTTCCATTTTCCCCTCACTTTCAGGCACCCCAATCAGACGTAGATTTGGTTTTTTACATAATCCCATACTTCTTGCAGGCTTTGTTCATTTCTTTTTCTTCTTTTTTCTTTGTTTTCTCTTCTCGCTTCATTTCATTCATTTGATCCTCAATCGCTGATACTCTTTCTTCCAGTTGATCGAGTCGGTTACTGAAGCTTGTGCATTTGTCACGTATTTCTCGTGTCATGGTTTTCATCTCTGTCATTTCGTTTATGATCTTCTCTGCATTAATTAGTCTAGCTGTCAATTCTTCCACTTTTTTTCAAGATTTTTAGTTTCTTTGCGCTGGGTACGTAATTCCTCCTTTAGCTCTGAGAGGTTTGATGGACTGAAGCCTTCTTCTCTCATCTCGTCAAAGTCATTCTCTGACCAGCTTTGATCCATTGCTGGCGATGGGCTGCGCTCCTTTGCAGGGGGAGATGCGCTCTTATTTTTTGAATTTCCAGCTTTTCTGCCCTGCTTCTTCCCCATCTTTGTGTTTTATCTGTCTCTGGTCTTTGATGATGGTGACGTACTGATGGGGTTTTGGTATAGGTCCTTCCTGTTTGATAGTTTTCCATCTGACAGTCAGAAGGATGTCTGTTGTCTGTTGGAGATTGCTTGAGGTCCACTCCAGACCCTGTTTGCCTGGGTATCAGCAGCAGAGGTTGCCGAAGATAGAATATTGCTGAACAGTGAGTGTACCTGTCTGATTCTTTCTTTGGAAGTTTCCTCTCAGGGGTGACCCCCTTGTGAGGTGTGGGGTGTCAGACTGCCCCTATGGGGGATGTCTCCAGTCGGGACCCACTGAGCAGGAGGGCACAGTCTGTCCGTTCTCAGATCTCAACCTCCGCGTTAGGAGATCCACGGCTCCCCAAAGCTGTCAGACAGAGTCGTTCGCGTCTGCACCGGCCCCGGCTCTTTCCCTGTTGGACTGCAGCTGTGCGCTGTCCACAGAGGTAGAGTCTACAGAGACAGGCAGCTTCCTTGAGCTGGTGTGAGCTCCACCCAGTTCGAGCTTCCCAGCAGCTTTGTTACCTACTTAAGCCTCAGCAATGGCGGGCGCCCCTCCCCAGCCTCGCTGCTGCCTTGCGGATAGATCGCCGCAGACTGTTGTGTTAGCAGTGAGGAGGCTCTGGGCGTGGGACCCTCCCGGCCAGGTGTGGGATATATTCTCCTGGTGTGCCTTTTCCTTAAGGGCAGTATTGGGGTGGCTTACCCGATTTTTCCAGGTGTTGTGTGTCTCAGTTCCCCTGGCTAGGAAAAGGGATTCCCTTCCCCCTTGCGCTTCCAGGTGAGGCGATGCCTCGCCCTGCTTCAGCTCACGCTGGTCAGGCTGCAGCAGCTGACCAGCACCTATTGTCCGGCACTCCCTAGAGAGATGACCCCAGTACCTCAGTTGAAAACTCAGAAATCACCGGTCTTCTGTGTCGCTCGCGCTGGGAGTTGGAGACTGGAGCTGTTCCTATTCGGCCATCTTGCTCCGCCCCTGCATTATGAAATTCTTTAGTGTGGTTTTCAGCTCTATCAGATCAGTTACATTCTTTTCTATACTGGCTATTTTGTCTGTCAGCTCCTGTATTATTTTATTGTAATTTTTAGCTTCCTTGGATTGAATTTCAACATTCTTCTGAAACTTGATCATTTTTTCTATCCATATTCTGAACTCTATTTCTGTCATCTCAGTCATTTCAGCCCAATTCAGGACCCTTGCTGGAGAACTAGTGCAGTCTTTTGGAGGAAAGAAGGCACTCTGGCTTTTTGAGTTGTCAGAGTTCTTTCACTGATTCTTTCTCATCTTTGTGGGCTGATGTTCCTTCAGTCTTTGAAGTTACTGTCCTTTGTATTTTTTTTTTTTTTTCGAGACAGAGTCTCGCTCTGTCACCCAGGCTGGAGTGCAGTGGTGCATCTTGGCTCACTGCAAGCTCCTCCTCCTGGGTTCACGCCATTCTCCTGCCTCAGCCTCCCGCGTAGCTGGGACTACAGGCGCCTGCCACCACGCCCGGCTAATTTTTTGCATTTTTAGTAGAGACGGGATTTCACTGTGTTAGTCAGGAAAGTCTCAATCTCCTGACCTTGTGATCCACCCGCCTTGGCCTCCCAAAGTGCTGGGATTACAGGCGTGAGTCACTGCTCCCAGCCGGTTTGTTTTTCTTTTATCCTATTTGATGACCTGGGGTTTTCATTGTAGTATAAGGTGGGTTCAGTCAACGGGCTTCATTTCTGGAAAACTGTAGGGGACCAAGGCTCAGATCATGACTCCTGGATGATGTGCTCTAACTCTGGGGGCCTGGTATGAGGCCTCAGCTTTGTTCTCTGTCCCTTCAAGGATAGTATTCTGCTGTGCTGGAAGGGCTGAGTTGCTCCAAGACTGCTGGTCACAACACTCTGATGGGTGGTGTCAGCCAAAGCACTTTGTAGGGTGGTGGCAGTGGGATCTGTACTAGTTCACACATGCCAGCAGCAGCAGCAGCGGCTTGGTGGGATGCATGCTCATTGGCTATAGCAGGGTGCTAGTGGGTGCTGACCTCCTTGCAGGTGTTTGCAGAAGTGGCAGTGACAGCATGACACAGTTGCAGAGGTAGCAGGGGACCCCTGCTGGTGTCTGTGCATGTATTTATGTTGGTGGTGGTGTTAGTATGGCAGTGGGGCACTGGCAGGGGCAGGACTGTGTATGCTCTGTGTGTGTTCACCCAGGTGGAGGTGTCTGCTAGAGTAGGGGAGGGTCCACTATTCTCCATGCCTAGTTTCATTCCAGCACCAATGCCAGTGAAGGCGCAGGGTGCTGGCTGGGGCCAGGCTGGCGGGCTCTGTGACTGTCATTGCTCCGACAGCAATGGCAGTGCAGCGTGTAGGGGGTGGAGTGGACTCACACTAGCAGCAGTGGCACAGCAGAGTGCACACACACACATGTGCACTGCCGCAGAAGGGGAGGCCAGGTCCATCTGTGCATGCACATGCTGGAAAATGATGTGGAGGGTGGCCATGGGTGATTGTGTGCAGGCAAAGTGGCAGAAGGGAGGCTGCAGTTGGGAGGGGGTGGGGCAGGCTGGTGTGTGTTTGCTGGTGCCTCTCTGCTGGAGTTCTCTACCTGTCAGGTGTGATCCATCAGCGCAGGAGCTATGATGCAGACCACCAGGAGTTTATTCCTCATCCCTACCCTGGGCACTTGAGGCTGCACTGCAAGCAGGCATAGCCAAGCTGGCACCCTGGGAGAGGCCAGCAGATGGAAGGGTACTCAGGTTGGACTGACCTGTCTTATGGGCAAGACAGGCCAGAATTCAGGTCCAACAGTTTCACTAGGGCTAAAGTCTCCTATGGGAGCAAGTTGAGCCTAGGGGAATGGGCATCCCTGGCTATGCTCCACTACATACTCTCCTGAACCAAACCCTCTGGGTTCTGCATTGACTAGAGACTTCTACCCCTACAACTTCTCTGAGCAGCTGTTCCTGCTGAGATAAGTGTCTGTGGTGGTTGTGGAGTCTCCTCATGCCTGGATTCCAGAGGCCCATGGCGGATTGCTCATTGTCTATTCGACTCACTGCTTTCCCAGGAGTGATTGGGGGCCAGGAATGAGTGCCAGTGCACGGTAGCCCTGTGCAAGGTTTCCAGCTTCCTCATCCTTCAGCCCAACATCTGTGTCTTCCCTCTGTGAACTCTCAATGACTTCTCTCTGTAAATCTGCTAAAAGCACATCAGTCCTCCCAATGTCCCTGTCCCCCAGTGGCAGATGTTCCTTTTAGCTGCATCTAGTCAGCCATCTTTCCCCCAATCTGTCCATTTACTTTTAAATTTTTATTAATTTTTAAAATTTCAGTAGCTTTTGGGGTACAAGTGGCTTTTGGTTACATGGATGAATTGTATAGTGGTGAAGTCTGAGATTTAATGCACCTGTCACTCAAGTAGTGCACATTGTACCCAATATGTAGTTTTTCATTCCTCACCCCCACCCATCCTTCCCTTTCTGAGTCTCCAATGTCCATTATACCACTCTGTCTGCCTTCATGTACCCGTAGCTTAGCTCCCACTTATAAATGAGAACATATGGTATTTGGTTTTCAATTTCTGAGTTACTTCACTTAGAATAATGGCCTCCAGCTCCATCCCAGTTGCTGCAAAAGAAATTATTTCATTTGTGTTTATGACTGGGTAGTATTACATATTGTATATATCCCACCTTTTTTTAATCCACTCTTTGATCGATGGACACTGAGATTGGTTCCATATCTTTGCAATCATGAATTGTGCTGCAATAAACATACACTTGCAGGTGTCTTTTTGATATAATGACTTATTTTCCTTTGGGTAGATACCCAGTAGTGGAATTACCAGATAGAATGGTAAATTTACTTTTAGTTGTTTAAGAAATCTTCATACTGTTCTCCATAGAGGTTGTACTAACTTACATTCCCACCAGCAGTGTATAAACGTTCCCTTTTAACCACATTCATGCCAACATTTATTGTTTTTTGACTTTTTAATTAATGACCACTCTTGCAGCAGTAAGATGGTATCTCACTGTGGTTTTAATTTGTACTTCCCTGATGATTAGTGATGTTGAGCATTTTTTCCCCATATGTTTGTTGACCATTTGTATATCTTCTTTTGAGAAATGCCTACTCATGTCATTTGCCAACCTTTTGATGGGATTATTTGTTTGTTTGTTTTTCTTACCGATTTATTTGAGTTTCTTATAGATTCTGGATATTAGTATTTGGTTGGATCCATAGTTTACAAATACTTTCCCCCTTCTTTGGGTTGCCTGTTATGATGATGATTATTTCTGTTGCTGTACAGAAACTTTTAGTTTAATTAGATCTAGTTTTTTTTTTGTTTGTTTTGTTTTAGTTGCCTTTGCTTTTGGGGTCTTAGTTGTAAATTCTTTACCTAGGCCAATGCCCAGAAGACATTTTCCAAGGTTATCTTCTGGATTTGTTATGGTTTCAGATCTTAGATTTACGTCTTTGATCCATCTTGAGTTGATTTTTTTATAAGGTGAGAGATGGGGATCCAATTTCATTCTTTACATGTGGCTTTCCAGTTTTCCCAGCACTATTTATTAAATAGGGTGTCCTTTCCACAATTTATGTTTTTGCATTCTTTGTTGAAGGTCAATTCGTTGTAAGTATTCAGCTTTATTTCTGGGTTCTCTCTTCTGTTCCATTGTTCTCTATGTCTACTTCTATACCAGGGGTAGGTTGTTTTGGTAACTATGGCCTTGTAGTATAATTTGAAGTCAGGGAATGTGATGCCTCCAGGTTTATTAATTTTGCTTATAATTGCTTTGGCTCTTTGGGCTCTTTTTTTGGTTCCATATGCATTTTATATTGTTTTTTCTAATTCTATGAAAAATGATGCTGGTATTTTGATGGGAATTGCATTGAACCTGCAGATTGCTTTGGTCCAGATGATCATTTTAAACTTAGGTTTGTGGAAGATTAATAAAGTTAAAAGGCGGCCCAGTTTTTAAATACTTACTTCTTTATTCATACTTTATATTCTTTATTCTTTCTAGATCAAAGGTGATTTATCATAGATGTTTTTGTATGTGATTTTGGAGTTTGTTTCTTCCTCATGGAATTTTCAGATGGCAAAATTGACATCTGCTTTTAATTGTTTGTCGTAAAAGATTTGCATTATGCTGAAATTATGACGTTTAATTAGAATAAATGGAATTAAACAACTAAATTAAATACAGTTTTAAATGTTATTTTACTTAACATAAATCAGTACACTAAGTAATTTTTAGAATTAAAATTATAATAAAATCTGTCATTGTTCTGATTTTGTATTATATTATATTATATTATATAATTATCTGCCAACAGATAGTTGAACCAATAGATAATTATATAATGATTACATAATTATCTGTTGGATTTGAAGTATATAATATTCTTCCTAAAATTTTCTAAGGCTCTCTCTTAATATTTGTATTAATTGTCAGTCTGTTTCCTTCTTTATGTAAACATTTACAAGTCTATAATAATTGTTTTTGTACATAAGATGAATAACTTTCACAATCACCACTGATTATTATAACTTTTTTATTGTAATAGTACATACACATGCATACTTTCACTGGTTAATGAGAATTTCAATATATAAAGCACAAAATAAGATTTTTACTCCAGGTTTCAACATGAAGAATGCTTCATGCTTATGTATTTTTGCAAGTGATCATTCAGATATTGACAATAAATCCAAATGGTTTTTTTTTTTTTTATTACTGGCATTGGTGTGCTGATTAGATGTGATGGTAACTTCATGGACTCATGATAAATGATCATACACAAGTTCAGTGATGCTTAATATAATGTTGACATATATAGTTGTCCATTTGGCCTTGTAAAACCTGGGACTGAAACTCAAGCCAAATAAAATTTGCCTGAATATTGAGGCTGAAGCTTGACTTTGTTGCATTTCTAATATGTAGGTTCTTGAGACTCATCCAATGTGTACTAAATAGGTTTAAGGTGGTGAACTTATTTTATACCTCTGCCCTTCATAAGGTAGGAACTTCTCATCTGTTTATAGGACCTGTGGCAGGTATTCTTGCTTCATATCTCTGTCTTTTTCTTTAGGCGCCCCAGATCCTTTATACCTCATGCCATCCTAATCTACCACCTGCCACCTCTCCTTGCTGTCCTCTAAACTAGCTACTTTCTGTCATTCAATAATGACTGCTAGTACTTGGCCCGCTTTCTTCCTCTCCCTCCCTAATGATGATAATACTCCTGGTGACTTTAACATTCACATGGATGATTCATACAATATTCTGGCTCTTCAGTTCCTTGACCTTCTCATCTTTAATGATCTTTTCTTGATCTACCTGTTCTACCCATTTTCAGGGTCACATCCTTGAACTGTTGTTACCAAAAACTGAACCAAGCACCTCTAAAGTCTTGATTTTAATGATCATTTTAGTCACTTCCTTGCATGCCTCTTCAACTCTTGTACATCTCTCTCTCTCAGCTGTACTTGTTGACAAAACCCAAACCCTGTTAATATCCTGTCCTTTGCCAGTTTCAGGACTGCACATGTATAGCTGAACACTACCAGGAAAAAATACACAATGATGCTATGCGAGGCAGAAAAACGCCCCCTAAAGATGTCCACATCCTAATCCCAGGAATCTGTGAATATGTAACCTTACACGCCTAAAGGAACTTTGCAGATGTTACTAAAGTTATAGACCTTGAGATGGGAAGATTGTCCTGGATCATACAGGTGGGCCCAATCTAATTTCATGAGTCCTTAAAAGTAAAGAGTCTTTCTCCACCGTGGTTATAAAGATATACAACAGAAGACAGTAGAAAGATGCGATATGAGAAGGACTCCCACCACTGCTAGATTTGAAGATGAGGGAAGGGGGTCAAGAACCAAGGAATGTAGGCAGCCCAAGGAATGCTGGAAAATAAAGGAAATGAATTCTTTCCTAGATAGAGCCTCCAGAAAAGAAGGCAGCCCAGGATGTTATCTTGACTTTTGCACAGTGAGACCCATGATGGACTTCTGACTTACCGAGGTCTGGGATAAATTTATGTTATTTGTTACAGCATCAATAGAAAGCAAATCCACATACTTATTGGCCTCCCTTTAAATTCATGTCCTCAAATATAAAAAAAGTGGGTATATAATAGGTGTATATATTTAGAGGGTACATGAGGTACTTTAATACAGGCATGCAATATGTTATAATCACATCATGGTAAATGGGGTACCATCCCATCAATAATTTATCCTTTGTGATATACATGTCTTCAAATTTTAAAGTTAAAATTAAGCACAAGGACTTGGAAAAGGTCCTTGCAAGTGAGGAACCATGAAGTTTAAGTTCATTAAGTAGTGGTAGACTGCAGCAAGCCCATATCCACTTAAATTTTCAGAAAATTTGCAAAATTATTGATTTCAAGCTTGTTGATATTTTACTATCTTTGCCCATTTGCTTTTCTACTCTTTGAAATTGCCATTTTATTCATTTTTCTATCTACTGAAACCTTAAAAACCCGCCAACTCTACCAAAAACACATTTTCACATGGGTGTTCCCTTATTTTTCTACTGTCAAATCTATATAACCTGCTTTTTATATTCTAAAGACTATCTCAATGAAAGCTACCTAATAACCACAGGTGGATTTACTATTAATAAGCTAATGCAGTGTTGCACTGGTAAATGTTTACAACTAGTTCTTGGGGAGAAGGAAAATGCCCTGATTTGTCATACTTGCTGATTTCCGTGACTTGAATATTCCCACCACGGCTGATTTGAAGCTACCAATATGACATCAACAAGCTTGTGAACTTTCTGAAAATTTAAATGGATATGGGCTGGCTGTAGTCTACCATTACTTAATGAACTTAAGCTTCATGGCTCCTCACTTGCATGGGCCTTTTCCAAGGCCTTGTGCTTAATTTTAAATTTTGTTTTCTTTTTTAAAAAGTTTTTCAACTCTGTTCCAATGGTATAAGCTTTACACTGCACAAAACCTGTATCTGCCTTGGTAATGACTTTCGGTTCAGCTCCTAGAGCTAACTTGCAATTTTCCTCTGTGACTTTTTGTTTAAACTACTAAGAAAAGAAATATGATTGGCTTAATCTCTTTTAGGGCTGACTGCTTTTTGCTAGGCCATGCTGTAGGTCAGTTATACGTCTATGGCTGACTACTCTGGTTAGGGTATGCATCTCTGGTCCAACTCCTGTAGTTAGGAAGGTGAAGTCATGTGCTTCACTGTCAACAAAACAGGGGCTGTGTGTGGGCCAGTTTTCCTTAAAAGAGTTTGTCAGTGGAGCATGCTGACTTAGAAGTGTCAAACTCCTCAGTGCCCTGGCTATCAACACAAAGGAGATCTTTAGATAATAAAGTACAATCTGTCTTTTATTTCATAGTTAAAAGCCCAGATTATCAGCTTGCCTTGTAAGTAAAACCATGAGAAGTATCTTCTAATGTAGAGACTAGTCACCTATTTACTTCCTTATCTAATTTAGACTCCTTTAAGAGTTATTGAAATAAATAAGCAGATAATGATACAAGATGTATAGTGTTGATTAAAATTAACAAATGTTCACATGGGGATTCCAAGTGGAGACAGTAGATATGTTAGCATCTGTATAAACTGAGTCTCACTGTAATTTCTATGACCTAACTCATGGGGTGGGTCAGCAGAAATGAAGACAGATGGTAAGTGATTAGCTTTGAAGATTCTTGTATGCCATTACCATTATGATAAGCTCTTCTCTGTAAGTGAGCCATTTTCACAAGAACATTCCCACTTTAAACATTTACAATTTATAATTTGAAAATTCCTGATCTGCCCCAAACCCTCTGAATCAGAATCTCTGAGGGAGGGGCTCAGGAATCTGTCTTTTTAGCACAGTCCTGGCATCTGCATTTTATTAGACAATAAATATACACATAAAAGCACATTGACATCTGAGAACTCCTACTCCAGAATACTTGGTATTGTTCACCATGGCATCTCCAACCCATAGAACAGCTCCTGACATTGAACAGACACTCAATAAAGAAGGCTGAATGAATGAATGAATGAATGAATATGTCCCCTAGATCTTGGGTTGGGGAGATTATCCTGAATTATGTGAGTGGGCCCAGTGTAATCATAAGAGTTCTTAGAGCGAGGGAGGCAGGAAAGTCTGAGTTACAGAGATGTGGTATTGGAAGCAGAGAGGAAAGAGAGATGCAGGAGACAGAGAGAGAGAGCAGAAAAAGCAGGAGGAAGAGAAGAATAATGATGAGGGGGAGGATGAGGAGGAGAAGAAGGAGAAAGAGAGATAGAAGAAGGGAAGAGAAGAGGAGTTAAGGATACTATGCTGCTGGAAGATGGAGGAAGAGGCTATGAGCCATGTAATGCAATTGGTCTCTAGAACCTGGAAAAGGCAAGGACACAAATTCTCCCCTAGAACCTCCAGAAGGAATGCAGTCCTGTTAATACTTTGATTTTAGAACTTCTGACTTTTGGAACTATAAGATAATACATTTTTGTTGTGTTAAGCCACTAAAATTGTGTTAATTTACTACTGTGGCAATAGGAAACAAATACACCCTGTCCTAGGTAAGATTTTCATAGTCTAAGTCAAGTATATAAAAATGTGATTCTCCCTTTCTATTACTGTTGAAGACCCTATTTTGTTCAGTTTCAGAAATCTTAATATTGACAATTCAAGATACTGTTAATCAAATTGATGATTAAACATTCTTTTCAGATAAAAACTCAGTAAAATCAAGGTTTTGCTCTTCCTTCTTATTTTATGGGGTAGAATCTAAGTACTAAAATGAGAAGAAGAGTATTTTTACCATGATTATTTTCTGCTCTCTGTGGGTGTCTGATGAGGGAAACCTAGCCCCTATTATATTTGGGCGGTTGGTCTACTGAATTGCTTCCTAATATCCACAGTCCTAACAGACCTACATATTACACTCTTAACATGGAATTCATTGTCATCGTTTCCTTGTTAAAATCACAAGGCCTTTTCTAGCCCGCTACTCATCTCGTAACCATTTGTTGTTTTCTTGAGGGCACAGATAACTTTGGCATATCTACCCACCCTTTGGGATCTTAGAAGATTTCGGAGACTTTCTGCTCCTTTCTATCTAGATGTGTCTGGCCACCATTTTTGTAAGGCTTGCTAGCTTCTTGGGCTTTGTCATGGAAGTAAAGCATGAGGCGCTGCTCTCAATATGCCCCCAATATTTCTAAGATTCTGATCACATCCCCTTCCAAGAAATTAGTCTCAATTCTCTTCCCCTCCTCAGCCAATCTAACTTAGTTTCATTTTGGATATAGAAGGGAGGGTCTTCTTTCATCATATGTTCTTTCCATATCTCTTGTTTATGGGACAACGTTTAGGCTCTTACTTAGTCTTTGTACTATGTCTTTAAACTTTTGAAAATCAAAACCTTTTTTCTTTCCAAAAATCTTGGCTTTTATAATGCAAAGCTTTCTCTTGAGACAGTGCCTCTGCTAAGGGTTTCAGAGGTCTAATTCTAAAGTAAACTCCGAGAATATGACTCCTTGTTTTATGCATTGGGCCCTTGCCTAAGGTAGTAAGTTTCAGCCTCAAGGTCTAATTTTAATGGGAAATGTTGAGGGGTAATGAGGGGTAAAAATGGAATAAAAACCCTCCATTAATACTTCAAGATATTATGCCTCTTCATTTCTCTCCCTAGTAAATCATTGCATTTAGATTCTTCAGTGCAGTTTCCCCCAATGGTTCCCCTCCACATATTGTGCAAGGCCTTTGCAAGGCTCATCTGAATCCTATAGAATCTCTACCTTTGGTTACGGCATAATTCAGAGGGGAACTAAGTACTTGATCAGAAACTGTACATCCAGAATAATGACTCTCATGTGTAAAGATTCAGAATTCATAGGGGTAGTTATTACAATGAGCTCCAAGAATGAAGGTGAGACCTTTCAAGCAGAGAATGATAAGAGAAGATTATTTTTAAAGAGGTAGAGGGTCATACATGAATTTGGGAGTTTCTGTACTCTGCCCCCAAATGCTGTTGAGCTAAATCTCAGGGATAGTAAAACATGATGGAAATCCCCACTTAAAAGTTGGAAAAGTCAAAAGAAGGAAGGACTTAAGTTTTACAACCTACGTGGAGACCAGTAAGCTGGGAAGCCTGGTCAAGCAATCTATTTCTTTTTCATTCAATGCCACAGTCTTACAGTAGAGTTATGTGGTGTGGCAGGCCTGGATAAGAAAAGCCTAGAGATAAGTCTCCACTATTCTTAATACTTGCTAACTCCCTACCATTAAGTTATATGAACCCTCCAGGGACATAGGAGGCCATATGAAAATGTCCTGTGGTCCTCTGAATTTGATGAGGAAGTTACTTGAGGGAAGGACAGAGAAAACTAGTTGTTTTTAAGACACTTTTAGCCAGAATAAGGGGATTGTGCATATGGTTTGGACAGTCTCTTCCATGGATTTGGAATATGTAACACCCCTTACTGGCTCACCAGCACAAGAGCGCTGAGTTGGTGCTAAATATCCATAAAACAAGCAATGTCCCTTTGTTTCAGGCTGATGCAGTAATGGCTTTTAATTTATTCATGTCTTCCTGTTTGTATACTCTTTGGTAGCACCCTTCATATTGACTCCAGAGTTGTACATGTGGCTTGATTTGGCCAATGAAGCAATATAAAATGTAATGGCAGGTAGAAGCTTGGAGTGCTTACATATTGGGGTTTGCCTTCCTTTGCTTTTATTGGGACTCTTGATCACTCTGTGATTAGCCTGTTGGATTATGAAAGACATGTGGTCTGGTTACTCTCTCATTCCAGCTGACAGACAGCCAATCTCAAGACATGTGAGTGAGGTCCTTGACTGCCAGCTGACTGTGGATGCATAAATGAGTCCAGCTGAGTTCAGCCCAAATTACCCACGAAGTTGTAAGCTAAATAAATGGTTGTTATATTAAGCTAGTAAGTTTTGCTGTGGTTTGTTAAACAGCAAATGTTAACTAATGTACCATTCAAGGGAGTATTGTGCAACACTGTGCCTAGGATCGGATGAGATGGGTTACATCCAGAACAGGAAGAAAGCAAAGCAAACACAATGCCATTTTCTTTAGTTGCCTCTCTACCTCCCCACCATACTCAAATCATTGATTCTGGGGAAGGAAGGACTAAAATACAGGGGAAAATCAATCCCTGTATTATGACTGAGGATTCAATTTGAACTAACTGAGATGTTATTACACTGACCTGGACATAACTGGCTTAAAATTTTTGTGTTAGACAGAATGGTGGCTCAGAGAAAGATCCTTTTGAAAAAATTAGCATGTCTGAGCCTGTGACCAGAGCAATTATACCTGTATATCAGTATTAATGCCCTAGACTGCACCTAATGTATCTGAATGGTTAAGCCTAGAGCCATGCATCACACTCATGTCCAAATATGAAGGTCTGAGTCAGAATCAGTTTAGAGTAAATTTCCAAGGTATAGGGAAGGGGATACTTTGCCGTGAGTTTGAGGAACATGAGAAAATGTGGACATGTGGACACCTGTAATTGATTCTCATTGTTCTTTTGGCTTTGTACAATGGAGGGCAAAATAGAAAAAAAAAAGATAAAATTTTTTTATTATGTAAAATTTATTACTACTAGTATTTTAATACCTAACATTATATTGAGTACATACTTATCACTATGCTAAGCTCTTTATGCATGTTGTTTCATTTAATCCTCATAACAACCTGTGAGGTAAAATATTATTTTCCCCCTTTACAGGTGAAGAAACTGAGAGTCAGAGATTAAATTACTTAAGTTCACGAAATGAATAAAATAGCTGAAATCCAGAACTGTCTGACTCTAAAAATCTTGATTTCATTTTGGCAAAACATTGCTTTTTAAATGCATGGTAGCATTTTAAAATTTATTGCTAGCAATAATTTTCCTTGCAAGATAAAACAAGTATTGAGCAGGAAGGTATAATTAAGTGCTGAAGGACAAGTTACAATTTCACATGGAGACCTAGGACACAAGGCAGAGCAAAGTTAAGAGAGGGGCCACATTGTTGCTTTTGGATGGATACTCTTGCCCCAGATACTTCACATAGAATAAAGATTACAATGATTCCTATTGATTTGACCAGGTGAAGAAAAAGCCAATTTTTTTCCCTTTAAAATAAGAGTGATTTGTAATAAATTTCCCCAATAATAGCTTTCTTGTAAAGAAAATAAAGAAGAGGGCGGAGCAAGATGGCAGAATAGGAACAGCTCCAGTCTCCAACTCCCAGCGCGAGGGACACAGAAGACCGGTGATTTCTGCATTTTCAACTGAGGTACTGGGGTCATCTCACTGGGGAGTGCCGGACAATCGGTGCTGGTCAGCTGCTGCAGCCCGACCAGCGAGAGCTGAAGCAGGGCGAGGCATTGCCTCACGTGGGAAGCGCAAGGGGGAAGGGAATCGTACTGGTATAACTGGCTAACCATATGCAGAGGATTGAAACTGAACCCCTTCCTTACACCACATACAAAAATCAACTGAAGATGGGTTAAAGACTTAAATGATTAAAGACCCCAAACTATAAAAACCCTGGAAAGCAATCTAAGGAATACCATCCTGTACGTAGGAATGGGCAAAGCTTTCTTGACAAGGATGCCAAAAGCAATCCAAAAATTGACAGACAAATGGAATCTAATAAAACTTAAGAGCTTCTGCACAGCAAAAGAAACTATCAACAGAGTAACCAGACAATCTACAGAATGGGAGAAAATATTTGCAAGCTACGCATCTGACAAAGGTTTTTTATCAAGCATCTATAAGAACTTAAACAAATGTACAAAATAAAAACAAACGACCCTGTTAAAAAGTGGGCAAAGGTTATGAACAGACACTTTGCAAAAGAAGACATACATGCAACCAAGAATCATATTTCAAAAAAGCTCGACATCACTGATTAGAGAAATGCAAATAAAAACCACAATGAGATACCAACTCACACCAATCAGCATGGCTATTAGTAAAAAGTCAAAAAATAATAAATACTGGTGAGGTTGTGGAGAAAAAGGGAACACTTATACACTGTTGGTGGGAGTGTAAATTAGTTCAACCATTGGGCAAAGCAGTACGACAATTCCTCAAAGAGCTAAAAGCAGAACTACCATTTGACCCAGCAATTCCATTACTGGGTATATACTCAGAGGAATACAAATCATTCTACCATAAAGACACATGGATGGGTATATTCACTGCAGCACTATTCACAAAAGCAAAGACATGGAATCAACCTAAATGCCTATCAATGACAGACTGGATAAAGAAAATGTGGTACATACACACTATGGAATATTATGCAGCTATAAAAAACATGAGAGCATGTCTTTTGTGGGAATGTGGATGGAGATGGAGTTATTATCCTTAGCAACTAATGCCAGAACAGAAAACAAAATACCACATGTTCTCACTTATAAGTTTTAGCTAAATGATGAGAACTCATGAACACAAAGAAGGGAACAAAGGATATTCATGCCTACTTGCACATGGAAGATGGGAGGAGAGACAGGAGCAGAAAAGCTTTAGTAGATGGGTGGTGAAATAATCTGTACGACAAATCCCATGACACAGGTTTACCTATATAACAAACCTGCACATGTGCCACTGAACCTGAAATAAAAGTTTAAAAATATAGCTGTTCTAAGGAACTCAAAGAAATTCAAAAAACACAGAGAAGGAATTCAGAATACTATAAGACAAATTTATCAAAGGGATTGAAACAATTGAAAATAATCGGGGGCGGAGGAAGATGGCCGAATAGGAAGAGCTCCAGTCTCCAACTCCCAGCTCGAGCGACACAGAAGACCGGTGATTTCTGCATTTTCAACTAAGGTACTGGGGTCATCTCACTGGGGAGTGCCAGACAATTGGTGCTGGTCACCTGCTGCAGCCCCACCAGTGAGAGCTGAAGCAGGGCGAGGCATCGCCTCACCTGGGAAGCACAAGGGGGAAGGGAATCCCTTTTCCTAGCCAGGGGAACTGAGACACACAACACCTGGAAAATCGGGTAACTCCCACCCCAATACTGCGCTTTAAGCAAACGGGCACACCAGGAGAATATATCCCACACCTGGCCGGGAGGGTCCCACGCCCACGGGGCCTCCCTCATTGCTAACACAGCAGTCTGCAATCTAACCGGAAGGCAGCAGTGAGGCTGGGGGAGGGGCGCCCACCATTGCTGAGGCTTAAGTAGGTAAACAAAGCCACTGGGAAGTTCGAACTGGGTGGAGCTCACAGCAGCTCAAGGAAACCTGCCTGTCTCTGTAGACTCCACCTCTGGGGACAGGGCACAGATAAATAACAACAACAAAAAAGCAGCAGAACCTCTGCAGACGCAAACGACTGTCTGACAGCTTTGCAGAGAGCAGTGGATCTCCCAACACGGAGGTTGAGATCTGAGAAGGGACAGACTGCCTGCTCAAGTGGGTCCCTGACCCCTGAGTACCCTAACTGGGAGACATCTCCCACTAGGGCAGTCTGACACCCCACACCTCACAGGGTGGAGTACACCCCTGAGAGGAAGCTTCCAAAGTAAGAATCAGACAGATACACTCGCTGTTCAGCAATATTCTATCTTCTGCAACCTCTGCTGCTGATACCCAGGCAACAGGGTCTGGAGTGGACCTCAAGCAATCTCCAACAGACCTACAGCTGAGGGTCCTGACTGTCAGAAGGAAAACTATCAAACAGGAAGGACACCTATACCAAAACCCCATCAGTACGTCACCATCATCAAAGACCAGAGACAGATAAAACCACAAAGATGGGGAAGAAGCAGGGCAGAAAAGCTGGAAATTCAAAAAATAAGAGCGCATCTCCCCCTGCAAAGGAGCGCAACTCATCGCCAGCAACGGATCAAAGCTTGTCAGAGAATGACTTTGACGAGATGAGAGAAAAAGGTTTCAAACCATCAAACTTCTCAGTACAAAGGAGGAATTATGTACCCAGCGCAAAGAAACTAAAAATCTTGAAAAAAGAGTGGAAGAATTGACAGCTAGACCAATTAATGCAGAGAACGTCATAAACGAAATGACAGAGATGAAAACCATGACACGAGAAATACGTGACAAATGCACAAGCTTCAGTAACCGACTCGATCAACTGGAAGAAAGAGTATCAGCGATTGAGGATCAAATGAATGAAACGAAGCGAGAAGAGAAACCAAAAGAAAAAAGAAGAAAAAGAAATGAACAAAGCCTGCAAGAAGTATGGGATTATGTAAAAAGACCAAATCTACGTCTGGTTGGGTGCCTGAAAGTGAGGGGGAAAATGGAACCAAGTTGGAAAACACTCTTCAGGATACCATCCAGGAGAACTTCCCCAACCTAGTAGGGCATGCCAACATTCAAATTCAGGAAATAGAGAGAATGCCACAAAGACACTCCTCCAGAAGAGCAACTCCAAGACACATAATTGCCAGATTCATCAAAGTTGAAATGAAGGAAAATATCTTAAGGGCAGCCAGAGAGAAAGGTCGGGTTACCCACAAAGGGAAACCCATCAGACTAACAGCAGACCTCTCGGCAGAAACGCTACAAGCCAGAAGAGAGTGGGGGCCAATATTCAACATTCTTAAAGAAAAGAATTTTAAACCCAGAATTTCATATCCAGCCAAACTAAGTTTCATAAGTGAAGGAGAAATAAAATCCTTTACAGATAAGCAAATGCTTAGAGATTTTGTCACTACCAGGCCTGCCTTACAAGAGACCCTGAAGGAAGCCCTAAACATGGAAAGGAACAACCGGTACCAGCCATTGCAAAACATGCCAAAATGTAAAGACCATCGAGGCTAGGAAGAAACTGCATCAACTAATGAGCAAAATAACCAGTTAATATCATAATGGCAGGATCAAGTTCACACATAACAATATTAACCTTAAATGTCAATGGACTAAATGCTCCAATTAAAAGACACAGACTGGCAAACTGGATAAAGAGTCAAGACCCATCAGTCTGCTGTATTCAGGAGACCCATCTCACATGCAGAGACATACATAGGCTCAAAATAAAGGGATGGAGGAAGATCTACCAAGCAAATGGAGAACAAAAAAAAGCAGGGGTTGCAATCCTAGTCTCTGATAAAACAGACTTTAAACCATCAAAGATCAAAAGAGACAAAGAAGGCCATTACATAATGGTAAAGGGATCAATTCAACAGGAAGAGCTAGCTCTCCTAAATATCTATGCACCCAATACAGGAGCACCCAGATTCATAAAGCAAGTCCTTAGAGACCTACAAAGAGACTTAGACTCCCATACAATAATAATGGGAGACTTCAACACTCCACTGTCAACATTAGACAGATCAACGAGACAGAAAGTTAACAAGGATATCCAGGAATTGAACTCAGCTCTGCACCAAGCGGACCTAATAGACATCTATACAACTCTCCAGCTCAAATCAACAGAATATACATTCTTCTCAGCATGAATTTTGTATCCTGAGACTTTGCTGAAGTTGCTTATCAGCTTAAGGAGATTTTGGGCTGAGACAATGGGGTTTTCTAAATATACAATCATGTCATCTGCAAACGGACAATTTGACTTCTTCTTTTCCTAACTGAATACCCTTGATTTCTTTCTCTTGCCTGATTGCCCTAGCCAGAACTTCCAAGACTATGTTGAATAGGAGTGGTGAGAGAGGGCATCCCTGTCTTGTGCCAGTTTTCAAAGGGAATTTTTCCAGTTTTTGCCCATTCAGTATGATATTAGCTGTGGGTTTTTCGTAAATAGCTCTTATTATTTTGAGGTACGTTCCATCAATACCGAAGTTATTGAGCGTTTTTAGCATGAAGGGCTGTTGAATTTTGTCAGAGGCCTTTTCTGCATCTATTGAGATAATCATGTGGTTCTTGTCTTTGGTTCTGTTTATATGCTGGATTACGTTTATTGATTTGCGAATATTGAACCAGCCTTGCATCCCAGGGATGCAGCCCACTTGATCATGGTGGATAAGCTTTTTGAAGTGCTGCTAGATCCGGTGTGCCAGTATTTTATTGAGGATTTTTGCATTGGTGTTCATCAAGGATATTGGTCTAAAATTTTCTTTTTTTGTTGTGTCTCTGCCAGGCTTTGGTATCAGGATGATGTTGGCCTCATAAAATGAGTTAGGGAAGATTCCCTCTTTTTCTATTGATTGGAATAGTTTCAGAAGGAATGGTACCAGCTCCTCCTTGTACCTCTGGTAGAATTCAGCTGTGAATTCATCTGGTCCTGGACTTTTTTTGGTGGTAGGCTATTAATTATTGCCTCAATTTCAGAGCCTGCTATTGGTCTATTCAGGGATTCAGCTTCTTCCTGGTTTATTCTTAGGAGAGTGTAAGTGTCCTTTGGAGGGGGAGGTGCCCTCTTATTTTTTGAATTTCCAGCTTTTCTGCCCTGCTTTTCCCCCATCTTTGTGGTTTTATCTGCCTCTGGTCGTTGATGATGGTGACGTACTGATGGGGTTTTGGTGTGAGTGTCCTTCCTGTTTGTTAGTTTTCCTTCTAACAGTCAGGACCCTCAGCTGTAGGTCTGTTGGAGATTGCTTGAGGTCCACTGCAGACCCTCAGCAGAGGCTTCAGAAGATAGACTACTGCTGAAGAGCGAGTGTACCTGTCTGATTCTTTCTTTGGAAGCTTCCTCTCAGGGGTGCACTCCACTATGTGAGTTGTGGGGTGTCGGTCTGCCCCTAGTGGAGGATGTCTCCTAGTTAGGCTACTCAGGGTTCAGGGACCCACTTGAGCAGGCAGTCTGTCCGTTCTCAGATCTCAACCTCCCTGTTGGGAGATTCACTGCTCTCTTCAAAGCTGTCAGACAGAGTCGTTTGTGTCTGCAGAGGTTTCTGCTGCCTTTTTTTTTTTGTTGTTGTTGTTGTTGTTTAGCTGTGCCCTGTCCCTAGAGGTGGAGTCTACAGAGACTGGCAGGCCTCCTTGAGCTGCTGTGAGCTCCACCCAGTTCGATCTTCCCAGGGCTTTGTTTACCTACTTAAACCTCAGCAATGGCGGGCACCCCTCCCCCAGCCTCACTGCTGCCTTGCAGTTAGATCTCAGACTGCTGTGCTAGCAATGAGGAAGGCTCCGTGGGCGTGGGACCCTCCCAGCCAGGTGTGGGATATAATCTCCTCGTGTGCCCCTTTGCTTAAAGCACAGTATTGGGGTGGGAGTTACCCGATTTTCCAGGTGTTGTGTGTCTCAGTTCCCCTGGCTAGGAAAAGGGATTCCCTTCCCCCTTGTGCTTCCCAGGTGAGGCGATGCCTCGCCCTGCTTCAGCTCCTGCTGGTCGGGCTGCAACAGCTGACCAGCACCAATTGTCCGGCACTCCCTAGTGAGATAAACCCAGTACCTCAGTTGAAAATGCAGAAATCACCTGTCTTCTGTGTCGCTTGCGCTGGGAGCTGGAGACTGGAGCTGTTCCTATTCAGCCATCTTGCTCCACCCCCTCCAGGTGATGAATCTTGCCAGGACTGAGACTTTCCCTTCAAGACAGCAGGTTCCCTTCTGGTCCAGGGCATGTCTAGAAATGTCGTCTGGGAGCTAGGGTCTGGAAAATGGGCCTCGTGACTCTGAGTGGTGCCCTATCCTGCTGTGGCTGAGCTGGTATCCATGATGCAAGACTCCTCAAGTTGAGGGAAGTGGTATCTTTTTGAGCTGTGGACTGTGCAGTCTAGGGTTAGGGGAAAGGTGATGCCAGCACTTCCTTAGCTGCCTTGACTGTTGTCTCAGTAGGTCACATGTCCACCCAGTCCACTGGCTGTGGTACCACTTCAGCCCTAGGACTTGCCTAAAAGTTGCAGTCCTTATGGTCTAGCCTGCCTTTCAAGATTACTTAGAGACCCAGAGAACTTTGACCCTCAGTGGTGAAGTTTGCAAAAAGTTATGTTTGGACCACTAGGATTGTTGATTTCCCTCTGGCTAGGGTTGGTTTAAATGTTCCCATCACGGGTGGGTGTCAGTTGAGTTTGGTCTGGTTTTCCTTTGTGCTTTAATGGAACAGCACTGAGTTCAATGCCTCAGTTGCTGGCTCTCCCTCGCCCAGCACCCACAGATGCTCTCACCACTACTCGCTGGCTGCTGGGAGTTCGGGGGGAGGAGTGGCATTGGTGGTTTATGACTATTTTTCCTACCTCTTCAGTCCTGTAGATTTTTAAATATGAAATTTAGACTTACGCTGATTAACAGTAGTCTTCTCCATATCATTCAAATCAGTGAGGTAAGATTGTATCAGTCCAACCTCATATGATGGCCTTCCTTGTTACCAAGAGAGGTCCTGTTAGGGCTTTATTTGGCACCCAACTTTCTAGTATCTTGACAGCTATGGCACTCAGATGAGACCTGATGTCACATGAATTGTATCAAGGCTACAGATTTATCTGAAAAGTCGTGCTCTAAAGTCCAAAAGGTTAATATTATGTCTTGGAATAGTTCTGTTTTGTGTCTTAAATAAGCAGCCATCAAAATCTATCCATTTCTCACATGTTGGTCATTGCAATGGACCTCCTCCACAGTGGCATGAGGGCACACTGAAAATTGTGAGTGCCTGGCTGTCTAGAGTAATAAAGGTGATGACCACAGCCAGCTCCTCAGCTCCTGTCAGAAAATCATAATTTGCTTTTCTGTGAATTATACCCTGGAGGAACCAACTAGCTGTCTTAGTAATGACTTGATGAACATAGGTGTTTCTAAGCTAATGTCTTGCCCTTTCTATTCCCTGTTCCTTAGATGTATTAGTGTCCATGAGTTTTGGTGAGTTTGTTTGAAAATGTCTTGAATAGCTATTCTGAGAGGGTGAAGGCTTTTGTGCAATATTTGAAAAAAAAAATAGGAGAGATGTGCTATTATCACTCTCAGGAATACAGCCTAGATATTTCCTGAGCACTAAAATAAGAATGAATTTGTCATGCAATGGCTTTACTCTAAGCTCAGGACTCTTCCTTTACTATCCTTTAAATGCTAATTAGCTTCACTGAGTGCCTCTGAAAAGTGTCCCACTAATCAGGAAACATTAAATTATCACTTACTCTGCATTAGCTGAAGGCATCAGAAGCCAGCAGAATCTCTGAAGTAGAAGAAGGAATCATGTTGCAGGACTGGTTAATAACCTCTCATAGCAGTTTTGGTGCCAACATACTGGGCTTTTGGTTCCTCTACCATGATAATTGGTCAATTGCCTTGGTAGAATCAAAACAAAAAACCATTGAGAGCTAAATGAAGTAGGTTGTTTTGTCAAAAAGTAGAGATTAGGAAGGGATGGACAGAGGCAACAGATACTGAATACCTTCTGTGTGCCAGGTATCCTGTTTGGTGCTTTATGTAATATAACACAAAACTCTGTGAGATAAGTACTAACCAATTGTTTAGGGTGGAGAAACTGAGGCATATGGGGTTAAATGATTTGTTCATGGGATCAAAAAGCATATTTGCTCTACTCAAGAGCTGACATTTTCAACTACAAAGGCAATATTTTCATGTTACTGTTAGGCCTTAAATGCTCACTCATCCAATTTGACATCAGATTAGCTAGCATTTACCTTGCATAGGCCTGAGTTAATTGTACACAGGGCAGGTGAATTTTAAAGGGTGGTTAAAAGAAGGGAATATAGTCTAGAGCGAGAATCTCAACCTAATCTGTCTAATCGATATACAGAAGCATCAAGACAATTTCAATAAAGGACTTCTGCTGGAGTAACAGGATTAACTTTGAAGGATGGCTCACTCTCTGAGTAGATTTTGAAATTTTACTTGGTAATGTCTCCAAGCATAAGTCACTATCATTCCCTATTTTTACATAAAAACTTTATCTCCTGACAAGATCAGTTACATCTTAGTATTTAGTGCTGAGAAAGTTCTTACATGCCAAGATGTTATGTAGTTGCAACACTTAGATTCACTTAGTATTTTATTTTATTTTTTATTTTACCATCTTCACAAAGACATTTCTGAGGCATGTGGGGCTAAGTGGTTAGGAATTGGATATTTCAAGTGGATAGTGACTATGTTTACTAGAATCAACTTTTGGCTAACCTCAAGGACAAATCTTTTTGTGTTCTTACTGACATTGTCTACCTAGTCTGCTGATTTAAGCTTTTTGTTGACACAAAGCAAATCATTATTTATTCTAGCTCAGCAGGAATACAAACAGCTCTCTCCCCTTCCCATACCCACTCCTCTTTTTGCCTTCAGGCTGACTTCCTTATTACACATTATAAACTTAAAATGAAGCTTTTATCTATTGGCCATAGAATCTTAGCATTATTAGAACCTTTAGAAATAACTGGTTAACATCATCATTTGTATAATAACTGGTTAACATCATCATTTGTATAATAACTGGTTAACATCATCATTTATATATAGATTAAAAACTCAAATCAAGAGAAATGATGTGACCTGCCAAAAGTTATTCAGCTAGTTATTATTTAATGCTAAAATAAAAAATACCCTGATCTCGAATTCAATGCTCATATTCTATGAGAGTCCTAATTTTCTTTTCTTTTTTTTTTTAAAAATCCAGGAATCATAATAGAAGCCCTGTTTCAACCACCTTTAGTATTATTAACATTATTATTTACAAAATGCATTCAGCTTTTGAAAAAACAATAGCTTCAATCTTTTGTGATCTTTGTTTTCTAGTGTGACTTTCCTGACACTGGGAATTCATCCCTCAGTTGGACAGACAGGATGGGGTGGGGGATAGGGGAAAGGTGCAGAGAGGAAGAGCAAATACTTTTAATAGCTTTTCTGTTGCAGGAAATCACATTTCACTCACAAACAGTTTCTGCAGTCACCATTCCTCTATGTCTAGCTTAAATGTCAATGGCAAGTCAGTCTCACAATTTTCAAATCTCTTAGGAATGAATTTCCTAAGTGGCAGCATAGGTGATTGAAACACAAATTCCCTTTCATGATCAACATCTCAAATTACAAATAATGCATGAGGCTTAAATATTCCCTCTATCTCAATCTTTGCATTTTTATTTTCTAAAAATGCTAGCAAAGGTTTTCTAAAATTTCTTTGCTTAAATATTCATGGTTGGTCTATGGGGCTGAAGGACGCATTTATAAGACAGAGATCTCTCTAACATAAACAGAAGGTTTTGGGCCCAGCTGGTGTTTGACAGTGGGGATATTTATCTCCAGTTAGCCTTTTGTTGAGGGACTTTCTTCCTTCACAAAAGTCCCCTTTTAGTATTCACTAATAGAATTCATTAGCTCTTCTGGATCTGGACCACTGTGCATTACAAAGTGATATCCTAAGAGATATGAATTTATAGGGACATATCAAAATCAGGCAAGAATATAGTTTATTTGGCAAAGTGGGACATAAGCCTGATCTGAAAGTGAAAAGACTGAAATGACCATTTAGAAAGAAATAATTTTATGTATTTTAAGAGGTGTGTTAATAATTAGTACACATGAAACTCTATAAAAATGTGTATGAAAATATGAGCAAAAATGTTTGACATTACCTAATTGTGTCTTAGAAAAAAGGGCTCTTAATATACAAACAATATTTAGTTCTGGGTGTACCCAAGCATTTTGGGGAAAAATGAATTCCTCAAACACTTAAAATTAAGAAAAAGTTAAAATGTATTCAGTGTTGCTTTAGGCCAGGCTCTGTGTTAGGCACTTTTGATATATACTTTAATTAAATTGTCTCATTAACTTGGGGAGGTAGATGCTATTGTCCCTACTTGATAGAAAAGGAAAATAAGTGTGCCAGTCCTTGGTCTATATGCCCTCAGATTCATTCCTTGCCTTTCCCGTACCTTGCTTTGTAGCACAGGGATGCTAACCCCTTTAGGTTGTATTTCTCAGGCTTTTCAGAGACAATTCGCTTCTGGCTACGTTCAATGAAGGGGAGATGCAGTTAAGAGATTGGAGGGTGGGAGATAGGAAGAGGCAAGGGTATTTCTTACTGCTCCCTCATCCTCCAGCCTGGGGCAGCACCTTCAGCAGGGGCTGCCTTTCCTCTGTGGCTCCAGCTCCCACAAGACAGACCTGCTGTGGTTCTAGCTTCTTCTGGGTGACTCTGGCCTAAGGGCTCTGGTAACCCCACCTTCTCTCTTTGTTTTTTCAGGTCTAGGGGCAGTAGTGAGCTCCTGCTGTTGCTAATCTCTAGGTTATCCCCCTTTCCTCTCTTTGGCTTCTCAGCTCCTCTTAAATATCCTCTATTTCAAGGACTCTGTCTAAAATGTTTTCTGATTTCTTCGTTGGGCCCTCACATACACTGAGGCTTTACCCCGAGTGCATATTTAAGAGATGATTAAAGCTCAAAAGTATATTCTCTCTTTTTGGTTTGAAAATATGCAAAATTTATGATCTCTCTCTCTCTCTCTCTCTGCCTCTTCAAAACTTTTAAAACATTTAGAGGAAGAAAAGAGTTTTAAAATATTTACTCAACAAAATCATATTTCCAATTCTTTACTGGTCTCCACCCCTATCTTACTAGCATCCACATTGACAAGAGTTTGCTTGCCTATCTTCCAACTAGTCATTGATGTTATACTATACGTTGAAATTTTCAAATGATCTTTAATTATAGAGCTTGTCCTTTGCTAGCTCAATGGGAAAATGCCCATCTTTTAGTTTCTTAATTCCTCAGTGCCATTCCATTCTGCCCTTAGTCAGAACAGTTCTCTTTTACTATTGATCAAATTTTATTTCTTCTAGTTATATCAAATCCAGTGAAGTATATTTTTCTGAGACCTGGACCTCTGCAGAGGGTAAAGTGCCCAAGGTCAGACAGTCAGTCTAGATCTGAGTTTCCTTCAAGTTGTGAAAGGGGTAGTATAAATGAGAGAACAATAGATGCAGGGAGAGAGAAAAGGATCAAGAAAAAGAGAGAAAGGAGCAATATGAGAAAAGGCAGTGAGAAGCCAAAGAGAGAGAGAGAGGGAGCGAGAGAGGGAGGGAGGGAGAGAGGGAGGGAGGGAGGGGGAGAGAGAGGGGGGGAGAGAGAGAGAGAGAGGGAGAGAAATGGTTTTAATAGATTAAGGCGAATGTTCTGTTGAGTTTTTCAGGACATATTTCAGCATATAGGCACCTCTAATGACAGACATGAAGGTAATAATAGTCAATATTCCATCATTATCAAATGGTCTCATTTTTCCTCATGGAATGGAAACATTTTTGTAAACAGAAACACCAATTTGATTAAATGATATATCTTGCTTTAAAACAACTTCTTACCATTATTGAAGAGCAAATCAACAGAAAGCCAATTAGGACTTTATCCTGGAAATATAGTTGAGATTAGCTTTATTTGTTCATCTATAATTAGTAAATGCTTTATCTTGGGGTTGACAGTTGTGGTGGGTATGGCAAGTTTTATAAGATACCTACTCAGCTTGACTCTGCTAGTCTTATGCTGGAGAGTGTCATTCTCTCCCACTGATACATGGCGTGGCAGAAACTTGGTTTAAAATATAACAAACTCTCTTTCCGTTGGTTTGGAGGTTTATTATTGGCTTTCCCTATAAACACGCAGCAGAAGACTTGACTGAAATAGCATTTTTAGTGATAGCCTAGTAGAGGGAGTCCTCAAGCCTAAGGATGGGGCTTTGGGAAGCTTGTAAACCTCCCTTTCCTCTACTGGCACCTGGACTATACCCAGGTAGACAGGGAAGTTAATGACCTTTTTCTCAAATGCCCCCACAACTTTCAGCATTTCTTTTTTCCTTCTTCTCTACCTTCTTTATCCACCTTTCCCACAACACAGACACACATAGACACACACACACACACACACACACACGCACACCCACACACCCCTTGTCCAGAACCCCAGAGACCTCAGGGTATGGTACTCAGCAAGTAAACAAGACTTTTTCTCCTTGACCACTATAATGTTGAGGCCCTGGGCCTTTTTGCTTAGGGATGACTCCCTAACACAATCTAATTTAATATCTAAAATCTTTGAAAAATGCCTGCAAGTGTCCTAATGCCATCCCTTTCTCAAGCATTTTGCATTTAATGGAGGTCTTTGGTTCATAAAAATAAAACATGGGGATGCTGGTGACTTGGAGTGTGATATAGTTTGAATATTTGTCCCCGCCCAAATCTCATGTTAAATTGTGATCCTCATTGCTAGAGATGGGGCCTGGTGAGAGGTTTTTGGATCATGGCAGATCACTAATAGCTTGGTGCTGTCTTTGTGATAGGGAGTGGGTTCTCCAGTGATCTGGTCATTTTAAGTACACGGCACCTCCCACCCCCACTCTCTCTCTGACTTGTCCCTGCTTTCACCATGTGACATGCCTGTTCCTCCTTCATCTTCAGCCATGATTGTAAGCTTCTTGAGTCATCCCCAGAAACTGAGCAGAGGCCAGCACCATAAAGCCTGTAGAACCCTAAGCCAATTAACCTCTTCTAAGTTAACTAGTCTCAGGTATTTCTTATAGAAATGCAAGAATGGGCCTAATACAGAGAGCCTGTAGGGAATTTAGTTTGTTTTGTTTACTTTTGGCTTTTCAAATTCCTCTTATATCCAGTCCTCCTTAGGATTTTGTGGATGGTCTCTTTCCTGACATTCCAGTGTTTGACATTTCAAGAGTACCTTGAAACCTGGGCCAAAAAAGAAGCCAGAGTTGGAAAAGTGTCATCACTTTTTCAACAAAAGTGCTTTCTTTGCTTTTTGGTAAAGTTTTAGAAGCCCTTCTAGTCAGTAATCTAACTTTAAAATGCAGGAGGGATTCTTAACTAGATAGTTATTGGCTTTCACTATTTAAACTGCATCTTAGAAACCCAACAAAGTCAATCTCATTGTCTGACATTTCCCTATTAACAACACTCCTTTGGGCTAAAGCAGAAAGAAGATTTATGAGGTAATATATTAGCTGGATACTGACTACTAGGTCATTGTCATTGCAAAGTGTGTCAGGGGTAAGGGGACTGGCCCTATCAGCTAGGCTTTATGTCACTATTTTATGTTACTTTTATTGTTTTTATTTGTAATTGACACATAATAATTTACATATTTATAGGATACAATGTGATGTTTCAATACATGTATACATTGTATAATGATCAAATCTGAGGAATTAGCATATCCATCACAAAGATCTCATAGAAGTAGAAAATAGAACAGTGGTTACCAGACACTGGGGAGGGTAGGGGAGAGGGGGGATGAAGAAAGGTTGGTCAAGGGGTACAAAGTTACAATTAGTAAAGAAGAATAGCTTCTGGTATTCTATGAGGCAATTTGAATCCCATTGAATTCTGCCTCCCAGGACAGAGTGGGGCTGCCAGGCACTGGGCACCATGGGAAGGAAGTGCTAGAAGAAGACTGATTAAAGATCAAAGAAGTATCTAGGGCCTACCGCATCCTGAGGAGAAACCCCAGAGGGAACCTGCACTATATTCTGTTCTTGCTGATGATTGGGATCACTCTATATTTCACTGTAAGATTCCATTTGATTTCTTATTTTATTTATTTATTTTAGAGATAGCGTCTCGCTGTGTTGCCCAGGCTGGTCTTGAATTCCTGAGCTCAAGCAATCCTCCCACCTCAGCCTTGCAAAGTGCTGGGATTATGGGCATGAGCCACCACACCTAGCCCAGATTCCATTTGATTTCTTAACCATGACCTACATTGTTCTGACTTTTTCAGACTAATTTTTTAAAAGTGAGTTGGAGAGTTTAATGAGACAACTACTTTGATCATTTCTGTTTCTTGAATTAGGCCTTTTTTTCCCCTCTTTCAAATTGTTTGAAATTATCTGTTTTCCCATACTCAGTGTTTCGTTCCAAATTCCTCTTCTTTGTCTAGGAGGCAGAAACTCCTTTAGGGATTATTTTTCTGAAAGCTAATGTAGTCTAGCTGATTTTTACACAGGGAATGGGAACAGGTGGAAAGGAGTGTTCTTGATATATTAGCCTTGCTATTCAATTTACATCAAATTCTAAAAGTTATTCAGAATGGCTTGCCAATCCATGGGGAATCCTAGCCTCTCCTCTTAATCCTCATTACTCTACCCATCTCTGGAATGAGGACGGTTATTTTACTTATTTGGAGAGAAACGAATGAAGAAGCTATTCAGAAAATAGGTACTGGAGTGCTATAAGTTGTGACATTATAGCTTAATTTCCCAGAATAATTTGGTCTTGTGTTTCAGTCCATATACTGGTAAGTATATTTGTAAGCATTAATTGATATATGGGTGAAGGCTACGAGCTGCACTTTTCTGCAGGTATTATTTCCTAGTCTATTCTTTCTGCAGTATGTCTATTAATGCAGCTGTCTACCTATTAGAGTTGTTTTTTGTGGATTGGGCCTATGATGAGGAGATAATTCTATACATAAAGCAGCCTACTGAATTTTATGCTGACTTTATTTTAATCTATGTTACCCAGACCTCATCCTTTTCAGTAACATGGTGGAAACTGAGGTATTTTAATAGATTCAAAAGTAGACATTGCTATAAAATACCTGTTCTGTACTAGCAAGGACATAGGTCTTTGAGGCAAAAGACCAGGGTTTACCTCCTAGTTCTGTCACTTATTAACTTTGTGGTTGGGTGAGTTGTCCAATCTTTCTCCAGACGTTTGTTAATCTTCCAAATAGAAACACAGTCATTCATTGCTTAACGATTGGCATGCTTTCTAAAATAATGTGTCATTAGGCAATTTTGACATTGTCTGAACATCATAAAGTATACTTGCACAAACCTAGGTGGTATAGCCTACTACATACCTAGGCTATATAGTATAGCCTATTGCTTCTAGGCTACAAACTGGTACATTATATGATTGTACTGAATACTGCAGGCAATTATAACACAATGGTGAGTATTTGTGTATGGAAACATATAAACATAGAAAGGGTAATACATTGCACTACAGTATGATGGCTGCAACCTGACTAGGTAATAGGAACTTTTCAGTTCTATTATAATTTATGTGACCACCAACATATATGTAGTCTGTCATTATAGGGAATATGAGTGTAGCAACACTTACCTTGCAAAACTACTGGGAAGATTAAATGAACTAACGTATAAGAGCTTAACCTACTGACTATCCTGGAACACAGTAGGGCTTCAACCTAGATTAAATGTTTACCAGATTAATTAATTCTTTCCTGGATCATAGAAATGAAAGCCAATCAATCTGTTTGATGTTAACAGATCCCAGTCCCCTGGGATATATATCCAGTTTACTCTGACTCAGCCTTAATACAACTGGGTTGTCATTTACTTCACATGGCTGAACCTCATCTCTCTACTTTGTTTACCTCCTTTGAATCATTTATCCTCTCTTACCTTCTTTCTGCATTACAGAGTACTTTGGCTTTTTGAAATGGCTATGTATACTGTTTATTGACCTCTCAGAAAGCAAGGTAACTGATTTGTTAGCAAGCATTTGGTGACCATGGTTAATTTTCCTAAGATAGTTTTCTACAGCTTAGGCTAAATAATATGGTATTAGCCTCCCATCTGAGAGGAACAAACAAATTAAGTGCTAGAGTTAAAACTCCCTTTATTGGGCTTGTTAGAATATGAGGCAAGTATTTCTGCTCCCCTTTCTCTTGGTCTGCTGTTTGCTGTGTGTCCTTTGTGCTTACCCACTAGCACGTGTATCTCCTCTGTCAGCATTTGTGGGTGAGGAGTATAGGGTACTCCATTCCAAATTTTCTAAGAACTTTATTTTCACTTTCTTCTTTTGAGCACTGGTTCTATACTTGGAGCTGAGTGACCTTGGGCCAGTTGCTTGACTTTTGTGCTAAATTTTCCCATCTTCAAGATCTAGGTAATATTAAGTAGCTGGCAAGGCTGTTGTAAGGATTGTTAAACTGTGGTTAAAGTACTTAATGGACTGGAAAACACTGTGCAAACATGATATTAGGGGAGCAGACAGTTGAAGAAAAACTTGGAGTGAAAATATGATACACATGTTCTGAGAGTGGCAAGTGTGGCTAAGTCAGAGCTTCCTGTGTTCTTTATCCATTCATCTTCCCAATTGCCTTCTTTTCTTGCTGTCTCCTCTTTTTCTCACACCTGAGAGTTGTCATCTTTGGGGAACACACAGGCAGGATTGCACAGAGGTAAAGGAGTCATGTTAGCTCTCACTACTCTCTGATGTCTCTGGCATGCTTGCCACTTCTAGCCCCCAAACTGTTTTGTTGGCCTCCCCTAAATAAGTCAGTGTCATAATCTCCAGAGCCTGTGAATGTTACCTTACATGACAAAAAAGGGCTTTGCAAATGTGATCAAGTTAAGAATCTTTAAAGCAGTGAGAGGATCCTGGATTATCTGGGTGGACCTAGTGTAACCACAAGGATCCTAGAGGTGCAGGAGGAGTTAGAGACAGAAGGTAATGTTAATACAAAATAGAGAGACATGAAGATGCCACACTGCTAGCTTTGAAGCTAGAAGAAGGCAAGGAATGCAAGGAATGTAGCTCTAGAGGCTGGAAAAGACAAGAAACAGACTCTCCCTTCGAACCTCCAGAGTGAGAGCAGCTCTGTTGACACTGGGTTTCAACCTAGTAATACTTATTTCTGACTTTTGGCCTCTAGAATTATAAGCTAATAATTTTTTTTTTTTTTTTTTTTTTTTTTTTGAGATGGAGTCTCGCTCTGTCACCTGGGCTGGAGTGCAGTGGCGTGATCTCAGCTCACTGAAACCTCCACCTCCCAGGTTCAAGCAATTCTCCTGCCTCAGCCTCCCAAGTAGCTGAGATTACAGGAATGCACCACCACACCCAGCTAATTTATTTGTATTTTTAGTAGAGACAGGGTTTCACCATATTGGCAAGGCTGGTCTTGAACTCCCGACCTTGTGATCCTTCTGCCTCAGCCTCCCAAAGTGCTGAGATTACAGATGTGAGCCACCACATCCAGCGAATGTGTATTGTTTTAAGCCACCAAGCTTGTCATATTTTGTTATAGCAGTGATAAGAAACTAATTCACGAGGAGTGGTGATTAAATGGTATTTGTAGATTCTAGGAGAGACTATGTTAAATTCTCTCCACATCTTTACCTCTACCTGTCTTGTTAACTACTACCTAGGACCTAGTACACCTAGAGTGACCAACCATCTCAGTGTACCCTGTCTTGGCAATGAAAGTCCTGCATTCAGCAAAATCTGTTAGTCCCATCACACAGATCGTTGGTCATCCAAGATGAATCCAATTTTCCAGATTTTTCTTAGTCTTAGTTATGAAACTTCTTTCTCCTAGACCTCTTCTGCTGTTTATGTTCCTACTTTTATTACCCATTTTATTAGTTTGAATTCAGGTACCAACTGAACTTTACATTGGTGATTTCTGTTTATACTGCCAGCACTAGCCCTGGGCCCCCTCTGTGTCACTTCTCTTTGCCCCATGTTCTGAATGAATGCTGCTGATGCTTCTGTGGTGAGATCCCCTCCAGTCCCCACCCTCACTGGCCTTGGTCTTGCTGTCATCACACATTCTTGTTCTGGATTTGAAAGGCTGCGTTTTGCCTTGGAACGTCTGTAAATTTGTCTGCAAAGTTGTGTCACTCTTGTTTGGGCTGTGAATCAGTGGAAGAACATTGAATCACTGCTGTTTGAATGTCACATCCTGAGTCTGGCAGTGTGGGGCAAGTTGAATTCTCATGAGTGGTATCTCAGTCAACTATTACCCCTCATGCTGAAAGCTTATCACTTTTAAGGGGATCTAATACACAAATACACAAACATAATCAGGAGGGAAATTATTCACAGAAAACAAGAGATTCTCAACTTTACAAAAGACTTAACTCATGGTTTACGTAAATAGCAACTCCCCATAGTGGATTTAAAATGATTTAATTTGAAAAAAGAAATTTACAGATTTCAAGGACATTTATGGTGCTAAATGCAGTAAGCCTGCATTAGCTCTATAAATGCTATGACTATCTGAATGTGTGATATTTGAATTCTCTTTATTGAGTTGATGATGTACCTCTGATTTTACAAAGTACTGTGTTCCAAGGAAAAGGCATTTTGTAGCTATCTCATCTATTCTGACATCCCTCTGAGAGGTAAGTTACCAGCCAGTCAGCTATCCACATGGACCCAGTGTTAATTGGTAAGCCTCTATGTCCCTGTTTTCTTCTCTGTTTGTATCCCCTCTCACCCCCTCCTTCCATCAGCAGTAGGGGGCAGTTCATTTTGATTCTCAGATGTATCCCTGTCAGAGGCTTTCAGCAGTTCTATACCAATATTCTTGTGCTCATTCTCAATTCCCCTTATTGCCAGGCTAGCCCCGACCTTTCCCTTCCATTCTCATAATTGGCCAGCTGTCTTATTCTGAGAGCCAGTCTTTACTTTGTATCTTGGCTCTGATTAATGTTTTGTTCCCAGTGCTTAAGACCTTATCTTGGTAGCCTGCCCAATGTCTTCATTCCCCTAAGATTGCCCCAGTCTAGATTTTGTCAGCACTTCTGCCACTCCCACAACAGTGTGAATACTCCCTGAATTCCAGCCTAGTGATTAGGTCCTGCTAGCTGTTCCCAGGTCAGTAGACAGTTAACTTTAGCGGCTATCTAAATATCACTTTTTTTTTGGATTTTCTGTTTCCATATAAATAATCTGAGGGCAGAAACTACGTCTCATTTATCTCAATTTTCCTAGTATTCTCTTCAAGGTTTTTATGTACTCAGTGAAGTTTATTCAATAGGTGAGACTCTAAACAAATGAATGGATGAACAAGTGAATTCATAAATGAAATACCAATCAGGAGACAGCTATTAATTTTGCATTGGGCCCTCTGATTCCAACTGATACCTATTACCTATTGTTCATCCTTTAGGTGTCCTGCTCTGCCTGCCACATTGGATATCCTCCCATCACTTGCAGCTGGGTATATCCCTTGAAGTCTCTAGCCAAACTTAATATATAGACTTTTTTGCCAGGTCTTGACCTTACCCAATGCATCCCTTGTCTTCAAGGGGTCTGTGTTCTATTAGGGGCATTCAAGACAAATGTAAATCAGCACTGAGAGCTGTAATTAAATGGTAAAGAATTTCTGGATTCATTTGAGGATACTATAGCCATGTCGCTCCCAAAAGGATTCATTCATTCATTCAAAAATATTTTCAGAGCAACTGTTTATTTGTCAGGGTCTCAGAAAAAAGAGGTCATCCTTCTTTTGGGATAATTTTTTGAGGATTTATTTACACAGGGACTAATTAAAAAGGTGTGGGTGGGGTGTAAGGCAGCATAAGGGATAATCAGCAATGACACATTACTAGCTGTGGAGCTGTTGCCACATAAAGATGAAGGCCCAAAAGATGAGGGAAAGCTGTGTATACCACAACCTGAAGGAAAGAGTGGAGGAGAGGCGTCCTTGTTGAAAGGAGCAGTAATCTTTTATTGAGGAACACAGCTAGCCCAAGATGACCCTGCAGTGAGGGAACAAGGAGAATAAATACTGTAACCTTACTCTTTTTCCTCCCTCCAATTTCCTAGTAGAGCTTCTCTTTAGCTGAGCCAAACTGGCAGCCAGAGGGCAAAAGATCCTTACCATGGCAGACAGCAGGGTAGAGAAACATAAAGAGTGGTGCTGAGATTGGGGGTAGGGGGGCATGTAAAAAGAAGATATCTAATACACCTTGCTATGTGTATACATTGAGCTAAGTGCTGAGAGCCTTCTAGGAAGGATCAAGTCGTCTTCATCAAGAATATTGACGGATAGGAGAAAAACATCAGTTATGTGACAAAGAGAAGAGCCATTATTATTGTCTTAAAGATAATTTTAGTAACTCAAAACAACACACATACATAAATAAGATAATTCAAGACAACTACTTGGCCCACACAATTTCAAGCCTAGTACCCCTTTTATTAGTTTAGGGATCTCCTTGTGCTCAGATTTCTTCTCTGAATCTCCATTGAGGACCAAATGTGAATAAAGGTTTTGATTTTGTCTCCTTGTCTGACATTCAGAAATTGCTAGACATGCATCCAGCCAGCAATTTCCTACCTTGACTTTGCTCCTTGAAAGCTGCTGATTGGTAGACGCCAGTCTCTCTTGCGTTGCATGACCTCTCGGATATAACCCTAGCCTGTGTGGACCCCTAATACTAATATGCTCATTAGTTTCCTTAGGATATTTGGTTCATTCATTCTTCTTTTTGCTTACTATAGGTTGAGCTATAGGGAGGCAATTAGAGATGAAGAACAATAGTAATGGGAACACTGGGCCCATTGGAATAAAATCACTAGAGTAGTTATAATAGAAACTTCTATTATTGCCCTGAGGTTTGCAAGAAGGATGGAGGCTGCTATAAGGACTGTAGTCAGAGTGAACCAGCAACAAAGAAGTCATCAGGCCCTGGTAAAACAAAATACTCATTGGATTAACAGATAACATAATGTTCGAAGTTGGCTGGTTCTACAATAAGAAGTTGTGGGGACTGTGCAAACTGGAGAGCACCAATGCAATTTAAGAGCATTCACATACATAATTCAGAATAATATCGTGCAGGCCAAACAAAACATGTCTGGACTTCAGGTTCACATTTTGTGACTTCTGCATTCTGTGTGACTAATAACTGTGAAATTGATTAGGAGCCAAGATCGGGAATAGGGAAATGTGGTAAGATGACTATATGGTACTGTGGATAGCTGAAAAGTGAGAAAGGATTCTTAATGCTCAGTTGAAGGAAAACTCAGGAAAAAATTCTCAGAGAAGATGCCTGGCATGTTGTCAGGGTACTCTGATGCTACCTTAGGACCAGTCTCTAGCACCTTCTTTACTGATAGGTTTCTGGGAACAGTTTACAAAAGAACAATATATCCTTTCCTCACTGAAACTTACACAGGAGATATTTAGGGGATCAGACCTAACAAGCAGGAGATAGCTTAAGCTATTTTCATAACTATAATTTTAAAAATTTATATAACTTCTTAGAGAACATACTTTGTGAGTTAGGAATTATATTACTTTAAAATTCAGTGAAATATTTATTTTTCTAAGCTGCCTTGATGTTAGTAAATCATAAGATTAGCATTAATTTGGCAGTAATATATTAAACCCTCCCATTCTCTGGTTAATTCTGTTAGACCAAATTTTCTACTACTTCTTTAATATGCTCTATTTGATGACCAATTATATGTGTACTCACCTACTTCCACACCCAAAATACATTTGTTAAGTCGTTTCTATTTTGAAAGCCCTTGGAAGTGTTTTGGGGTTGCAGCAGTTTAAGGAATATGAATATGGAAGAACCAGGATAGGACTGTCAGAACTTGGAATTGGCCCTGGCCAGGAGACACTTAGACGCTAAATACAGCCAAATAGAGGAGTCTGGCAGATACCATAAATCCATGCAGAAATGGAATCCAGTCCAAAAAGGTCAACTTAAGCCATGGGGTAACAGGGATGGTTTATAGTCTAGGAGTCTAACAGTACCAGTGGTTAGATATAGCCAGGAGGGTTGGTGATCACCAACCCTAAGACAAAGGCTGATGGTATTTAACTATTTCAAAGCATATGCGAATACACGGAACTATTCTGGTGGTAAGAGCAGGTGGTCAAAGACTTAGATATCAAAGGCAGAGATATTAGGATCATTGGGTAATTCTCATACCTGGTTTTCTACCATATATCTTAGTTAATACCTTGGACAGCCCAGAGTGAAAGCCTGACTCTCAAATAGCCTATTTACACTATAAGACAATTATTCCAAAATGCACCTGGGACAGCTTTATATGCAGACATAAATTGGCTAATGCTGATGTCTTCCCAGAAATGAAGGAATCTTACCAAATTTAGACAGTGACGTTGAGAGCCTTTTATAGGCATTTTGAAACATAACTCTTAGGAATTATCCACTTGTCATGGCTTTTTTGCCATTGGTTCTGAAGGAATGTCATGCATCAAAAACTGTGTATTTTAATAGTTTTCTGAGGCAATAGGAATAAACTTACGTATTAAACAGTCCAAATGACATACTCAAGCTTTATTTTTCCACCAAATTAAACTGTTTTAATTATTTTTACTTAGTTCAATCACACAGATTTCATTTGTTCACTTATTTTGTACAAGTACGAAGGAAAGGAAAAAGTACCCTAACATTTATTGAATATTTACAAAGTGCGAGGCTTTGTACTGTTTACCTACATTATTGCCTCAACAACCTAGTTAGATAGGAATTATTATCTTTATTTTAGAAATAAGGCAACTGAAGGTAAGAGGGGCTGAGTAGCTTGCCTAAAGTCACACAGCTGGAAAATGGCACAGCCAAGATTGGAACTTCCATGTATTTGTTTCCAAAGTCCACGTTCTTTTCACCATAAATTGTTCTTGAGAAGATTTTGTTATATTAAGGCAATTTGAATCAAACTCAATAATAGAAGCGTAACTCACTTTGTAAGAGGGCACTATACATGCAGTAGATACATGATAAATGTTTGTCAAATTAGTAAATAGCTGAATATTTGAAAATACAGTAGTTTAACAGTAACTCACATATGAATTCTTTTGTATAGAACAATGAGTAAAATAAAACCTTTCTCAATTTTAGTGTGAGATTTAACCTCTTGGATTTTAATTACTGCATTTTTCATTACCCGATGGTGCTTCTGCATTTTAATAATCATCAGCTTTCAGTAACTAATACCAGTGTGTATCAGTAATAAGCTTGCTTTATGAATGAATTAATGAAAGTATCAGCCATCTTTTCCCCAAAGGAGATGTAATGACATTTCCTGAAACACAGTGAGGCTAGTGAGTCTTCGAAATGTAAAAATTTAAATCTGTAATTTTAATCCGTAGACTGCATTTTATTTCATGCTGGGTTGGGGGGGATCTCCAATATTACTTTTTTATGATTTTCTTAGTTTTTTCTTTTGAATCCCAAGATTCAAGTAACACTTTGAAAAATATGAGAAGCAAAATGCCACATTTACAATTGTTTTTGAAAGGCTTAACCTTATTAAAGTAACTGGGTAAATACAATTCAAAAGGGTTTACTTCTCTTGTAAATTAAATGGTATGTTTGTAGACTGAAAGGTCAATTTTTCAGCAGAGTCTGGTTTTCAAAAACTATCACTTTTGCCACGATAAATCAAGAAAGCTAATTTGTTTTACATGTATGATACACAAGCCATAATGCTGTTCATCTGAGTTCAAGCTCAGTTACTTGTGACAAGAGAGCACTTTTATGATGAAGTGTAAATGCTGGCTTCTGAAGACAGATGTAAAACAACTTTGAACTGAAATATTTAGTTTCTTACACTCAAATAACTGATTCCATATTTTGAGATATGTAAGCCAATCATGCTCTACATGTCACTTTTGGTCTTTTCTGTCATTTTGTACCTTGCTACAGAAAATATTATTTTTCCTCTTTTCATTAAAAAGAAAAATCACTTTTTCCTTTTCATTATCCAAAAAATTCTTTAAAAATCAAATGCCAGTTTAAAACCTCTCTCTCTCTCACATGAACATACACACACAGACACACACACACACACGCAGTGAGAAGATGCCTCCTGCTAGCTTTGGTGGCAGGTATTTGTTTTTGGTTCTGGACTCAGTTTTGAAATCCAGTTACTTAAGAAATCCATGAGGGAAATCATGCTTTGAGATCACTAGCTTTGAGAAGAACCTTCCCAAAGCAAGTTTAATTGAGAGGTAAAGTCTTAGGCTTGATTCATTTCTGGATTTTAAGGTTTTTGTTGGTTTCATACAGATAAACAGGTAGCCGTCTATAAAATGATTGAACTACATGAATGATAAGGACAAATACTAAATGTTAAGTAAATGCTAAATAGAAATAATTGTAAACACTTGTTCCAACAAGGATATTTGAGCAACTTTTACTCGTAATATGCTTTATTTTTTGTCATTGTAGGAGTTCAGCTTAGCTCAACATGTTAATTAAGCACTTATGTGATAGGTTTTGTGTTCAGGACTGGCAATCAAAGAAAATAAGAAGATACCAGCTGTCTCTTCTTTTTTCTTTCTTCTCATTTCAGTTTTCTTGACCGCAGAAGCTTGCTATTTATTTATTTATTTATTTGTGTCAGCAAAACGTATGAAAACTTCCATTCTAGAATCTTAGGTTGGGTAATTACTGGCATTTTTTTTTTTTTCAATTGTTGATGCTCTCAGGCTTGCCTTGAGGACAGATAAGTTTGTGGCACACTCTTATCCTAGCACTAGTCAGAGGTGCAACAAATCATTTTACCTCTCTGAACTTAGATTAACAGTATTTTTTTGTTATAGTTTTTACTTTGTTATAGTTTTTACTTTGTTATAGTTTTTACTTTGCCTTATTGGCCCAAAATATTTAGCTCAGTCTTCTCATAATTTAACCTTGCAACAAACAGATTTATTGCAACAGCATTACTATTTTACAAAAGCACTCTGCTAGCCCCTGTGGGCAATACAACAATGAGTAAGTTCCAGTCCTTTCCTCTAGGCTCTCCCAGTCTTGGCTGGGGAGAAGATAATTATGTAAGTAAGTATAATAGACAGGATATAAGAAATGTCATAATAGGAATGAACAAAATGCTATGGCAGTTTAAAGGAGGGAGAGATCCCATGTAACTGGATACATCTGAAAATGTTCCTGGGGGTTGTGGCATTTGAGATGGGCTTTGGAGAATGGTATGATTTAATAAGCAAAGATGCACAGGAGGCCTGTCTAAGCAAGAGGAGTCAGAGAAAAAACCTGGCATGGAAATGCACAAGGAATGTTTTTTCTGCAGTGCAGGATTCCTGTAGGGAACGGTGGGAGATGAAGCTGGAAAGAGAATTTGGAATCATATTGAATAGGGCTTTGCATGCCAAGCTAAGGAATTTGTAGTTAAATCTGTAGGCAGTGTAGGAATGACATTAAAAATTTTTTAAACATTTATTTACTTAATAGAGAGTGACATGCTCAAATAATTTTTTGCAGGGAAAATGATCTAACAGTTTATGTAGGCTGAACTGAAAGGAGAAAGCCAGTTCAAAATAACCACTAAAACCTTTCCCCTTGATGCAGTAGAAATGCAGACTCATTGTAGAAACTCCGGAAAATAAAGAGAAGCATAAAGAAACAAACAGGCAATTTCATCATCTAGCCTTCTGCATTATTTACATTTTAATGTATCTGCTGTACTCATTTTTATTCTCCTATGTATGCATGATATTGTATATATCTGCTTGTTCTGCCTCCTAATATACTGGGAACAATTATCCAGGCCATTCAATGGGTGCAAAACTCTGTTTTAAAAAGGTAAATTGTGTTAGTTTTGAGAACAAACAGTAAGTTTACAATGTCATCAAGTAGAGGTCTTGCTAAGCTTGCTTTAATAAATACAAGAATTACTTGTAATTATAATGCCAATATTTGATTATAGTTAGTGCTTCTATAGTGTATAATTTTTATAAGTAGGTTCAACATGCTACTCTATCATATTTCTTCCATTGTTAGCGCACCAGTATTTAAAAATATTAGTATAATATTAATCCATAACTTTGTTTCGATCCAGATTTTCAAGAATTTCAAATTAGTGTGTTCCAAATTGATACTGATATTTTTAGCATCAGCAAGTTTATTTAGGAAGAGAATTTTTCACTTCTTCTTGTGTGTTTTTTTTTTTCTTTTTACTGGTCACTGCATTAACCTTTCCTGCTCAGTTTCTCTCTATTGTTAATGCTTCAGTTATTTGGAGGGACTATTATGATATGCCAGCGGGATTTTAAAGCACCTGAGATGGCACAAATTAAACAGAAATTGTACTTATTTATCAGAAAAATGTAGCTGTTAAGGGGTCCTGGAGACTTCAATGTTATAGATATACTGTTTTTTTCATAAGATTTATTTTCCAGTGTTTTGTTATCTAAATAAAGGATTACAAAAAATCACTTCACCACCCCTCTTTTGCTTATTAATCCCTTAACTTCAGCTTCAGTGCCCCCCACCTTATGGTCATGGTACTGCTTTAGTTGTATGAATTGATGTCCTATCTGTCATGGACTTTTGACTAATGTGAAGTTTTAGTGCTGCTTTCTCAGCTTAGCTTGTCGGCAGCTATCCCTGGACCCCCATCTGCTTTATAGCCCTGTGTTTCATAAGCAGAATGTGGCTCCACCAGACTTGTGTGGATGATACTATAAACTCTGTTGTAATGGCTCACAGGATTAGATAGAGGCTATTATATATCTAACCTGGAGTGCTAATGTTAAAATTAGGCATGGAATTTGTAGACTGTAATGAAATGGAAAGAAGTGACTTTCAGATATATTTTGGCCCTGTGCTATGTTATCACAACTGTAAAGTATCAGAGAACCTTATCCTTCTTCCCTCATGATTAAATGCTGTACTCTTCCTTAACTAGACTATTGATAGTGTGTGTAAATCTCAGTGTCTCTTAAGCATTATTAATGCCATAAAGCTGGGATGCTCTAATTACCGATATTTCTCCCTTCTTGAATTATTTGCTCTTTCTGGCTGTTTCTGTGACATTAGTACATTAGTGGCTGACCCAATCTCAGACCTTCAGACTTTTCCCCTTCATAGAGTATGTTTTTATTTAAAGAGGTGGTAAGAATGCATTTAGAACATTTCCCTTAAATGAAAAGGTTGATGAAATGAAGCCATTTCTGTTCAAAAGGTCTCTGAAAGAGAAGTCTGTAAATCGTTATGCAGAATAACATGTTACACAGGATTTAAAGGAAGCACAACATACCTGAACATGAAAATACATACAGATGGAAAGCATATAAATTACTGATTGATTTACTAGGTTACAAATTTTAATTTTGCAAAGGGACTCCCTAAGAGATTTTTAAAATGGAGAGCACTTCTTAAGGCATGTAAGTTTTTAATGACAGATTGTTGCTTATTTGGCCACCACTGGGGACACAAGTTAAGAGAAAGTTAAAGTGTAGGAATTACTGCCTGTGGAAGATTTACCAGTACAAGTCACCTTGTTTCTGAATTTAGACTATAAGCCAACGAGGAAAACAGAAGTTTGTTAAATTTTTCTTTCTTGAGCACTTACTGTGTTCTACACACTTTATACATATGATTTTATCTAATTATTAGATCAACTCTGTGAACTATATGGTAGCTTTACAGATGAACAGAGCAAAGATTGCTCAGAGTTGCACAGCAGGTGATGACACTGATTAAAATGCATTTTTCTTCAAGGATTGTACTCTTTATACATTATAAATGAATGGGATTGATTTAGGAAATTTCCATGTATGTGCATTTTTTTTCAGACTCAGAACCAATATATTCAATAAGGGACACATGCACGAATAAATCTGATTTTAAATCTTTGAAACTTCATTCAGTAAATGGCCCAAGATTCTTTCCCCTGCTGTTCATTCATGGTCTCCAAGAACTTTCTTTAATAGAAAGGTACCTCTGCTGTGACAGTGATAAAAAAATTCCAAGGCCAAGCACAGAAGATTTCTAAATTTGTTTTTGCTTGGGATGATTTGTGTAGGAGTTCCCTTTCATTAGGGTGACTGATTGGTATCATGCATAAATTCAAGTTTTGCAGTTTCTTGACAAGTCCAGTTAAAATGCATTTATTAAGACAGTGTGGTGTGGTAAAAGGAACATGGATATTGGAGTCAAACAAGATTAGGATATAATTCTTCTTTTCCCAGTCATTGTCTGTAAAACCTGGTGAAATCACTTAACCTCTCTGAGCTCCAGTTTCTTCATCTGTTCATCATTTTTTATTAGAAGAATTAAGTTTCCTTAGGTGGAATCACTTCACCTCCACTTTCATTCCTAATAATTGGAGAGTTTCAGTCAATCATACCCCCAATAACATGAATGGGCTCTGTAATGGATACATAATTTGGTTAATGAGATTCATCCCTGATAATTTTAGGGAAGAGGTACTATTTTTACCTGGATGTGAAACTGAGGCATATGAGTCCGGAGCTGCTGATTTTATGGTCACAAGAAGTAAGATTATCTCAGAATAAAACAAATTCAAGCCAAGAGACTCAGAGAATCATCCTGGTGACACCATCTGAGTCCCTGCATGAAGCTGTCCCTGAGGTTAGCAAAAGCTACTCTTGAGGTTTTCATTTATATAAATCAACAAATCCCTCATCCCCTTCAAAAAATTGTTTTAAAAGACTAGCTTGTGATGAATGCTTTCTCCATCGAAATCTAGATAGTTCTAATTTTTATAAGACCTTATAAGGTTGTGTCTGTAAGAATTAAGTAACGTATTGTTTGAAAATTGCTTCGTACAGAACCTAAGGTATGAGTCTATGAAGGTTATCTTTTCGTTTCCTTCAATAGTGTCCCTAGGGTATGGGCCCAACAGGAACTACTATTATTATTCCCATGATATCATTTGATGTCTCTGTGTGACTTAGCAGACCTTTGTACAGGGAGAGATGAGAGTCATTTAGCAGTGGTCAACAGCTGAGCGGTACTACTTTCTCTCCCTGATCTTTTCATACAGACCGTAGACCATCTCAAAGAATTCTTACCAATGCCTAAGCCCTAAAGTGGACCTTTATTTGTCTTTATACAGAAGTTTTTTAAACAAAGGTCTACTTTAAATCCTGGGCACTGATGGGACACCTAATGGCTTATATGTGCCAGAATCAGAAAGAAGTATTCGTGATCACTACAGGTGAGCTTCTGTAATCACAATCTTGGCTTAATCTATCCTTATTCATTTCTAATTTTCCATGCTTTTAAAAGTTTTAAAATAAAACTTTATTAACTTGTGAACACTTGCTCATAAGTTAATTTGACTGGTATGACTTGTGAAAGCAAATCATGTCACTTCTCTTTTAAAACACTTTAGTTCCCATTACCGTCACAAAATCTAAACATCTTACTATTGCATATAAAACCCTTAATGAACTGTCTTCTGTCTACTTGTCAAGCTTCATAGACTGCCATTTTCTAATACAAACCACATGCTCCAGCCAGGGCAACCACTGGCAATTCCTTAAGCATCCCTGGCTTTCACACAAGCTATTTATGCTGCCTGAAATGACCTTTCCTCACCTTTTGCATCCTGCTAACTCTCACTTGCCAATTAAAACTCAACTTAGGCCACTTTTCTCTTTGGAAGTCTTAATGGTACCCTCTCCTCACATCTAATTTAAATGCACTCTGTACTTACCATTATTAGTCTACAGCACCATCATGCCGGATTTACTTCTCTATCCTCTTTGGAATGTGGACTCATTTGAGGGCAAGGACCACATCGTATTCATTTGTGTTCCTAACACATAGCATAGTACCTAGAAAAGAGTAAGTGTCCAGTACATGTTTGATATTGCAACATCACTCAACTCACAGTAAGTAGTGGAACTCTTTGTGGTGTAAGCCCTCATGAATAGAAGTATTGTTCTGCATTAATGTAAAAGTGAAAGACTACTTTATAGTAAGAAAAAGGACAATATTTTAGATGAAATTGAAAAAATCTGAGTTGAGATCCTGCATTGTTTAACAATGGTATTGTAATTTGATGGTGGTGGTTACCAGTAAAGGTATAGTCAGATTAATCATACAAAATAATAGAAAGCCAAGAAAGCAGTTCGATATTATGTACAAATTTAATACTTCTTAAAGTATGCTTTAAGAATGCTTATTCAGCAAATGATATGGGACAATTAACTAACCACCAAGGAAACAAAACAAAATAAAAACAAGCCTTTCATAGTATCACCAAGGAGTTGCAGATGGATTAAAAATTTAAATGTAAAAATTAAATAGCAGCATTTGAAAGATAGTATAATTGAGATTAAGAATGCCTGAATTCAAACTCTGACTCTATCATATACTAGCTGTGTGACACTGGCCAAGTTGTCTAATCGTTTCGTGCCTTAAATTCCTCATCTATAAAACGAGAATGATAAAAGTACTTAACTTGTAGGGTTATTGTGAAAATTAAGTTTTATTGTAAAGATGTACAGCAGTTAAAGAGTGGCACATAGAAAGCACTATATAAATGTTGTATTATTGTTTCTAGACTTGAAAAAGGATGGATTAATACATTTGATTACATAGATAATAACTTTTCCTCACTCAATATTATCTTAGTTCACTCTGCTATAACAAAATACCATAAACTGGGTGGCTTTTCAGTAACAGAAATTTGTGTCACAGTCTGAAGGCTGGGAAGTCCAAAGGTCCAGGATCAAGGCATCACCACATTGATGTCTGGTGAGGGCCAGCCTTCTAGTTCATAGTCAGTGTCACCTTGTTGTGTTCTTACATGACAAAAGGGGTGAGGGTCTCTCTGGGGCCTTATTTGTAAGGGTACTAATCCCATTTAAGAAAATGAGGCCCTCATGATCTAATCACATCCCAAAGGCACCGCTTCCTAATACCATCATCTTTGGGGTTAGGATTTTAACAAAGTATTCATCACAATAATATATATATTATATATATAGATAATGTATATATATAATTTGTTTGTTTATATGTTCAGTACCTCCCTAGACTCCCTCTGGCACCCTCTAACTTCCATGAGATAAGGAACCATACTTATTTATTAACCATTTTTTTAGCCATTGTCAGGCAAAGTATCTGGTTTATAATAGGCCCTTTATACATTTTTCTGAATTATTGAATTTAATGTGGTAAGATCTTGATTGATGAGTATGCTCAAGGTTATGTGCAGGAGTCTGGCTGGCCATGTGTTTTTCTAGGGAGCTTTCCTGGAGAGGTAGTATATTGTGGTAAAGAATCAAGATGCTATAGTTAGATATCTTGAGTTCAAAGCTGGGTTTTACCCTTTGCCAGATGTATAGCCTTTAAGCAGATCACATCATCTCACTCTCCTTTAGTTTTCTCATGTATAAATTGGAGCTAAAATTAATGATTTATATTCAGCTGTGGGGATGGTTATGGAGTAAGGGAAGGAAAAATAAGTAAGAGGTAAGGCTAATGCCTCTTCAACTAAGAAAATATGATGGAGCTTATTTTATTTTTAAACTAAATCCTGCATTTCTGTTTGTTTTATTCTGAGTGGTATCGCACTGGTGATTAAATGACAGAGTGAATGACCAAATGAATAAATGAACAAAAATATTTTGATATCTGGTAGAACATCATCTGATATCTGATAGAGCCAAAAAAGAAATGGACTGTTTTGCTTATTTATTCTTTCAGGTAAACATTATAATCATTTTGTCACATGTTCCCAAAAGAATTGTATTGAACATTTTTATTGAAACTTCCTTCCCTTTATAGACTTAATTTTGGAAGGAATGGACATCTGTATACTGTTGAGTTTTTTCCATTTAAAAGCACGGTTTGCATCTCCATTTAATGCAATTTTTAAGCACCTTCGTAGTTTAAAATAATCTTTAAAAACATTCATCCTGCATATTTTACAAAGTTTATTGCTATTGTTGATCATATATTTTTAGTAGTTTCTAACCGATCAGTGTTTGTATATAAGGAGATATATATTTTAACTAATTATTTTATAACTAGCTGTCTTTATTATTAGTTCTAATATATTTTAAGCTTATTTTCCAGGTAAGCAGTGATATTTATAATATACGTAACTTTTGTCTCTTCCAATGTTCTTTTCTATCTCATGTAAAATGTAGAATTTCTGGAAAAATATTAAATATTAAATAATAGTCATGATATTATCCATCTGACCTTAGTACTTATTGTTATGGTAAACTGCTAGGATTTTATGATTAAGCATGATATTTTTATGATGTTAAGATAATATATGCATAGTCCTTATTTACTAAGAATTGCTTTTATTTAGGAAGGAATGTTGAATTTTTATCAAATGATTTTTTCCCTTAGACTTATTGATAGGATAAAAATGCATTTATCACACAATAATATGGCACATTATTGATATAAAGTATATAGATTTTAAACCATCTGTGAATTATTGGGTAAAAGCAGATTGATAATAATTGCCATTCTTTTCTAACATACTTTTGAATTAAAGTAGTATTTTTATTTAGTAATTTTGCATACATGAGTTCGATCTGTTGGTCTTCTTTCCTTGTGCTTTCATTTGACAATCATTTATTGAATGTTACCATATTTCAGGCACTACTCTAGGCGTGGATGCTCTTTTTATTACTTCATAAGCCACAGACTTCTTATGTGTGTTACATGAATGCAAAAACACCACATAGTGTTGGGATTATGATAACTTCATAAAGTGTAGTAGAACATTTTATATCCTTTGCAATCATCTGTAACAACTTATATAGGATAGCAGTTATCTATTTTCTGACTGTCTGAAATAACATACCTGTAACATCACCATGTTTTTTTTAAAATTTAACTTTTATTTTAAATTCAGGGGATGTGTAGGTTTGTTACATAGGTAAACTTGGGTCATGAGAGTTGATTGGTCAGATTATTTCATCACCCAAGTATTAAGCCTAGTATCCATTAGTGATTTTTCCTCATCCTCTCCTTCCTCCCACCCTCCACCTTCCCATAGGTGCCAGTGTGTTGGTCCCTCCATGTGTCCGTGTGTTCTCACCAGTTAGCTCCCACTTATAAGTGAGAGCATGTGGTATTTGGTTTTCTCTTCCTGTGTTAGTTTGCTAAGGATAATGGCCTCCAGCTCCATCTATGTCCCTGCAAAGGACATGATCTCTTTTTTTTTATAGCTGCATAGTATTCCACAGTATGTATGTATCACATTTTCTTTATCCAATCTGTCATTGATAGCATTTAGGTTGATTCCATGTCTTTGCTACTGTGAATAGTGCCACAATGAACATTCATGTTCATGCATCTTTATGGTAGAATGGTTTATATTTCTCTGAGTATATACCCAGTAATGGGATTGCTGGGTCAAATGGTAGTTCTGCTTTTAGGTCTTTGAAGATCGCCATACTGCTTTCCACAATGGTTGAACTAATTTACACTCCCCCAACAATGTATAAGCACTCCTTTTTTTTCTGCAACCTCGCCAGCATCTGTATTTTTTTACTTTTTACTAATAGCCATTCTGACTGGTGTGAGATGGTATCTCATTATGTTTTTCATTTGCATTTCTCTAATGATCAGTGATGCTGAGCTTTTTTTTTTTTCACATACTTGTTGGCCACATGTATGTTTTCTTTTGAAAAGTGTCTTTTCATGTCTTTTGCCCTCTTTTTAATGTGTTTATTTTTTTTTTCTTGTACATTTATGTGCCTTATAGATGCTGGATATTAGACCTTTGTCAGATGGGTAGATTGCAAACATTTTCTCCCATTCTGTAGGTTGTCTGTTCACTCTGCTGACAATTTCCTTTGCTGTGCAGAAGCTCTTTAGTTTAATTAGATTCCATTTGTCAATTTTTGCTCTTGTTGGGATTGCTTTTGGCATCTTCGTCATGAAATCTTTGCCCGTTCCTATGTTTAGAATCATATTGCCTAGGCTGTCTTCCAGGGTTTTTATATTTTTTATTTTAGATTTAAGTCTTTAATCCATCTTAAGATAATTTTTGTATATGGTGTAAGGAAGGGGTCCAGTTTCAATCTTCTGCATATGGCTAGCTAGTTATTCCGTACCATTTATTGAATAGGGAATCTTTCCCCTATTGGTTGTTTTTGTCAGGATTGTCGAAGATCAGATAGTTGTAGGTATGTGGTCTTATTTCTGGGCTCTCCATCCTGTTCTGTTGGTTTATGTATCTGTTTTTGTACCAGTATCATGCTCTTTTGGTAACTGTAGCCCTGTAGTATAGTTTGAAGTCAGATAGCATGATGCCTCCAGCTTTGTTCTTTTTGCTTAGGATTGCCTTGCCTATTCGGGCTCTCTTTTGGTTCCATATGAATTCTAAAATAGTGTTTGCTATATCTGTGAAGAATGTCAGTAGTAGTTGAATAAGAAAGCATTGAAACTATAAACTGTTTTGAGCAGTATGGCGATTTTAACAATATCGATTTTTCCTATCCATGAGCATGGGATGTTTTTCTATTTGTGCCATCTCTGATTTATTTGGGCAGTGTTTTGTAGTTCTCCTTATAGAGAGTTTTCACATCCCTTGGTAGCTGTATTCCGTGTATTTTATTTTTGTGAGAATTGTGAGTGGGATTGCATTCCTGATTTGGCTCTAGGCTTGACTGTTGTTGGTTTACAGGAATGTTGGTGATTTTGCCCATTGATTTTGTATGCTGAGACTTTTCTGAAGTTGTTTACCAGCTTAAGTAGCTTTTGGACTGAGACTATGGGATTTCCTAGATATAGCATCATGTCATCTGCAAACAGGGATAGTTTAACTCCTCTCTTCCTATTTGAATGCCTTTATTTCTTTCTCCTGCTTGTTTGTCCTGACCAAAACTTCCAATACTACATTGAATAGGAGTGGTGAGAGAGAGCATCCTTGTCTTGTGCTGGTTTTCATAGGGAATGCTTCCAGCTTTTGCCCATTGAGTATGATGTTGGCTGTAGTTTGGTCAGAGATAGCTCTTTATTCTGAGGTATGTTCCTTCAGTACCTAGTTTATTGAGAGTTTTTAAGATGAAGGGGTGTTGAATTTTATCAAAGGCCTTTTCTGCATGTACTGAGATAATCATGTGGTTTTTCTCTTTAGTTCTATTTATGTGATGAATCACATTTATTGATATGTGTATGTTGAACCAACCTTGCATCCCAGGGATGAAGCCTAGTTGATTGTGGAAATCACTAACTTTTAAAAAGTAAGTGTTAATACTTCAAAAATGTTTTTTCTCCATTTTTTTGCTGCAATTATTTTTTGATGTTATCATATAAAAATTTGGTAGTACATAGTTTACTTGAAAATCAGCTATATTTTGAACATTATTATTATAATGCAGATCCCTCCTTATGGAAGGTAACATCAGAAGTGGGGAAGAACAACTTTTTCCCAATTAGTTGGTTAATATTTTCCTTGTTTTTAAGGTATTGTTTATATATTTTTATATTTCCTTCAAACATTTTAAAATTAGGAAAATAAAATAAAAAGACTTTATTTTAAAAGTTTAAATTGTGACTCAAAATCGTGTTGAAAATATCGGATATTTTATTCATTCAAATAGATGATGACCTTTGAGGATACTGGCTACAAGATAACTTTAAATATAGCAGCAATTAGATTTATCTTAGCAAAAAAAAAAAAAAATAAACACAGAAGAATATTCTGTGAATTATGCCATCCATTCTGGTTTGATAAATAGAACCCTAAACACTTGACATTTATTATGATTTTTTTTCAAGGAAAACCAGACCAAATAAAATGCCTTTGAGCATAGCAGCTTAAGATAAAACATGTAATTTTTATTCTGACCTAGAAAGACTGTCATGGCAAACCAATGTCTTTAAGTCCCAAGAAGGCCAACAAGGACAAACAATATGTGAGGACTGGACTGGTGTGCTTTTATTACATACAGTTGTCTTATAGATTCAAGTATTCAGTTCGGATAATTATGTATTGGATCATGGAACAAGTAGAGGAGATTTAAGACATGGGGAAATGTTTCCAGCTGCATCCTTTCCCCATGTCAGCAAACTATCGCAAGAATAGAAAACCAAACACTACATGTTCTCACTTATAGGTGGGAATTGAACAATGAGAACACTTGGACACAGGAAGGGGAACATCACACACTGGGGCCTGTCATGGGGTAGGGGAGCGGGGAGGGATAGCATTAGGAGATATACCTAATGTAATGACGAGTTAATGGTTGCAGCACACACCATGGCACATGTATACATACGTAACAAACCTGCACGTTGTGCACATGTACCCTAGAACATAATGTATAATAATTAAAAAAAAGACATGGGGAACGTAATGAAGTTTGCATATATTTTTTCATTTAAATTACCCACCCTACATCAAGTTTATATTAAAAAAAACTGCTACTATTGTCATCCCCATAAAATGAGAAAGCAGGATCTCAAATAGGTTTAAGTAACTTGCTCAAGCTCATACAACTAGTAATTGGCAGAGTTGCATCTTGACGCTAGGCTTTCTGACTCTAGTGTCTGAGCACATTAATCTCTAGGTTTCCTTTGGTGTGACGTGCTCAGGGTAACGTAGGGGAAATTACTAATGTGACAGATCTATCCAGCATATTTTCCCTTCATATTCTGGCAGCCCCAAATCAGTGTGTGTGAGGGTGCACTTCCTCCCTTCTCTAACATGCTGAACCTTCCAGTAACTTCTTTCCTCCTCCCCATTGGCAGCTGCCACAGTGGCAGAACATAGGCAGCTATAAAAGTCCTTTTAGCAGAGGACAAAAGAGGGTAATCGTTGGAGAAGCAGTTGCTAGGAAGGATCAGGGGAGACAAATAAATGCTTTTCAAAAATGTCACCCGAATTCTGTCTTCTGAACAGCTGTTTAGAGCATTCACTGTCAACCATAGCCCTCTGGATACAATTGTTCCCAGATAGGGGAGACTTACCAAGGTAGTTAGTGAACCATATGATCATTGCAGAATCCAATCAGCTAAATATACTGATCAATTTGTAACTTGCTTATAAATATGAACAGAAAATGAAAAATTCACTAGGCATATGGACAGAATCCAGTTTGATGGAAGACGATTAAGCTGAACAATTAGCACATTTGGCCCCATTAAACAGAGTTAATGTAGGAAATAGGAATAACTTTGAGAAAATTACAATCCAGATTTTTCAGTGACATTTGAGAGGTTATTGCATAAGTGAAATAAGAGCAAACTACCATGACAAGGAGGAACTGGAGAATAAAAGTTGCCTTTTCTGGCCCTCTACCTACCTGCTACTAAACTTTATCTCAGTACCTTATTTGTATTCTTCCTGGTACTTAATTTTGCAAAAATTTTATTTATTTTTTGTTTATCTTTCCCCAATCCCCCATTCTACTAAATACATTTTTATGAAAATACTGATAATATTGGGTTATTCAATTTTCAAATTCTTACCTCAATTTTATATCACACAGTGCTTGGTATAGAGGAAGCAATTGGTAAATATTTGCTAGATAATTTAGAAACCTAATTACTGATATAAAACACCAAAATAATGCAATAAAGATGACAAATAGAAGAGAGAACACTGCTGAAACCCAAAGTACTGAATTGTAGTACCTACCTAACACCTTTCTCCATAAAACTGGGCTGGGGACAAAACAGAACAGAAAAAAATAGTGTCGGGAATTACAGATTTTAAACAACTTGTCAGTCTTGTGGGAAGGTAGTAGTATGTTTAAATTTTGCTATTGATAAAGAAATGTGGGTTAAAATTATTTTTGGAAATGTAAAGGAAAATCAGAAGCCATGAAACAAAAGATTGATACTTTTGGCTACATAAAAATCAAAACTTCTATATGATTGAAATCATGAGATAAACAAAACTAAAAATAGAATGGGCCTGGCACGGTGGCTCACGCCTGTAATCCCAACAATTTGGGAGGCCATGGCAGGTGGATCACCTGTGGTCAGGAGTTCAAGACCAACCTGGCCAAAATGGTGAAACCACATCTCTACTAAAAATACAAAAATTACCCGGGTATGGTGGTGTATACCTGTAGTCCCAGCTACTGGAGAGGCTGAGGCAGGAGAATTGCTTGAACCTGGGAGGAGAGGCTGCAGTGAACCAAGATCATGCCATTGCACTCCAGCCTGGGTGACAGAGCAAGACTCCTCTGCAAACAGGGACAATTTGACTTCTTCTTTTCCTAACTGAATATCCTTGATTTCTTCTCTTGCCTGATTGCCCTAACCAGAACGTCCAACACTGTGTTGAATAGGAGTGGTGAGAGAGGGCATCCCTGTCTTGTGCCAGTTTTCAAAGTTTTTGCCCATTCAGTATGATATTGGCTGTGGTTTGTCATAAATAGCTCTTATTATTTTGAGATACATTTCATCAATACAGAATTATTGAGAGTTTTTAGCATGAAGGCTTTGAATTTTGTCAAGGCCTTTTCTACATCTATTGAGATAATCATGTGGTTCTTGTCTTTGGTTCTGTTTATATGCTGGATTATGTTTATTGATTTGCATATGTTGAACCAGCCTTGCATCCCAGGGATGAAGCCCCCTTGATCATGGTGGATAAGCTTTTTGATGTGCTGCTGGATTCGGTTTGCCAGTATTTTATTGAGGATTTTTGCATCAATGTTCATCAGGATATTGGTCTAAAATCTGTTTTTTGTTGTGTCTCTGCCAGGCTTTGATATCAGGATGATGTTGGCCTCATAAAATGAGTTAGGGAGAATTCCCCTCTTTCTATTGATTGGAATAGTTTCAGAAGGAATGGTACCAGCTCCTCCTTATACCTCTGGTAGAATTCAGCTGTGAATCCATCTGGTCCTGGACTTTTTTTGGTTGGTAGGCTGTTATTATTGCCTCAATTTCAGCCCTGCTATTGGTCTATTCAGGGATTCAACTTCTTCCTGTTTAGTCTTGGGAGAGTGTAAGTGTCTAGGAAATGATCCATTTCTTCTAGATTTTCTAGTTATTTGCATAGAGGTGTTTATAGTATTCTCTGATGGTTGTTTGTATTTCTGTGGGGTCCGTGGTGATATCCCCTTTATCATTTTTATTGCGTCTATTTGATTCTTCTCTCTTTTCTTCTTTATTAGTCTTGCTAGCAGTCTGTCAATTTTGTTGATCTTTTCAAAAAACCAACTCCTGGATTCATTGTGTTTTTGGAGGGTTTTTTGTGTCTCTATCTCCTTCAGTTCTGTTCTGATCTTAGTTATTTCTTGCCTTCTGCTAGCTTTTGAATGTGTTTGCTCTTACTTCTCTAGTTCTTTTAATTGTGATGTTAGGGTGTCAATTTTAGATCTTTCCTGCTTTCTCTGTGGGCATTTAGTGCTATAAATTTCTCTTTACACACTGCTTTAAATGTGTCCCAGAGATTCTGGTATGTTGTATCTTTATTCCTCATTGGTTTCAAAGAACATCTTTATTTCTGCCTTCATTTCGTTATGTACCCAGTAGTCATTGAGCAGGTTGTTCAGTTTCCATGTAGTTGAGCGGTTTTGATTGAGTTTCTTAGTCCTGAGTTCTAGTTTGATTGCACTGTGGTCTGAGAGACACTTTGTTATAATTTCTGTTCTTGTACATTTGCTAAGGAGTGCTTTACTTCCAATTATGTGGTCAATTTTGGAATAAGTGTGATGTGGTACTGAGAAGAATGTATATTCTGTTGATTTGGGGTGGAGAGTTCTGTAGATGTTTATTAGGTCTGCTTGCTGCAAAGATGAGTTCAATTCCTGGATATCCTTGTTAACTTTCTGTCTCGTTGATCTGTCTAATGTTGACAGTGGAATGTTGAAGTCTCCCATTATTATTGTATGGGAGTCTATATCTCTTTGTAAGTCTCTAAGGACTTGCTTTATGAATCTGGGTGCTCCTGTATTGGGTGCATATATATTTAGATAGTTAGCTCTTCCTGTTGAATTGATCCCTTTACCATTATGTATGGCCTTCTTTGTCTCTTTTGATCTTTGATGGTTTAAATCTGTAGAAAGCTGAAACTGGATCCTTTCCTTACTCCTTATACGAAAATTAATTCAAGATGGATTAGAGACTTAAATGTTAGACCTATACCATAAAACCCTACAAGAAAACCTAGGGAATACCATTCAGGACATAGGCATGGGCAAGGACTTCATGTCTAAAACACCAAAAGCAACGGCAACCAAGCCAAAATTGGACAAATGGATCTAATTAAGCTAAAGAGCTTCTGCACAGCAAAAGGAACTACCATCAGAGTGAACAGGCAACCTACAGAATGGGAGAAAATTTTTGCAATCTACTCATCTGACAAAGGCTAATATCCAGAACCTACAAAGAACTCAAACAAATTTACAAGAAAAAACAGAGAACCCCATCAAAAAGTGGGCAAAGGATATGAACAGACATTTCTCAAAAGAAGACATTCATACAGCCAACAGACACATGAAAAAATGCTCATCATCACTGGCCATCAGAGAAATGCAAATCAAAACCACAATGGGATACCATCTCAGACCAGTTAGAATGGCAATCATTCAAAAGTCAGGAAACAACAGGTGCTGGAGAGGATGTGGAGAAATAGGAACACTTTTACACTGTTGGTAGGATTGTAAACTAGTTCAACCATTATGGAAAACAGTATGGCAATTCCTCAAGGATCTAGAACTAGAAGTACCATATGACCCAGCCATCCCATTCCTGGGTATATACCCAAAGGATTATAAATCATACTGCTATAAATACACATGCACACGTATATTTATTGCAGCACTATTCACAATAGCAAAGACTTGGAATCAATCCAAATGTCTATCAGTGACAGACTGGATTAAGAAAATGTGGCACATATACACCATGGAATACTATGCAGCCATAAAAAAGGATGAGTTCGTGTCCTTTGTAGGTACATGGATGCAGCTGGAAACCTCCATTCTTAGCCAAGTATCACAAGAAGAGAAAACCAAACACCGCATGTTCTCACTCATAGGTGGGAACTGAACAATGAGATCACTTGGATTCGGGAAGGGGAACATCACACACCGGGGCCTATCATGGGGAGTGGGGAGGGGGGATTGCATTGGGAGTTTTACCTGATTAAATGACGAGTTGATGGGTGCTGACGAGTTGATGGGTGCAGCACACCAACATGCACAAGTATACATATGTAACAAACCTGCATGTTATGCACATGTACCCTAGAACTTAAAGTATAATTTAAAAAAAAAGATAAAAAACTGGGAAAATATATTTGCAGCATATAAGGCAACGGGGTAATTCCTTTTTTTAAAACTTCTATTTTTAATTCAAGGGTACATGTGCAGGTTTGTTACCCAGGTAAACTTATCTCATGGGGGTATTTCATCACCCAGGTATTACGTCTATACCCATTAGTTATTTTTCCAAATCCTTTCCCTCTTCCCATCCTCCACCCTCTGATAGGCCCCAGTGTGTGTTGGTCCCCTCTATGTGTTCATGTGTTCTCATAATTTAGCTCCCACTTATAATTCAGAACATGTGGTATTTGATTTTCTCTTCCTGCATTAGTTTGCTAAGGATATTTCTTTAATTAACAAAAGTTCTTATGAATCTGTAAGAAAGATAAGCAACCCAATTTAAAAATAGTAGAAGATGTGAATAGGCAATTTACCAAAGAGAAATAAAAATGACCAATAAATATATATGTAATCATTCTGAATTTTACTCATAATCAAATAAAGGTAAAAATGAGATTTCACTATTTATTACAGATCAGCAAAAATAAAAATGTTGAATAAAACCCAGTGTTGATGGAGATGTTGGAAAATGAGCAATTTGTGCATTGTTTTTTGGCGTGTCAATTAATGCAATTTTCTGAAAAACAATTTACAGTATCTCTAATAACAACTGTTTATACATTTTGATTCAAAAATTTTATTTTTAGCAATTTATGCTAGGACATATTCTCACAAATGTTAATCTAGATATTCATTGTAGTATTTGTGTTCTTGCGTATATGTGCTTGTGCATGCATGTCAGCACAAAACAAAAACTGAAAACAGCCAAAGTGTCAAATATTAGATAACTTGTTAAATTGTGATAAATTCATATAGTGAAATACTGTGTATTATTGAAAGAATTAGTTAGCTCTGGATGTGCACATATGGAAGATCTGCAAGATATATTACTAATTGAATAAAGATAGCAAGGTTTAGTATTATTTCTTGTAAAATACAGTTGACCCTAGAACAATATAAGGATTACTGGTGCCAACTCCCCATGTAATAGAAAATCCTTGTATAACTTTTGACTCCTCCTAAACTTAACTACCAAAAGCCTACTGTTGATAGGAAGCCTTACAGGTAATAAACAGTCAATTAGCACACAAATACACAAATATCTACATGTACTTTATGCATTCATGGCATACCTAAGTTTTTCTTATTTTTTCAATATTTTTAGTCTATGCAATGGTTTTCAAATTGTTGAAATCTCCGCAAAATTTTCCAATATTTTATTTTTAAAAATGGGGATATAAGTAGACCTGTACAGTTCAAACCTGTGTTGTTCAAGGAGCAGCTGTATGTGTAAATAATATATATGGGCATATAGAATTTTTTCTTGAAGGAATCACAAAAAAATTGCAGTTACTAGGCTTGAGTGAGGGAGAGTTTCAGTTTTCACTTTGTACCTTTCAATATGACTTGGCTTTCAAAACTTTGTATTATGTTTGTATTTAAAATAATAATAATGTGGGTTTTGAGGTGGGAGATAATCTGACATTCTTTTTATTTTTGTTTCATTTTCTCCTTTTTATTTCTCTGCACTTAAAAAGCTTGTTGTAGTAAAAGTAGAATAGAATAGTTTATTAGTAGAGTGAACCTATAAAATGGCATTTCCACATAAATAAAGGTATATACAAAACAAAGTGTACCTGATTAATTCAGCAAAGTCAGGAATGCATGAACATACACAATTATGGTATAAAATTTTGATTTATCTCACTTGAAACAGGAAATAGGTCAAGTAGACAAAAATGTACAATAATGAAAATATTTGAATAGCATTATTAACAAGTCTAGTGTTGTGTAGATAAACATTTTTATACATTGGTACCATATATAGTATTTAAGAATAGCCATGGATAATTTGCAACAATTTATCATATACTTGGTCACAAATAATAAATGGTGGACACCTGAAATATTTAACAAATGTCAATTATCCTTATATAATTCTAAATGAATTTCAAAAAACTATTTCAGAATTTTGGGGAAATTCAACACTTTCATATTTGAGTTTGTATGGAAGAACAAATGAGACAGCATAGCTAAGACAATTGAGAAAAATAAGCCAATTAATTGTGGAGGAGGGGAATTGTCCTACCAGATGTCAAACATCCTATAAAAATAAGTAATTAAAGTGTGTAACTGGCATAGGAACAGCCAGATAGAACAATGCAACTGAACAGAGCCCAGAAGCTATAAATATCTGTCTGTCTATCTAATGATATACCATTCTGGATATATTAAAGCATTTGAAAATACTGGATTATTCTCTAAAGGGTTTGGAGACAATTAGATGGCCATAAGTGTATCTATGCTCTGCTTACACAAAAGAATATTCTAGAAAAAGAAAATATTTATTTATTTTTTGAGACAAGGTCTTGCTCTGTTGCCCAGGCTGAAGTGTAGTGGCATAATCATAGCTTACTGTAACCTCAAACTCTGGGGCCCAAATGATCCTCCCACCTCAACCTCCTGAGCAACTAGGACCGGAGACATGTGCCAACATGCCTGGCTATTTTTTTTTGATAGATATGGGGCATCACTATGTTGCCCAGGCTGACTTTAAGCAATCTCCCTCTTTGGTCTCCCAAAGCATTGAGATTATAGGTGTGATCTGGTCAGATTAAAATTTAAATAAAGGTATTAGAATAAAATATAAGTGAATGTTTACATGATCTTGAGAGTAGATAAGAATTTTCTATTTATAATGTCAAGACAAGGAAAAATGTGAGAAATGATTTGAATCATTATTCAAAGACATCCCTACACATAACTTTTTTGTATCAAAGGACAACATACAAATGTTGATGAGAAACAAATTTGAAAAACTATTTGCAACATTTATGACAGAAAATGGTAATATTATTATATATCGAAGAACTATTGCAAATTGTGTTAGTCAGAACTTGTTCAGTTACAAGTGATAGAACCAACTCAAAGAAAAAATAACATAATGGAAAATTGGGATCAGAAATAAACAAGAAATTTAGGCCAGTAATCAGAGGAAAAGATATCCAGCATCACCAAATTGACAATATAGTGGCTTAGAAAGATTAAAAGATTTATAGATGTTAATGTAGATGTGTGTCCCTGCTATATTGTTAAAGAGAAAACAAGTTATGAAGGCATGATAGTATTTTTCCATTGGATGAAGCAGTAGTATATATATACACACACACATATACACACACATATACGTGTATATGTATGTTATATATATGTATATATGTATATATTTGTGTATATATATGTATGTATATATAAAGTTTTGGTTTTGTTCAGTGAGGATGCCAGGTATATGGAAGTCAAGAGTGTTCTAACAGAAAGTCATGGAAAGTCCAGGCCAGATTTGGCTTTTTAGCTTTACCAGAGCATAACACTTAATGAAGAAGAGAAATACAGGTATCATATTGAGACTAGGGTGATGCTGATGTTCAGCTTGACAAAAGAGGGGCTATTAGGTATCCCAAACTAGGCAGGCCTGAAAAATCATAAAAGGCAAGGAGGAATAGGTAGGTGCAAGCAGTTGAGGGAGTTCAACTAAAAAAGGTATCAAAACCAACAAGAGTTCAGGGGATTAGGCAGATCATCAACACAGGGTTGAAGATTATAAATCCTGGGATAGGGGTTAGAGAAAGGATCTGAGCAACAGTGAATCAGGTATGTAGAACCTAGGCTGACAAGTCTGAACAGGCAAAGATGAGCTCCAGGTCTGGGTAAGGAATGGGTAATAGTGCTGTGATTAAACCAATTAATACCTCCTTCCCCACACAGTCCCTAGACTCAGAGCCTGAGTCTATAGTATTAGCTTTCAAGTAAGAGTACTTGGCAGGATTGTGGAAACAAAGGGCAAGGAGTTAGTAGTTCTGATTTGGGAAGGTAGCTGATGTGAGACATTTTGTGGACTGGTTTGGGGCGGATATCTAGGAACAAATGTGATGTGGAGTCAAGATCATGTCTCAGTGTATCACCCCTGCTCAGTTCCCATTCACTTATCTAAGGATGAATTTGAAGCCAAAGAATCAAGATAAAACTGACACAGCATAGTGGGATTGTTCTTTGATGTTGAAGAATGGAAGTTACAATGGTGGATTCTTTTCTGAGATTGTGACCAGTGCAGAGATGGTGGAGCCATTATTGAAATGGCTGGGTCCTCCGCAGAAGGGCAGAGTGAATTCATGGGAAGGAGCGCTTGAAGCATGTGCATCAAAGGTAGTCAGTTCATACAACTAACAAGTATTGTAAACTTAGCTTCTCTTCGAATTAGGCTAGTATGAGCTCATGGGAGACACTTATTAATGAGTGAATTTTATGGTTTCAAGATAGCCAGCTTAAAACATGTATTCTAACAGTCTTCATCTTTAAGGCAGATATTATATTTCTCTTCCAAACTGTTCTCAAAAATAGAAACCCAGTTAATAAATTATAATACATTAAGATAGAGTACTATTTAGTCCTTAAAATGATGTTACAGAAGACTAATGATGCTGAAGGCTACATGATAATCATGACATGATAAGAGAAAAAAGCCACATTGGTTCTAATTTATAAAATATATGTTTGTACATATGAAAAGACAAGAAAAGACCACTAGTGGCTTTCTCTGGGCAGTGACATTAGGAGATATTTTCATTTTCTTCATTTGTTTTTTACTTCCCAAATTTTCTACACTGTGCATGTACTATTTTTGTCATTATTAAAATTTAAAATTTTTAATAAATGCTGTTAAATGTTTTGTGGCATTTGGAAGGCACATTGCTGTGGCCACCAGGTGACCTATGTCCTTCCCTTCCCTTCCCTTCCCTCCCTTCCCTTCCCTCCCCTCCCCTCCCCTCCCCTCCCCTCCCCTCCCCTCCCCCCCTCCCTCCCTTCCCCTCCCTTCCCCTCTCAGTGTCTGGAGTGGAGTTGGGGATGTTAGTTTTTTTTTTTTTTTATGGAAAAAGCCTCTTTAATATTAATTAAAATCCACTGATGATAAAAATGCTTGATGAACTAGGAATAGAAGGGAACTTCCTTAATCTGACTAGATATAATACACTAATCAAACAGAAGCCCCTGAGGTTCCAGCTCAGAGGAGCCTCTGGGCTGTAAGATTGTAAGATTCCGCATCCTGAGTAGGCACTGGACCCTGATTTTTTATCTGGAATTCTTCCAGAAATGAAAGCAGAATTCAAATATTATGTCATCACTAAGTGCCATCTAGATCAAGATAGCATTGGTGTTTCAGTATTCCACTATCTCCCGAGATCTCATTCAAAACCCAGTCAGGGAAGGCCACTGATTTTTCAGATCTTGAATTTTTTTTTTTTTTTTTTTAATACTTTACGTTCTGGGATACATATGCAGAACGTGCAGATTTGTTACATAGGTATACACCTACCCATGTTGGTTTGCTGCACCCATCAACCCTTCACTTACATTAAGTATTTCTCCTAATGCTACCCCTTCCCTGGCCCCCCACCCCCCAACAGCCCCAGTGTGTGATGTTTCCCTCCCTCTGTCCATGTGTTCTCATTGTTCTGCCCCTATTATAGTGAGAACATGCGGTGTTTGGTTTTCTGTTCCTGTGTTAGTTTGCTGAGAATAATAGTTTCCAGCTTCATCCATGACCCTGAAAAGGACGTGAACTCATCCTTTTTTATGGCTGTATAGTATTCCATGGTGTATATGTGCCACATTTTCTTTATCCAGCTTATCGTTGATGGGCATTTGGGTTGGTTCCAAGTCTTTGCTGTTGTGAATAGTGCTGCAATAAACATACGTGTGCATGTGTCTTTATAGTAGCATGATTTATAATCCTTTGGGTATATACCCAGTAATGGCATTGTTGGGTCCAATGGTATTTCTAGTTCCAGATCCTTGAGGAATCACCACACTGTCTTCCACAACGGTTGAACTGATTTACACTCCCACCAACAGTGTAAAAGCATTCCTGTTTCTCGGTATCCTCTCCAGCATGTGTTGTTTCCTGACTTTTTAATGATCACCATTCTAACTGGTGTGAGATGGTATCTCATTGTGGTTTTGATTTGCATTTCTCTAATGACCAGTGATGATAAGCTTTTTTTTCATATGTTTTGTCAGCTACATAAATGCTTCTTTTTGAGAAGTGTCTGTTCATATCCTTTGCATACTTTTTATGAGGTTGTCTGTTTTTTCTTGTAGATTTGTTTAAGTTCCTGTAGATTCTGGATACTGGCCCTTTGACCGATGGATATATTGCAAATTTTTCTCCCATTCTGTAGGTTGCCTGTTCACTCCAATGATGGTTCTTTTGCTGTGCAGAAGCTCTTTAGTTTAATTCGATCCCATTTGTCAATTTGGCTTTTCTCGGTTTTTTATGGTTTTAGATCTTAAGTCTTTAATCCATCTGAGTTAATTTTTATAAGGTGTAAGGAGGGGTCCAGTTTCAGTTTCTGCATATGCTAGCCAGTTTTTGCGACCCTTTTATTAAATTGGGAATCGTTTCCCCATTGTCTGTTTTTGTAACTGTAATTGGAGTGAACAGGCACCTACAGAATGGGAGAAATTTTTGCAATCTATCCATCTGACAAAGGGTTAATATCCAGACGCTACAAGGAACTTAAACAAATTACAAGAAAAAAACAGACAACCCCATCAAAAGTGGGTGAAGGATATGAACAGACACTTCTTAAGACATTTATGCAGTCAACAAACATGAAAAAAAGCTCATCATCACTGGTCATTAGAGAAATGCAAATCAAAACCACCATGAGATACCGTCTCACACCAGTTAGAATGGTGACCATTAAAAAGTCAGGAAACAACAATGCTGGAGAGGATACGGAGAAATAGGAATGCTTTTATACTGTTGGTGGGAGTGTAAATCAGTTCAACTGTTGTGGAAGACAGTGTGGTGATTCCTCAAGGATCTGGAACTAGAAATACCTTTGACCCAACCATGCCATTACTGGGTATATAACCCAAGGATTTATAATCAGGCTACTATAAGACACATGCACATGTATGTTTATTGCAGCACTATTCACAACAGCAAAGACTTGGAACCAACCCAAATGCCCATCAACGATAAGCTGGATAAAGAAAATGTGGCACATATACACCATGGAATACTTTGCAGCCACAAACAGGATGAGTTCATGTCCTTTTCAGGGTCATGGATGAAGCTGGAAACTATTATTCTCAGCAAACTAACACAGGAACAGAAAACTAAACACCACATGTTCTCACTCATAATGGGGAGCAGAACAATGAGAACACATGGACAGAGGGAGGGAAACATCACACTGGGGCCTGTTGGGGGATGGGGGGCTCGGTGGGGGAGAGCATTAGGAGAAATACTTAATGTAGGTGATGGGTTGATGGGTGCAGCAAACCAACATGGGCACGTGTATACCTGTGTAACAAACTTGCGCGTTCTGCACATGTATCCCAAGAACTTAAATAATAATTAAAAAGAATCTTGTAACATACACAACGTATTTATTATACTATTTGTAAGAGAATTATGCAAAATTTATAAATTTACTATTTCATAGTACACTTAAGGCAGTGTGATCTGGTAATATTAGGATACTGATATGGTTTGGCTCTGTGTCCCCACCCAAATCTCATCTCGAATTGTAATTCACACGTGTTGAGGGAGGGAATTGATTGGATTATGGGGACAGTTCCCTCATGCTGTTCTCATGATAATGAATGAATTCTCATGAGATCTAATGGTTTTATGCAAGGTAGTTTTTTCCGTCCTCACATTCTGTCCTGCCACCTTGTAAAGAATGTGCCTGCTGCTTCTTCTGCCATGATTGTAAGTTTCCTGAGACCTCTCCAGCCTCCCCTGTAAGTCAATTAAACCTTTTTTTGTTTCTAAATTACCCAGTCTTGTGTAGTATCTTTAGAGCAGTGTAAGAATGGACTAATATAGATAGTATTTAAAGTTGTATGATGTATTTAAGTCTGTCTTCTGTAATCCTGCAGTATATCTCTGTGACTATATCATCAGATCTGAGGGCCATCTGGGTGCTGTGAGCACCAAAGAAGGACATTTGACCCAGTTTATGGGTCAGGAAAGGCTTCTTAGAATTAGTGCTAATTCTCTTTCTATGCATGTTTGGTAATTATGTGACTATGGAATTGTTATATCATTAAATTGTAATAGGTAAACTTTTAGGAGAGTTTTCGAGTATGATGATGGAGGAAGAAACTGCATCTGTCATCTCAAAAATGCCCCTGAGGTGAATGGTGATGCTGAAGTGAGTGAAGAAGCCTAGAGCCTTTGGGCTCATGGATGCCAATTCTCTGCAGCTTTTCTTGTTAGCTTGGAATTAGATCATGGCCTTCAGGTTGGAACTGAGAGAAGGATTGTGTGTGAGTGAGGTAGGTTTGGGAAAAGTTTAGTTTGAGAATTTTGTTCTCTTTCTTTTTTGGTTTTGGTTTTAATTCTTAAATGATGTAACACATTCCTCCTGGGGACCAAGAGTGATTCTGAAAACTAATGAAAAGAGGAAACACTTGTGGGAGAAGCAAAAACACAGTAGATATGATTTATAATCTACAGGAACAATTATTCATTGCTCCCTGGAGATTTTCTTCCAGAACTTCTCCTCTGCTTACTAGAGCATGTTTTGCTTATTTCTGGGTGCCAACCCTTAAAGAAGGCAAAAGAGTTGGTTTATCTGCAGCAGAGAGTCTGCTTTGGGGACTATGACATGTGGCTAAGGAAAACTGAGGCAGTAGTTGGAGCACTCTGAGTTTATTGCTGGAGAGGTTGCCTTTGAGATTACTGATGATCTATATAAACCCAAAGACTGAAATGCCTGAAGATTAGCAGGCAGATCTACAGCCAGCTACATATACCTCTACCCTGAATTTTCAACCTGTCAACATGAAAGGCCTGGAATGACTTATGACACTCTACACACCTGGACCCAGCATAGTTGGCATGAGTCCTGGGCATACATAAGTCTACTGAGCAGAAGGCCTTTTTTCCTTCCACACTTAAAATCATCCACTTGATGTTTCTCTGTTTCTGTTTAGTACTAAAGTTCTCTGCTGAGTGTGGAGCCTTGCCTTGATTTTCATCCTGCTTTCCTGGGCCCCTGACTCTCTCCCTGGTTCTTGCACCTCTGTCCCTTGAGCTTAGTTTCCTCATCTGTAAAATGGGAGTTTGTAATATAGAATAATGATAATATGCTTTTTATAGGCTTCTTACAATGATTAAAATAAATATAAAGTGCCTGGGATAGAGTAACTATAAAATAATTTGTAGCTGCTTTACTTGCTATTATTATTTTTAATAGTACTTAAATTTGTACTTTTATCCTCCAGTCACATAATGGGGTCTTGCTTCCTAATAGACTGATCATTTGGTCCCAAGATGTCACCTTCAGTGTCTCTCCTTCCCATTCCCTACCCAGGGGACTCTGAGAGATAGATATTGGACCAAATTAAACATGACTTAGTCATGTCTCTTTGGATATTATGTATTGGACTGCTTGTATTATATTAGTTTCCTATTGCTGCTTTAAACAAATACTGTAAAATTTATGTCTTAGAAAAAAACACAGATTTACTAGCTTGTAGTTCTGGAGGTTAGAAGTTTAAAATGGGTCTCACTGGAATAAAATTGAGGTGTCAGTAGTGCTGTATGTTCTTGCCTTTTCCACTTTCTAAAGGCTGCCTGCATTTCCTGGTGTGTGGCTGCCTTCTATCCTCAAAGCCAGCAATCACACTTTTGTGACCTGTACTTCTGTCATCACATCTTCTCTGACACTGACTCCCCTGTCATCCTCTTTCACTTAGAAGGAGCCTTCGGATTACATGGTCTGCCTAGATAGTTCAGGATAATCTCCTCATCTCAAGTCCCCTTTTCCATGTGAGGTAACATAGTCACAGATTCTGGATTCTAGGACTTGGAAATCTTTGGGGGCCATTATGCTACCTATTATATTGTTTCAATAAAAATCCACATCCCAATGACTAAGATGGAAATGAAAAGCCAGATACATGTGTAAGGGTGTTTTGAAATTTTGGTTTTCTCGTGGAGAAATCTTTGCTACTACCATTGTAGCTATGAAGCAGTAGGGATCATCTGGTTCTCTTGGCCTGCTTCTGTATTCACATGATACTCATTCTCCCCTCTAGGCCTTTGTTAACACGTTTAATTCACTATGTGTTCCTTTCTATCAATCCATCCTTTATATTTTATCTCTAGGCCCACTTTCTATGTGGAGTCTTTCATTAATATACTTTTTAAAATAGTAACCATCAACCCTACATATCTTCTTACCTGTCATTTTACCTTCTTCTGTCTCCCTGCTGCCTATTTTCATGAGGAAGTACGCAGAAGTCAGACTGGCATTCCCAGAAAGTGGGCATTTTTACTATCATTTCAAAGTGAGGAAGAGAAAGGGTAACAAACCATTTTGTCTCTAAGTCCCTAAGCATCTTGGACAGCAGAGAAACTGCCAAATCTAGTCCATTGCTTTAAATCTGACAGTCCTTTGAGGCTGAGAATTTGCTCTTGGTTACTATAACTACGGGTTTGTAGGCGAACATTAGAACATAAGAAGATGTGAGTCTTTCAGTTAGTTTAACAAATTCTGAGATGAAATCTCTCCAAAAGGCAAAACCTTAGGGGTAATCATGTCAGCTAGTCATAGTAATTGTGCCATCGTATGCCTAGGAGGTCTTCTTTCAGGATGGACATCAAAAGAACTAGAAATTTGTTAGAAAGTGTGTGTGTCAAAACAGCTGCTTGACTAAACTAACAAGCAAGTTCAGACTTCAAAGGAGTCTAAAAGTGTTGTCTTCTAAATTAACAACTGCTTGAAAAATGTCTCATAAATAATCATTAAGATATGTAATGGTATATATTTTTCTGAAATTATTCGATTTGTTATTGATTCATCTGCCAGAAATCTCCTGCAGACATGTCAGGTGTCTATAAGTATTTCTGAACAAGCCATAGGCAAATTGAAACAAGCCAGCCCCAATGAGCAAATATCTAAGATCAGTGGCAGAAACAGTAAACCCCTGGATTAAAATGGAAGAAAGGAAAAGATTCGTGAAGCATCCAAATCTTCTAGACATCACCATGTTCAATTATCTAAATGATTGCTTGACTTTTCTGCTTTTCATCTGGATGTCTCTTGGCTTAGAGATACACTTGAGGTATCAAAATAGTTGGTGGGCTACATGGACTAGGGTATTTGCTGGTTATTTGAATTACTTCTAATTTTCTGGCTCTTGGGGCTCAAACATAGCAAAGTAAAATCAATTTCAGCGATGAAAATATAACAATAGAAATTAAGTTAATGCATGCAAAAGACTTATTAAAAGGCTATGCTGAGGCATATGCTTCATTGAGTCTCTTTCTGTTTTTTTTGTACACAAGTTTCAGCAGTAAACAATTTTTACAGAGTGCTTAATGTATTGGTGTTAAAAAAAAGTTATTTCTCTTCTTGGCCAGTTGCCATTTGAGTAGCACTCAGTGTGCATCATCAAAGGTGATCTTTTCTTATGAGGATTTTAATAGTTTGTGAAAGGTTTTAGATAAAAACATGCTATAGCCTTCCTGTTCCTCTAGATTGAATTATCACTTGTATTTATGCTCCCTTCTTTGTCACTTTTCTTGACATTGCTAAGACTTAGGCTATATCCACATATCACCAAAAGTATTTGAAAGTAAGAAATCCAGTCTCCAAACCAGAATTTATTTAGGTAGATATGTTAAAAAAAATACACCCATTGACAAATGGCCAAATCAGACGAAACAATTAGGCATTCACTGTGAACACAAAACCCCAGAGAAAGACATATCAATTTCATTTTTCTGAAAGTATAGCAAAAATCTACTCATTTCTGTTTCACTCCATGGCTGTTGCCCTATTTTAAACCTCTTTCACTTGAACTATTGTGATAGTCACTTTCCTGGTCTCCCAGTTTCTTTTCTTGTGCTCCAATCCAATTCCCATCCCTTGTTACAATGGATTGAATGTTCAATATAAGGCAAAAGCAGGCTGGCATTGGATACTGTGAAGGCAGAAAACAGTGCATGGTCCTAGAAACATAAATTTTAATTCCAAGTGACTGATTGAGGATCCAGTTACTCCATGGGAGAATTGCAGGAGTTAAGCTCAAATGATTGCTGTAGTAACACTCTCTGGAACCTGAGTAGTGACCAGGAGAGGTCTAAGGCCATAGTTGTCATGATTCCTGTCTATATTAGTACATTCTTGCATTGCTATAAAGAACTACCTGAGACTGGGAATTTATAAAGAAAAGAGGTTTAATTGAATCACAGTTCCACAGACTATACAGGAAGCGTGGCTGGGGAGGCCTCAGAACTTGAAATCATGGTGAAAGGTTAAAGGGAAGCAAGCATGTCTTACATGGCCTGGGAAGGAGGAAGAGGAAGAGAAAGGGGAGGTGCTTCACACTTTCATAAACACCCAGATTTTGTGAACTCACTCACTATTACAAGAACAGCAAGGGGGAAATCTGCCCCCGTGATGCAACCACCTCCCACCAGGCCCTTCTTCCAACATTGGGGATTACAATTTGAAATAAGATTTGAGTGGGGACACAAATCCAAACCATATCAGTGTCTGAAGATTTCTGTAATCCTTTATGCCAGAGCATCTAGACCTCATGGCTTTACCCCTGTCCTCCTGGCTAGCCCTTCTAGAAGAACTCTTGCTAGATTCTGACTGGTTTTCTCATAAACAGTCTCCTAAATAAGATAATGCTTAACAAACACTTAGCATGCAGTCTGGCATAAAGTAAGTGCTTAATAAGTATTATCTATATAATATTATAACTTGAATTTAATCTACATATTATGTAAGTGGAGTAAATATTATGTATAGAAATATTATCTATGTTACCTTCTCTGGCTAGATAAAAAAGCCGAGAGAATCATGTCAATGCTCTGGGGCCCAGACCATCACCATCATCACACGTGTCACCCTCTGAGTACTGATCAGAGTATCTGAAAACTTACCACATTTTCCTTCAATAAGAATGCAGCAAGAATATTCTGGAAATTTAAAATTTGCTTTATGGAGTCATAGTTAATCAAGGTTTACTGGGTATCACTGAACACACAGAAAAAAATCTGGTCCTCAGTTTGTCTTCTGCAAAGAGTTTGGTTCGTGTTTGATGTTGAAATTCCTATAGATCTTTTTCTCCCCTAAACCTCCCTATGAAATAGTATGTCTCTAGTTCTCTCCTGCCTGATTATTAGGAGGATTTGAGTGGTATGGTATTTAAGAGTGTTTCCCAAGTTAACTGTTCTCACCTGAAGTATCAGCATAGGCTCCTTGAAAAATGGGTTTCTTATTTAATTAGCCCCCATTGCTGGAGTAAAGGGCATTTATTGAAGATTATGATTTGATTTTATGCTTCTCTGCATTTGGCGGGCAAATTAGTAATCACTTCACAGTGATGTTATAACAAATTACTCAAGCCCGGAACAAGGGGGAGAGCAGTAACAAAGGTAAAGAAGCTAATGTTTTCTGTGGCTTTATTTGGGGTTGATTTTGCTAAGAGAAATAGTTGCGAGAGTCTCAGCTTTTCTCCTCTTGTGACTATAGTGGAATGATTATAATTAAAGTAAAACCACAGAATGTTAGAGCTAACTGCTTCATTTTATAGCTGGAGAATTTGAGACTCAGAGAAATAAAGTTGTTTGGTCTTGGTCACACAGCAAGTGAGATTCCAGAAGTCACAGAATCTCAGAGTTTGAAGGGAATTCCAAGGTTATTTAGGCCAACTGCCAACTCACGCATACATTTCCTCTATATTCTCCCTGTGTGTTTTCTTATACATCTTGGTAACTTCTTTGTTCATTGGAACATGTAACCCTAAAAACGAATGTGGATTCTTACTTAAAGGTAAGCCAAACAACATCAAATAATTGGTTTAGGTCAATTATTAGGGAGGCAACATTAGGCTAGGGACACACTGTGATAACACAATCAACTACACAGTCACAATCTCTTCAACAACTTCTTTTATCTATGTGGTTCAAATATCATTGGGTTTAACGAATAATTTTATTTTGTATTATTTTATATGGTTTTAATACATAGACTTTTAATAAAAATCATATGGCTGGAATCAACCGTTGAAATAGTCCTAGGTTTTGTTGTTGTTGTCACTTGGTTTTGGCCTGGCTGAGGTTTCCTTTTGTAATTCAACACAAGTATACCTCATTATGGAATAAGTAATGATAGTAATTAGAAAAATAATAATAGCTATCATTTGTTGAATATTTTCAATGTGCCAGGCACTGTGATGAATAGACATTTTAAATGTCCCCTTCATTCTTCTTGACAACCTCCAGAGAGTAGGTTTAACGAAATGCATTTTGTAAATAAGAAAGTGAAAGCTCAGTGATGTTGAACAACTTGCTTAATGCTATACAATCAATCAGTACTGAACTGTGATTTGAATCCAGGGCTATCTAATGCCAACTGCCATGTACTCTTCAACACCGTGCTGCTGAAAAATAATTAAGAAGTGAAAAAGTCAAAAATAATATAAGGTCCCAGTTACAAAAGATGGAACTCATGGAGAGCCTACACTTACCAAATACTTTACCTTTATATCTAATGTAATCATCACAGTAGCCCTATAAAGTAGGCATTGGTATCATCCCCATTTTACATATGACAAAACTGGGCAAGTTATTTAATCTTTTTGAGCCTCAAGCTGGCACACACGTAGGTAGTAAGTGGCAGTGCAGGAAGTGGGAGAACAGGAATTTAACTCCTTCATTATCAAAGCCCATGTTCTTTTTACCATGCTGAACAGTATTACTAATAATATATGTTTAAGTAGGATAGTCGTAAATATGTAGCTGTTTCCAACTCACTGGGGTTATTAACTATCTCAGCATCCTATTTTGTATCTTTTTGAAAAAAAAAAAGTATATTTTTGTTTCCTTTTTACATTTCTCATAAAGCAAATAACCACTCAGTTCAATTGGTCTTTAGAGTGAATTGGAATGTTTTTTATATTGCCTTAGCTTAATCAGGGCACATCTGTGATATAAAATGGCTCCTCATTTGACATTAAAGGGCACTGAATCTTTAAGAGGTACCTAAAATTAAGCACCTGAGTATACAATTATTAACTCTTGCAGGACTCTCAATTTTTATTATACTGAAAAGATAGGTGCTACAGTCTTATGTGTAGAAGGTGTGACAACAGCACTTGACTGATTGATAACATCTGAGGGAGCAAATTTGTGTGATGAAGATCAGGAAACCATGCACTAGGCTTTATTTTCTGCCTGCATGTTCGTGCAAGATTTTTTCTGTTTTAATATATACCTTCATTAACCACCAATACTGCGAAGAGAATCACTCTTGGGTCATTAGGGAAAAGAGTAATTGCACAGAATTCTTGCTTGGGTTTATACTGCTCATTGTGGAATGACTGGAAGGTTGAGTTTATGAGTGTGGTCCATTCTGAGAGCCATGTATGAGGGATTTCATTTGTTCCAATAATAACTTACATTCATTTATTTGTTTATTCATTTATTCAATAATTTAAATTTTAAAATATAATCAAGAGATGTTTATTGGACACCTAATATAGTATGTGCTAGGCACTCTTTTAGGCTCTGCAGCTACACTAGTAAATGGGATATATTGTGGCTTAGTTGATGTCAGGACCCTATATAAGAGGGACACACAACACAAACTTGAAGAGTCAGGGAAAGCTTCTTGAAGGAGACCAATTTTAAAAAGAAATTCAGGGTAAGTAAAACTTAGCTAAGTAAGTTGGCGGATTAACAATAGTGTTCCAGGCAGAGGAAAGGCAGGGAGGGGAGAAGTGCACAGACTGGTTGGGTTGGAGAGCAGTTCAGTAAGACAGGAGCATAGAGTGCAATGAAAAGAGTGGCAAAAAACATGATGACAGGCATAAGCTGGAGCAGATCATAAGACACCTTGTAAGGTATGTCAAAAATGAGCTTTTTCTTAAAAGAAATGGGAACCAACTGAAGAATGTTGGGCACTTGCTTTGGAAGTATCACCTTATGGTTGTGGAGAGTTATTGTGGAGGCTGGAGGCAACTTTGTGCACCTAAAGAAGATACTGCAGTTCCCATTTTGTCCTTACCTGCATCATTTTCTGCAATCAAAGGAATGTCTAATTGCAAAGACTATCAAAATTATGATTCCCAGATGAATCACTTATGCTCTACACAGCATTGATATACTGGTCTTAGTATCTTAATTTTAATTCTCCCTTAGAGGTTGTTCACCCCGTTCTCACTCACTTTTGTTTTGTTTTGTTTTTGTTTTTTTTGTTTGTTTGTTTTTGATACAGAGTCTTGCTATGTCACCCAGGCTGGAGTGCAATGGCACGATCTCGGCTCACTGCAACCTCCGCCTCCCGAGTTCAAGTGATTCTCCTGCCTCAGTCTCCTGAGTAGCTGGGATTACAGATGCCTGCCACCATGCCCAGCTAATTTTTGTATTTTGGGTAGAGATGGGGTTTCACCAGGTTGGCCAGGCTGATCTCGAACTCCTGACCTCAGGTGATATACCCGCCTTGGTCTCCCAAAGTGCTGGGATTACAGGCATGAGCCACCACACCCAGCCCTCTCGCTCTTTCTTAATAGTGGCCCCTCTACAACTGCTGATACTTTCCTGTGCTCTGAAGTTGTTCATTTTTACATGTATCCTTTGGATCATGTTATATCATCTCTCTTGAAAAGCCATCCCATTTCCTTTTTGTCAATCCAAATATTATCCATCCATCATGGTGCAGCTGTAGTCTCACTTTCTCTGAGAAGTCTTTTCTGATCATTCCTGCCTAACTGATAACCATGATTCTCTAGCTTCCTGGATCATTTTGATTCACCTCCAACCCCAAATTATCTAGTACTCCTTTAAGTACCTTTTGTGTTGTCTCTTCTTAGATGGTTCTGAAACTGGCCTGATTATCAGTATTACTGGAAGAGCTTGTAAAAGATAGAGATTTCTGATCCCCATCGCCACGGATTCTGATTTAGTAAGTTGGTGGTAAGCCCAGGAATCTAAATTTTTATAAGAACCCAGATTAATTCTGGCAATTAACTGCTCTACACTTTTCTTGTGGATTAACCTTTCCTCTGGATCTAGATGGAAGTTCCTTGAGATCAGGGCTCATCATAAAATTCTCTTGTACTTCTTCTTCCACTGCCAATCCTTCCAAGAGCCTACAGTATGTGTTGACTTATTCCCATTGTTTATGCTGTTTATTTTTCTAATATACTCTCCTTTATAATATTTAGATAAAGGAATACATTGGGTGCTGAATGTGCCACATACTTGCATGAGTTTGTGTGTGTGTTGTGTTGTGTTTAGAGTTGGGACAATCAAAATTCAACCTAAAAGAGTTCTCAAGCCTTCTTGCTGAAATACTTGAGACCATACTATCTGCTTCACTAGACCCAGTTTCATTTTGCATTATTCCCAGCAACATTCAATATTATTACCCACCTATCCAACTAACACTGTAAAATTCTCTCTGTATTGGGAGTTTCTTTTTAATGTAGTTTAGGAAAATAAACAGTAGTCTTTGAAGGGACTTATGTTGTTAAAACTCAGGAGGGTTTTTCAAATGTGAGTTGTTGCAAATAGGAATATGCAAGATTGAAATATGAATCCTGCTATTCTGTTGCTGAAGATGGTAGGCATGTATAACATCAAATATATCTATTAGAATACTTTTAGAATATCAAACTAAGCTTTTGAAGATATATCCTTTTTGTGACCCATCTTTGTGCATGGAAATTATACATTTAACTTTTTATGCATTCTAGGATCTCAGAGTTAAAATACTTTTTAGTGGTCTATCTATCTATTTGTCTATCATCTATCATATGTGTTTGCAGAAGGAGAATGCATCCCTAAAGAAGCAGGAAAAACCTAGTTTGAAAAATAAATCTTAAAACACACAGATATACAGTACAAAGCACAGTGAGGCTTAGGTTTTGAAATATAGACTCAATCATTCCAACTGGCTAACTTCTGTATTCTAACTCAGATGTTTGATGGATTGTAGTAATGACCTTGGTTTTTCATGAGATTCTAGATTTTCTCATTCTTTTCTGGAGATTTTTGGTAAGTGGCTCAAAGGTGATAAAAGGGCAGGTGTATGTGGGGATGTGTGCACGTGCACACGTTCCTGTATGTTAGAAGGCATTTGGAAACAGTGGCTGCACATCTGTTCATGCTAATAGATGTCTGAAGGCCAAATAATGAAAGTTTCTTGCATCAAATAGTGAGTCCTAGCAGAGTTACAGATATGCACATTTTTAAACAAAGAAGATAAACTTTAACCTATATATCTCTGATATACTGTATGTGCCATATATATCAGTAGGTTAGGCCATTCTATTTTTCTCTCCTTATTTTTCTTGTACAAATAATATACAAATCCATATTCATTGTAAAAAATAAAGTACAGAAAAATATATAGTAAAAGGTGAAAGTCCACCTTCAACTCCTCTCCCAATGTACCTCCTCTTCATGGAATAAACACTGTTAACTGGTATTTAAATTTTTATGATTTTTAAGTGAATTTCCAAATGCAGGATGAGGAGGAAGTCAATTCTGTTCAATTGAACAGGTTATGATACTTTGATTTTGGTTTCTATACTTAGGCTTTTGGATTGAGAAATTTTTTTCCTTTCATGAGGCATGTGTGTGTGTATGTGTTTGTGTATGGTGTACATACACTCATGCATTTTGGATGAATGTATGCCTAATAAATTTTTTAAAGATGTCTTTATTACATTTTCCAGACACTTGTCTATTGAAGAGGTTAAGCCTTCAGGGGTGGGAGTAGGAATGGAAGGTCGTTTCTGTTTCAGTTGCAGTCTCTATAAACAATGCTCTTATAGTCCAGGGGGTTTTATGGTTAGTTTCTGTTGTCTCTGACTTTTTTGGAGCCTAAGTTAAACAAGATCCCAGGGAGCCCAGAACTGCTCTTTGCTCTCCAGAGCCTACTCATTGGTTCTAGTGTAATCTTTTGAGAGAAGGGCAGTCATCACAACTTCAAGTTCATTATAATTAGGTTTTAATTATCCTTGGCCTGAATATTAGCTTAAAATTTATTCCTTTAACAGTGGTAGAGCTTCCAAAGCCACCTGAGAACTCTTTCAAATACTAATGTGATGTGGCAGAAACTAAATTCTTTTTGGTTTAAATTGTAGTTTGGTGATTCAATTCATCATGAAATCTATTCTACCAGCAAGAATGGATTTGCCTAATAGGGAAGTTTTAAGTAGTTAGTGGTTAAAAATGGTTGTGTCACTGCTGCCTCTCTTAAAATTAAAATAATTTAAAATGCCAATTGAGTCATGGCAAAGAGCTTTGTATCTGCCAAATTGTCACACATAACTCTATAAAAGGGGGATGAATTAAGGAGCTCAGTAAAAAAGACCTAAAAAAAGAAAACTAATGAAAATCATGGGCTGTATCCCGAGGACACGGAAGTCTGGGGATGGGGGAATAATGATAGTTTGCTTGCATCTGAGTAGGTTCTCATATTGAAAATGTTTGTTCTTGTCATGGGCTGACTTGGTTAGTGTATAAGACTGAACTTATGGCTAGAAATTCCTTTCCTAACTGTACTAGTCAGCTATACTTATTTGATTTTATTTTTTTGTCCATAGTATCTGGCAAACATATTATTGGTCATTCACAATGGGGTCCAGGAAAGCAAATCCATGCCCACCTAAAATATAAATTCTACCATTTTTCTGAATTTTATTCTTTGCTAGGCATTCTTCCAGACACTTGAAAATATTAAATGCATATGAAATGGGTTCCACTTCCAAGGAAGTGTACATATATGTGTCTATATGTGCATGCATATGTGCACAGCTGAGCTCAGAAGTGTGCCTACTAGTGTATGTGACATATAAGTAGAGTATCAGAATATGATGGGATCTCTATAGAGGTTTGTAAACAAGGCCAAGGAAATGACTATACTTGTTGATACTGGGATGGATTCCCAAGGATAGATTATCATTTAGAGTAGAGAAAAAGAGGTGAATGGGAGAAACAGCAGATGTGAAGGTAAAGAGGCCTGAATGTGCCTGGAGTATTTGAGGGATGGAAAGTGCTTCAGGGTGTCAAGAGTGAAGTATTGTCAGAGAGGTTTCCGGGGAAAGGCAGCATAAGAGGCTGTAGAAGTAGGGAGGTGCAAGATTATGATGGGCCTTATATGTTGTGAGAAGGACTACATCCTGCATGTGTTGGGAGCCACTGAAGATTTTTTTTAAGTGGGAAGAGTTATGGTGGGACAATAGCAAATATATATTTGCTGATATAAGATACACATACATTTCAAAATAGAGCTTCTGCTTCAGCCAATAAAATCTTTAAGTAGGGCTACCATTGCCCACAGTTTGTGTTCAATCTATTGCTTATTCATCAGAAGGATTTGTTTTTGTTTGAGTTGTTGCATCTGACAGTGATGTTTGCTGTAAGCTAGTTAGAGAACCCAAGCATTTGGGCTTCACTTCCACTGTTGCTGTAGTAGGAAAAAGTTGCTCAGAAATGGTTTCATAAAGCTCTTGGACTTTTGAGATCCTAGAGTTTTTTCAAATTGATTGCTTTGAGTCCTCTCATTTTCTCTCTCCACGAGAAAAAAGCAAATAATAAAAAGGATTCCATTGTTCCCTGTATCTTTGCACCTCTATTCTTTTGCATTCTTTAATCTTGACAGGAGATTTTATATATTATAAAAGGACTTGGTTAATACTATTAAAACTGCTTGCAATGTCTCGTGATTGTAACTGGAGAGATTTCATTTATCTGATCAAAGTTACTGAAATTGATGGTCTGTGAATGAAAGGAAAGGGCTGTGTTTGCATATAGACTTTAAATAAATGTCAATAGATTATTTATGGAAATACACACTCTGCCTGTCACTGTGCAGTCTGGGCTTCTTCTCCACAAGAAATATGTAACTGGGGATTTAGGTAATCAGTCTTAAATCAGTGAGACACCTGCCAAGCAGAAAATGCAGGGATCTACAGCATTTCACGATGCTGTAATCTTGGATATTGGAGCTAAAGCCATCAGAAAGTCTGAAATTCTTTTGTAAGAGAACCCTAGGCTTGATGCAAAATATTGTGTCACAGTTACAGTAATTTCATGTTGGCTTATAATACCTGTTAGAAATTTGGGAAGGGGCACAGCCCAAACCAATTACTTGAGATTGCCTTGTTAAAGATAATAAATGCAAAATTTCCCAGGATTTAGACCTTTTAGAGGTTCACTTTATCACACTTAGATAACTCACAGCAGTGGAGGGTGTTTAGTTGTCCTATAGCAGTCGTTATTAAATGATACATTAGTAAGAGGTGGTGCTTGAGAGAGCCCACATGAAAAGCTTTTAGTGAGTCTATGTGAGTGTTCAAAGCCCTGGACGTGTCTTAGCAGATGATTCAAGATTAGCTCAGGTGGGTGTGGAGCTACAGATGCTCAGGGCTCTGAGATCCAAGATTTTTCTGAATCAAAGCTGGAAATCAGCACAACTTCTCTCCACTCTTTACATGTTCTGCAAAGAGAAGAAATGTGCAGATCTATTCTGGTCACTCAGTCTCATTGAATATTTATGGAAGTTCTGAAGTGAGTGAAATATTCTCAGATATCTCTTGAAGCTGAAACGGGCAGCTTGGAAATAGATAAACCACAGTACTGGATTGTGTAAGGCAGCATAAATTTTTAAAAGATCATACAGGAATTGTCCTATGTGCCATGTCTTGGTGATTTACCATAAAACTGCTGAATTTTTCTGGATCCCAGCAGAGTAGGAGGGAAGAAGAGAAATGCAAAATTGAAAAGAAAAAGAGGCAACTTTAAATAACTGTTTATGATGGTGGAGCAAGATGGCCGAATAGGAACAGCTCCAGTCTCCAACTCCCAGCGCGAGCGACACAGAAGACCTGTGATTTCTGCATTTTCAACTGAGGTACTGGGGTCATCTCACTAGGGAGTGCCGGACAATCGGTGCTGGTCAGCTGCTGCAGCCCGACCAGCTAGAGCTGAGGCAGGGCGAGGCATCACCTCACCTGGGAAGCACAAGGGGGAAGGGAATCCCTTTTCCTAGCCAGGGGAACTGAGACACACAACACCTGGAAAATCGGGTGACTCCCACCCCAATACTGCGCTTTAAGCAAACGGGTACACCAGGAGAATATATCCCACACCTGGCTGGGAGGGTCCCACGCCCACGGAGCCTCCCTCATTGCTAACACAGCAGTCTGCCATCTAACCGCAAGGCAGCAGCGAGGCTGGGGGAGGGGTGCCCGCCATTGCTGAGGCTTTAGTAGGTAAACAAAGCTGCTGGGAAGCTCGAACTGGGTGGAGCTCACAGCAGCTCAAGGAAACCTGCCTGTTTCTGTAGACTCCACCTCTGGGGACAGGGCACAGTTAACAACAACAACAAAAGCAGCAGGAACCTTTGCAGACGCAAAGGACTCTGTCTGACAGCTTGAGAGCAGTGGATCTCCCAACATGGAGGTTGAGAACTGAGAAGGGACAGACTGCCTGCTCAAGTGGGTCCCTGACCCCTGAGTAGACTAACTGGGAGACAATCCCCACTAGGGGCAGTCTGACACCCCACACCTCACAGGGTGGACTACACCCCTGAGAGGAAGCTTCCAAAGTAAGAATCAGGCAGGTACACTCGCTGTTCAGCAATATTCTATCTTCTGCAACCTCTGCTGCTGATACCCAGGCAAACAGGGTCTGGAGTGGACCTCAAGCAATCTCCAACAGACCTACAGCGGAGGGTCCAGACTGTTAGAAGGAAAACTATCAAACAGGAAGGACACCTATACCAAAACCCCATCAGTACGTCACCATCATCAAAGACCAGAGGCAGATAAAACCACAAAGATGGGGAAAAAGCAGGGCAGAAAAGCTGGAAATTCAAAAATAAGAGCGCATCTCCCCTGCAAAGGAGCGCAGCCCATCGCCAGCAACGGATCAAAGCTGGTCAGAGAATGACTTTGACGAGATGAGAAGAAGGCTTCAGTCCATCAAACTTCTCAGAGCTAAAGGAGGAATTATGTACCCAGCGCAAAGAAACTAAAAATCTTGAAAAAAGAGTGGAAGAATTGACAGCTAGACTAATTAATGCAGAGAACGTCATAAACGAAATGATAGAGATGAAAACCATGACAGGAGAAATACGTGACAAATGCACAAGCTTCAGTAACCAACTCAATCAACTGGAAGAAAGAGTATCAGCGATTGAGGATCAAATGAATGAAATGAAGCGAGAAGAGAAACCAAAAGAAAAAAGAAGAAAAAGAAATGAACAAAGCCTGCAAGAAGTATGGGATTATGTAAAAAGACCAAATCTACGTCTGGTTGGGGTGCCTGAAAGTGAGGGGGAAAATGGAACCAAGTTGGAAAACACTGTTCAGGGTACCATCCAGGAGAAATTCCCCAACCTAGTAGGGCAGGCCAACATTCAAATTCAGGAAATAGAGAGAACGCCACAAAGATACTCCTTGAGAAGAGCAACTCCAAGACATATAATTGCCAGATTCACCAAAGTTGAAATGAAGGAAAAAATCTTAAGGGCAGCCAGAGAGAAAGGTCGGGTTACCCACAAAGGGAAGCCCATCAGACTAACAGCAGACCTCTCGGCAGAAACTCTACAAGCCAGAAGAGAGTGGGGGCCAATATTCAACATTCTTAAAGAAAAGAATTTTCAACCCAGAATTTCATATCCAGCCAAACTAAGTTTCATAAGTGAAGGAGAAATAAAATCCTTTACAGATAAGCAAATGCTTAGAGATTTTGTCACTACCAGGCCTGCCTTACAAGGGACCCTGAAGGAAGCCCTAAACATGGAAAGGAACAAGCGGTACCAGCCATTGCAAAAACATGCCAAAATGTAAAGACCATCGAGGCTAGGAAGAAACTGCATCAACTAACGAGCAAAATAACCAGTTAATATCATAATGGCAGGATCAAGTTCACACATAACAATATTACCTTAAATGTCAATGGACTAAATGCTCCAATTAAAAGACACAGACTGGCAAATGGATAAAGAGTCAAGACCCATCAGTCTGCTGTATTCAGGAGACCCATCTCACATGCAGAGACTACATAGGCTCAAAATAAAGGGATGGAGGAAGATCAACTAAGCAAATGGAGAATAAAAAAAGCAGGGGTTGCAATACTAGTCTCTGTTAAAACAGACTTTAAACCGTCAAAGATCAAAAGAGACAAAGAAGGCCATACATAATGGTAAAGGGATCAATTCAACAGGAAGAGCTAACTCTCCTAAATATATATGCACCCAATACAGGAGCACCCAGATTCATAAAGCAAGTCCTTAGAGACTTACAAAGAGACTTAGACTCCCATACAATAATAATGGGAGACTTCAACACTCCACTGTCAACATTAGACAGATCAACGAGACAGAAAGTTAACAAGGATATCCAGGAATTGAACTCATCTCTGCACCAAGCGGACCTAATAGACATCTATAGAACTCTCCACCCCAAATCAACAGAATATACATTCTTCTCAGCACCACATCGCACTTATTCCAAAATTGACCACATAATTGGAAGTAAAGCACTCCTTAGTAAATGTAAAAGAACAGAAATTATAACAAACTGTCTCTCAGACCACAGTGCAATCAAACTAGAACTCAGGACTAAGAAACTCAATCAAAACTGCTCAACTACATGGAAACTGAACAACCTGCTCCTCAATGACTACTGGGTACATAACAAAATGAAGGCAGAAATAAAGATGTTCTTTGAAACCAAGGAGAACAAAGATACAACATACCAGAATCTCTGGGACACATTTAAAGCAGTGTGTAGAGGGAAATTTATAGCACTAAATGCCCACAAGAGAAAGCAGGAAAGTTCTAAAATTGACACTCTAACATCACAATTAAAAAAACTAGAGAGGCAAGAGCAAACACATTCAAAAGCTAGCAGAAGGCAAGAAATAACTAAGATCAGAGCAGAACTGAAAGAGATACACAAAAAACCCTCCAAAAACACAATGAATCCAGGAGTGGTTTTTTGAAAAGATCAACGAAATTGACAGACCACTAGCAAGACTAATAAAGAAGAAAAGAGAGAAGAATCAAATAGACACAATAAAAAATGATAAAGGGGATATCACCACCGACCCCACAGAAATACAAATTACCATCAGAGAATACTATAAATACCTCTACGCAAATCAACTAGAAAATTTAGAAGAAATGGATCATTTCCTGGACACTTACATTCTTCCAAGACTAAACCAGGAAGAAGTTGAATCCCTGAATAGACCAATAGCAGGCTCTGAAATTGAGGCAATAATTAATAGCCTACCCACCAAAAAAAGTCCAGGACCAGATGGATTCACAGCTGAATTCTACCAGAGGTATAAAAAGGAGCTGGTACCATTCCTTCTGAAACTATTCCCATCAATAGAAAAAGAGGGAATCCTCCCTAACTCATTTTATGAGGCCAACATCATCCTGATACCAAAGCCTGGCAGAGACACAACAAAAAAAGAGAATTTTAGACCAATATCCCTGATGAATATCAATGCAAAAATCCTCAATAAAATACTGGCAAACCAGATTCAGCAGCATGATCAAGTGGGCTTCATCCCTGGGATGCAAGGCTGGTTCAACATTCACAAATCAATCAACGTAATCCAGCATATAAACAGAACCAAAGACAAGAACCACATGATTATCTCAGTAGATGCAGAAAAGGCTTTTGACAAAATTCAACAGCCTTCATGCTAAAAACGCTCAATAACTTCGGTATTGATGGAACGTACCTCAAAATAATAAGAGCTATTTGTGGCAAACCCACAGCTAATATCATACTGAATGGGCAAAAACTGGAAAAATTCCCTTTGAAAACTGGCACAAGACAGGGATGCCCTCTCTCACCACTCCTATTCAACATAGTGTTGGAAGTTCTGGCTAGGGCAATCAGGCAAGAGAAGAAATCAAGGGTATTCAGTTAGGAAAAGAAGAAGTCAAATTGTCCCTGTTTGCAGATGACATGATTGTATATTTAGAAAACCCCATTGTCTCAGCCCAAAATCTCCTTAAGCTGATAAGCAACTTCAGCAAAGTCTCAGGATACAAAATTAATGTGCAAAAAAATCAAGCATTCTTATATACCAGTAACAGACAAACAGAGAGCCAAATCATGAATGAACTTTCATTCACAATTGCTTCAAAGAGAATAAAATACCTAGGAATCCAACTTACAAGGGATGTAAAGGACCTCTTCAAGGAGAACTACAAACACTGCTCAGTGAATAAAAAGAGGACACACAAAAAAAAAGAAGACATACCATGCTCCTGGATAGGAAGAATCAATATCGTGAAAATGGTCATACTGCCCAAGGATTTATAGATTCAATGCCATCCCCATCAAGCTACCAATGAGTTTCTTCACAGAATTGGAAAAAACTGCTTTAAAGTTCATATGGAACCAAAAAAGAGCCCGCATTGCCAAGACAATCCTAAGTCAATAGGACAAAGCTGGAGGCATCACGCTACCTGACTTCAAACTATACTACAAGGCTACAGTAACCAAAACAGCATGGTACTGGTACCAAAACAGAGATATAGACCAAGGGAACAGAACAGAGTCCTCAGAAATAATAGCACACATCTACAGTCATCTGATCTTTGACAAACCTGAGAGAAACAAGAAATGGGGAAAGGATTCCCTATTTAATAAATGGTGCTGGGAAAATTGGTTAGCCATAAGTAGAAAGCTGAACCTGGATCTTTTCCTTACTCCTTATACGAAGATTAATTCAAGATGGATTAGAGACTTAAATGTGAGACCTAATACCATAGAAACCCTAGACGAAAACCTAGGTAGTACCATTCAGGACATAGGCATGGGCAAGGACTTCATGTCTAAAACACCAAAAGCAACGACAGCAAAAGCCAAAATTGACAAATGGGATCTAATTAAACTAAAGAGCTTCTGCACAGCAAAAGAAACTACCATCAGAGTGAACAGGCAACCTACAGAATGGGGGAAAATTTTTGCAATCTACTCATCTGACAAAGGGCTAATATCCAGAATCTACAAAGAACTCAAACAAATATACAAGAAAAAAGCAAACAACCCCATCAAAAAGTGGACAACCAATATGAACAAACATTTCTCAAAAGAAGACATTCATACAGCCAACAGACACATGAAAAAATGTTCATCATCACTCGCCATCAGAGAAATGCAAATCAAAACCACAATGAGATACCATCTCACACCAGTTAGAATGGCAGTCATTCAAAAGCCAGGAAACAACAGGTGTTGGAGAGGATGTGGAGAAATAGGAACACTTTTACACTGTTGGTGGGATGTAAACTAGTTCAACCATTATGGAAAACAGTATGGCAATTCCTCAAGGATCTAGAACTAGATGTACCATATGACTCAGCATCCCACTACTGGGTATATACCCAAAGGATTATAAATCATGCTGCTATAAAGACACATGCACACGTATGTTTATTGCGGCACTATTCACAATAGCAAAGACTTGGAATCAACCCAATGTCCATCAGTGACAGACTGGATTAAGAAAATGTGGCACATATACACCATGGAATACTATGCAGCCATAAAAAAGGATGAGTTTGCGTCCTTGTAGGGATATGGATGCAGCTGAAACCATCAATCTTAGCAAACTATCACAAGAACAGAAAACCAAACACCGCATGTTCTCACTCATAGGTGGAAACTGAACAATGACATCACTTGGACTCGGAAGGGGAACGTCACACACTGGGGCCTATCATCGGGGGGTAGTGGGGAGGGATTGCATTGGGAGTTATACCTGATATAAAGATGAATTAATGGGTGCTGACAAGTTGATGGGTGCAGCACACCAACATGGAACAAGTATACATATGTAACAAACCTGCACGTTATGCACATGTACCCTAGAACTTAAATTATAATAAAAAAAAATTAAAAATAAATAAATAAATAAATAACTGTTTATCAGTGCTTAATGATGCAGGTATTTGAGTTAGTTGACCAATAGAATGGAGACTTCTGTTTTAGTCCAACTTTTTGCCCTTATGTACTCCTTTGTATATTTGGTTGTCACTAAATTATTTCTACTAAATTAAGACTCCTTTGATAAAGAATCTCTTGATTGCAAGAAACATAAATCTACTCAAGAAAGCTCAGTTAAGGACCAGGTGTTAAAAACAAAAACAAAAACAAAAAACAACTGTTGCCAAAGTCACAGACAGACTAATACAGGAACCAGAGTACAGTCCCAACTCTTGGGGAGTGGAGTTGGGAAGGGGCTAAGCCAAAGCCATTATCTCTTTCTCAAGGGATGTGGAAGATTGATTGCATTGTGATTCTAATCAATGGTCTTCCTAAATCCTCCTCTTGGGCCCTGAAGCATTGAAGTTCCTTCCCACTCTCACTCTGGTCTGGGCAATTTAACTTAATTTGGCCAATAGGATATTAGTAGATAGAATGTAAACAAAGACTTGAAAAGTGTGAGCATATTTCTTGTCTCACGTCTCTGGCTTTGCCATGAGACATACCCAGGTTAGCCCATGAGGCAATGAGACACATGGAGCAAAACCAAATCAATTCAGATGTCTCAGCTGAGGCACTAAATAAGTGATAAAGTCCAGCTAATATTGCCAAAGCTACCTGGCCACAGATGCATGAATAAGTCCATGGAGCTCAGCTCAGATCAACGCAATGATGAGCCAACACATAGAAGCAAAAATGAATGTTTATTGCTGTATGATAGTAATGTTTTCTGAGTATTGGTTATACAGCAATATTGTGGCAAATGGATGGTAGAAACAAGGGCCAAATTGTCTCTTTCTTCCTTTAATTTTAAAATTGACATATAATAATTGTACATAGTTTCAATACTTATATCGTTATCAGATCAGGGTAATGAGCATATCCATCATCTAAAACATTTATCGTTACTTTGTGTTGGGAACATTCATTATTCTCCTAGTTATTTGAAACTGTATATTATTGTTAACTATAGTCACCCTAGATCACTAGAACTTACTCCTCCTATCTAGCTGTAATTTTATACTCTTTAACAAATCTCTTCCTCTTCCCCCTTCCCCTACCCTTCATCTTTGCTTCTCTTCCTCCGTTACTCCCTCCTTCTCTCTCCAGCTTGTATATTGCCCAATATCATTGCCAGCGCTTTGTCTGCCTATCCTTACAGACATAGTGTGCATCATCCATTGCAGTTTTTGAGTCTCTTGGCTCAAATTCTTGACATAGAAAAGCTCTATTAGTTTATGGAAAGCCAGTGAATTGGTTTACTTTGGGTCAGGTTTCCACCTGGTCTGACCAACTGTGGTTAAGGTGGTATTAGTGGTTAAAGGAGAACAGTGTTATATGGTTTGCAAGAGTTTAGAGGAGGGAGTTCTTTTGAGTAAGGGGCTGTGAATAGAAAAATCACTGTGATTTATATTTGTAATTAAAAGGAAAGCCTAAAAAGCAGCAAAATATACTGTAAATTTGATTTGTGGATCAGCCCACCAACTTGAAATGAAAGGCTAACTACTAATATCTACAAATGTGCCAATAATAGTCATAGCTAACATTAGCTAGTCTTGGCTATGTGTTAGGGCACTATGATAAATATTTTATCTTATTTAATCTTTACTCCAGTATTGTGGATGTGGGACTATTATTATCATCCTCAGTTTACAGATGGGAACTGAGGGTTAGAGAGGTTAAGTTGTTTTCTGTTATACAGTTAGAAAAAGATAGAACCAGTAATACAATATAGGTTAAGCTAAATACAGAGCCCATGAACTTTATCCTTCTTCAACCACTGCCTCTACCATTTATACAATGACTAGGAAAGTAAGACTGTGTAAATCAATAACTAATCATAAGACTTACCAGGTGCCTAATTGAGTAAGTGGTGATCAGTTAACATATGATTCCAAAGATGATTAGGAGATAATGCTGCTGGGCCTGATAAGATTTTTTTTTTTGCTTCCTTCTTAGAGATCTACTCAACTCCCTTTGATAGATTAATGTCAGCTTCTGGTTTTTCTTTTCACTTAGATTTCACTACTCAGTAGGCAGGTATACTTGCACTTAATTTCTCTATTTTCAGCTTTATGTCTCATCCTTGTCCTGTATGATGTCAGGTGTTACCATGTTGAAAGCCTCTCAGGTTCAGTATCTTTAAAGAGTAAACTTCTTGTCTCCTTTGGGAGAGATCACAGACACTGCTCAGAGTGGTAGTTTGGAATCTGAAAGTCCAATTGCTCAGTAGAAAGACTTTGAGTCAGTCTCACTGTTTTCTGTATTGTGCATCATCCCTGCTTTCTGTGGAACCTGGTGCCTCCAAGACCTAAACTTTCTGTGTTCTGCATGGAAAACTGATTCTTCTCTCAGAAATATCATCTCCCTCTGTAGATTCTCAGATTGTAACATTCTCCACTCTACTAAATTAGTTATCTCACCTCTACTTTTAGTCTTCCAATTTTTATTGAGATTTCTAGTCTACTGTCTCTCTGTTCTTATAAGTGTATCTATTTAAAAGATGTGTTACTGTAATTATAGTTGGGTTTTGGGAAGAAAGGAGACAAATAGGTGATCAACCACTTATGTTTAGGAAATTGTCCTCCCCTATGAGACTTTTAAACAGAAACATCTTCATTTAGGTTGTTCCAAGCTTTATCTGAAAGCTTTATCAGCAATATGAGTTAATATTAAATTCTAGCATCATTTCCTGATGAAACTTCCAAAAACACGACCAAACAATTTATAAAGTCTGCTTCTATGTTTAGTGAGGTGATTTGACACTGCTCAGGTTTTGGTTTGATAGTATTCTCATTTTAATAGTACTCTGTCTTCCAAGCTTTACTTATTTAGGGCCAGTATCGGTTGTGAAATAGTCATTCATCTTGTTTTCTTTCTGGGCAGAGGAATACCCTAAGACTATCACCTTATGAGAAGGGGAAGGACAGTGCTGGGCTAAGGAGTTGACACTTAAACATGAGATATTCTGACATGTTGCTAATTCCTGTCACCAATATAATTCCTAGCTCATTACTTGAGATCCATCTAGGCTACTTTGGCCTCATGTGCTTTGGTAGTTTATTTATTGCTGTAAGGTTATGACATTTTAAAAGAAAGCCATGAGAATGTTACTTTAACAACAACTCACTCACATAACCAGCACTGCAAATGTTCAATTCTGCCTAGAAGGAAAGCTCCTAAGAAGGACTGCTAGGATTGATGAGGGGTGGTATATGTACACAACTCCACAAGAGTCTTTTTGGGCAAGAATCAGCCTGTCATTATTTTTGCCTAAGAACAAGACAGGCCTGAGCAATGTCTCATGTTTGTATTCTTCACACAAATTATGAGAAATTAATTGAACATCCACAGAAGTTGTGGAATTTTAAAATATTATTGTAGCTATTTATTTCTAGGAAAACTCAAATTCAGACTTAAAAAATATATGTAAACTGAGGCCTCTCTCAAATCTCTATAAATTACTAGATAGAATTCTTGCCAAATTCCCTGAAAAGTTTAGGGGTCAAGATTATATGACATTAAATTAATGCTTTGATAAGGATTGGATTAGTAGCTTGCTTGGCCAGATAAATTTCCCTATAAAAGTCATATCTTATTTTGTAGATTAAAACTTTACTAGCTTTAGTAAATTACTCTAGTAATTCAACAAATATATCTTAAAGTCATTTCCAGTCCTGGACACTTTGCTAGGTTGTTATAAGCTCAAAGAGTTTATAAGTTAAGGTAGGTGTTTACATATATACAAAGCAATACAATATAATAGAGATGCTATATGAACGACATAAATTATGTGTCAGGGAAGAGAGCCTGACTAATTTGGGAAGTGGTGATCAGGTAAGATCTGCTATTTGAGTTAAACCTCCTAGTCTAATTAGGAAAGGCTAAAGATCTTAGGTAGCTGGAATATTATATGAAAGTCATAGATGCAAGAAGGCAGAAGGCATTAGGGTAAACAGTGAGTAGGCACTTTTGGTTGGGGCCTATGATTCATATGGAGTATTAATGGGAAATAAGACTGGAAAGGTAAGTTAAGACTACCTTTTGGGAAACAATGCCAAGTAAACAAGTTTAGGTTTTAATTTGTAGTTGGTAGGGAGGTATAGAACTTTTTGAATTCACCTATTAGCAAGATTAAACAAGTGGAAAATTGCTAGATGGTTTAGGCAGGAGATTTTAGAAGTAGGCAGATTAACCAAGAGTCTGAAGCAATCATCTGGTCATGAAGGGATTGGGGCCTGAACTACAGAGATGCCATTGAGAATGCCAAGAAAGAAAATTCAACAAGAGAGATTATAAATAGCCAACTTACAGTCTGAGGCAACTGACTGAGTATTGGGAGACAGAAATAATTAAGAATCCACAATCATTGAGGTTTTTGGTCCAGTTGACATATGGTACTTTCAACAGAAATAAAAAAAACACTAGGTTTATGAGGAAAATAGTGAGTTTAATTTGTTTAGTTTGAAGTTCCTATATAATCCACGTGGAAATGCCCAGTAGTTAGGCACAAGACTAGAGCTTGGAGGGAAGGTTGGACTTGGAAAAAAGGTGTCATTTAACAGCATAAAAGTGATAATTATGACAAGGGATTCTAAAATCTTCAAGGGAGACAGTATACAGGAAGAGATGGGCCAAACTTTGGGAAAAGGAAACAGCCAAGGAGACAGAGAAGAAGCAGTAATTGCAGTAAGAAAAGAATCAAAAGAAGGAAGTGTCATAGAAGAAAAAGTGGGAAAGAGTGGTTGATCCAGAGTGCCAAGTGCAGAAGAAAAGCAGGAAAGAATAGTATGAGAAAATGACTTTGGATTTGGTGATCAGGAAGTTATCAGATACTTTTAAAAGAATGCTTACTCAGGAAATTTGTGAGTATAGAAGCCAGCCAGATTTCACGGATTCCATGAGAGAATGATTGCTTAAGGAAGTATAAGTATACATCCTTCTTTGAGAGATTTGAATATGAATAAGATGTAGAATAGTATACTTAGAGGGGAAAGAAAATTAAAATTAGGTTGTCTTTCAAGATTGGAAACATCTGTACCTGTTTATGTTTGTAAGCAGAAGGGTGGAAGAAAAGTAGCCAATGGAGAAAGATAAGAGAGGGAGGGAGGGAGGAGGGAGGAGGGAGGGAGGGGGAGAGAGAGAGAGAGAGAGAGAGAGAGAGAGAGAGAGAGAGAGAGAGAGAGGAGAGAGAGAGAGAGAAAGCAAAGCTATGGGGAAATAGCAGATAATTGAAGAAACAAGGTCATGGAGGATTGATTCTTCATTAGATCTAAGGAGATATAGATTCTCAGAGAGAAGACTCCTAAAGAGTTTTACACTGGTACCAAATTAGGGAGAACTCCTCTGGGTAGGATACTCTAATGCTTGCATATTTCTAAAGTATGAGAATATAGAGAAATTTAGAAAAGGAAGGGTTGGAGCTACTAGTCCTTCCTTAGGGATTCATGAAATAAGAAAATAAGTATTTAGAGGTTAAAAAAAAAATAAGAAAGAGAGACAGAGAAGCTCTGTAGCTACAATCTTCCCAGAGCCAGGGAGCCTAACAAGTCAAAGACTTGGGACCCAGAGATAGATTGAATTAGAGGGCTTTGGCCAACACCTAGCTCAACATTACTTGGAATCACTGGGCTGGGCAATTGCACAAATGTGGTTTGCTTTTTGACGTGCATTTAAAAAGCATGAGGCCCAGCCACTAAACTGTGGCCAATAAATTTGTCCTTGCTTTTATTTGAATAGTCTTCAAATTACTTTGAATGTCCCTTTCAAGAAACTAGTTACCTTGGGGGAAATGGTATATTTCACATCAGTAGGAGGTAATGAGATAAGTGGTATAGATAAGAACAGTGCTTATTCTTATAGATTAAGAGGGGCTTCTCTTTCTGTGAGACAAGGAGAAAGGAAGAAAGGATAGGTGAGTTGATCATTGGAAGGTTAATACATGGAGAGAAAATAAAGCAGCTCATACCTGATAGTTTCAGTTTTCTCAAGTCAGTTCAATTTCTGAGATATAAGCTGGGGTAGGTATAGAAGTGAAGAGGTGAGAATGGTGGAAAATGTTTGGAACAATGACTGTGGGAGGTCTGCTAGGGAATTCACAGAGACAACCAAAGGCATTGTAAAGCAGTAGGGTGAGCGCCCAGAAAAGGGAGGCAGCATTAATAAGCACACATAAATGATTTTTTCCATTGCTGTTCTGTGCCTCTAGAAGCAGGAATGTTAACAGGGCATACTAATGACTGTCAGTCAGCACTAGCCAGATTCACAGAGAAAGCAGCCTTTGCCCAGATTGTCTAACAATGAAAGCCATTATGTTTTTGAGACAATGATCATGCTTGGAGAGTCAAACAGTACAGAAAGGGACTCATTTGAAAACCTTAAGGTGGTGGGACAGTTATTTAAAAGCCTTTTCTCTCTGCATGTTCACTTTCCGTTGCAGGGACCATATCTCTATATTTTTTTCACCCCTCCCAAAAACCCTGCATAGAGCTTAACACACAATAATTCCTTACTCCTTATGAATAGCAGATAGACAGACATATCACAGAAGTTTCTCTAGTAATAGATCACTCCACTTCAGGTTTTTAAGCTGTTTTTAACTGAAGCATAACATACCAAATGAAAAGTACACAAATCATAAATGTACAGATTAATGAAATTTTACAAAATGTGCACATTTGTGCAATCACTACCCAGATAATGAAATAGAATATCACCAGTTCTCCAGAAGTTGCATATGGGCACCCTCTCAGTCACTCCTCTATTCTGCCTCAAAGCTAACCACTACCCTGACATCTATCACCATTGATTAGTTTTTTCTTCTGAACTTCACATATATATATATACACTATATTTTTTTGCATCTGTTTTCATTCAACATTATGTTGGTGAATTTAATGCACACTTGTTGCATGTAAACAGTTGTCCATTTATTTCATTGCTGCATTGATTCCAATGTGTAAGCACACCAATATTTATCAATTCTTCTATTGATAGACTTTTGAGTTGTTTCCATGTTCTATTAGGAGTAGTGTTGCTATAAATATTTTTGGGCATGTTTATATTGGCTCTTTCTATTTCTCTTGGTATGCCTGATAATTTCATACACAATGAAATTTTTTTTTTAATTTTTTTTATTTTTGAGACGGAGTCTCGCACTGTCGCCCAGGCTGAAGTGCAGTGGCCGGATCTCAGCTCACTGCAAGCTCCGCCTCCCGGGTTCCCGCCATTCTCCTGCCTCAGCCTCCCGAGTAGCTGGGACTACAGGCGCCCGCCACCTCGCCCGGCTAGTTTTTTGTATTTTTAGTAGAGATGGGGTTTCACCGTGTTAGCCAGGATGGTCTCGATCTCCTGACCTCGTGATCCGCCCGTCTCGGCCTCCCAAAGTGCTGGGATTACAGGCTTGAGCCACCGCGCCCGGCCACAATGAAATTTTTAAAAATTTTGTAGAAGCTTTGGATAATGTTATTTTCCTTCAGAGAGAATTTTCTTTAGTTTCTATCGAAAAGTTAGAAAAAATTTAGTAGGTCACCTCAATTCAATCAGGATTAAACTCATTTAAGGTTAGGCTTTATAAAATCCTTGTAAAATCTGACATGTTTATGATTTGCTCTTACTACCAGGATACAGCCCTTCAGGATTCCCAAGTAAAGTACTAAGATATTTATTATAACCTATTTTCTTTGGCAGGCTCTGAAGTCCAATTTTCAAACTTTTTTCTGAATCTTCTCAGCACCATGATACTGTAGTGAGCTATGCTTAGCTTCTTTCTCTCTCTTAGAAGTCTCTTTCTGTTCATTTTCCTAGCTCCAGTGACCAGCCCTCCAATGAATTAACAAGTGCTTCAAGGGGCACAGAAACACAGAATGGCAGGTTCACCCTAATGAGCTTCCCTTTGCTCTGGGATCTTTGCCCCTCAGTTTCTGGCTTTTTGGTAACTCTCTGATGCCTTCAAACAGATTTTGAAAATTGAGGTGAACTTCACACAACATAAGAGTAACTTTTAAAGTGAACAATTTAGTGGCATTTAATATATTCATAATGTGTAACCATTATTATTTTCAAGACATTTCCATCATGTGAAAGAAAACCCTTTACCAATTAAGCAGTTAAACATATTCTTTTTAAAATCCAACTTCTCTAGTTATTCAGGAATAGAAGATTGGTCGGCGACAAACTAGTCCACAGTAGCCACAAGTAAAAGTCTTGCTTTTTTTTTTTTTTTTTTTTTTTGAGACGGAGTCTCGCTCTGTCACCCAGGCTGGAGTGCAGTGGCCGGATCTCAGCTCACTGCAAGCTCCGCCTCCCGGGTTTACGCCATTCTCTCGCCTCAGCCTCCTGAGTAGCTGGGACTACAGGCGCCCGCCATCTCGCCCGGCTAATTTTTTGTATATTTTAGTAGAGACGGGGTTTCACCGTGTTAGCCAGGATGGTCTCGATCTCCTGACCTCGTGATCCGCCCGTCTCGGCCTCCCAAAGTGCTGGGATTACAGGCTTGAGCCACCGCGCCCGGCCAAGTCTTGCTTTTTATTTGACTATTGCAAAGTATTTCCTCCTAGGAATGTATCATTTGTATTAAAAATAATGTCATGATTGTAAAACATGGTTTTGTAAACATTTGAAAAGTTTTGGAAGTCTAATTAAAATTAAATTACTCATAATACTAACATATGGGAATAATACATTTATTTTTTTGTGTGTATTTCCTTCCACCAATTTTCCTGCATTTATCATAAAATTGAGATCTAAGTACAATCACTTGCCCAACATTCTTCACAAATCAGCCATGAGAACACAATTTTCTCAAGTGCCAGCTTTTTCAATAAAACTATTTGATGAATTTTCCACATTTATTTTTGAGTCACTATTTTAAAAGACTGAATAATATTCCTTTTAGAGCTAATAAAAATGTAGACAGCATTAGAGATCATTGAGGCAGACAACTAACAAAGATATTTGGAACCTGAACTTGACACTTGACCAAATGAACCAATAGACATCTATAGAACACACCACCTAAAAACAACAGAATATACATTTTTCTCATCTGCACATGACAACATACTCTAAAATCGACCACACAATTGGGCATAAAACAATCCTCAACAAATTTTTTAAAAAACAAAATGATATCAACCATACTCTCCAACCACGGTGCAATAAAAATAGAAATGAATGCTAAGAAAATTGCTCATATCCATACAATTACATGGAAATTAAACAACCTGCTCCTGAATGACTTCTGGATAAATAATGGAATTAAAGCAGAAATCAGGAAATTATTTGAAACTAATGAGAACAAAGATATATGACATACCAGAATCTCTGGGACACAGCTAAAGTGGTGTTAAGAGGGACTTTTATAGCAATAAACATCCACAACAAAAAGTTAGCAAGATCTCAAATGAACAACATGATATCAGAACTAAAGGAATTAGAGAAACAACAGCAAATCAACCCTAAAGCTTGCAGAAGACAAAAAATTGCCAACATGAAAGCTGAACTGAAGGAAATTGAGAAGCAAACATCTATGCAAAGGATCAGCAAATCCAGAAGTGGATTTTTGAATGTATTAATAAGATAGATGGACTACTAGCTAGACTAATAAATAAAAAAGAGAAGATTCAAATAAACACAATCAGAAATGACAAAGGGGACGTTACCACTGACCCCACAGAAATACCAAAAAATGCTCAGAGACTAATATGAACACCTCTATGCACACAAGCTAGATAACTTAGAAGAAATGATTAAGTTCCTAGAAACATACAACATCCCAAGATTGAACCAGAAAGAAATTGAATCCCTGAACAGACCAATAATGAGTTATGAAATTGAATCAGTAATAAAAAGCCAACCAACCCAAAAAAGCCCAGGACTAGATGGATTCACAGCTGAATTCTACCAGATGTATAAAGAAAAGCTGGCACCATTCCTACAGAAACCATTCCAAAAAATTGAGAAGCAGAGAATCCTCCCTAACTAAGTCTATGTGATCAGCATCATCTTGACACCAAAACCTGGCAGAGACACAACTAAAAAAGAAAAGTTTAGACCAATGTTCTTGATTAACATAGGTGCAAAAATCTCCAACAAAATACTAGCAAGCAGAATCCAGTAGTACATCAAAAGCTAATCCACAACGATCAAGTAGGCTTTATGCAAGGTTGGTTCAACATATGCAAATCAATAAATGTTATTCACCACATAAACAGAACTAGAAACAAAAACCATGTGATCATCATAATAGATGCAGAAAAGGCTTTTGATAAAATTCAACATCCCTTCATGTTCAAAACCCTCAACAAACTAGGCATTGAAGAAAGATACTTCAAAATAAGAGCCATCTTATTTTAACAAGCCCACAGCCAACATCATACTGAATGAGCAAAAGCTGGAAACATTACCCTTGAAAGTTGAAACAAAACAAGGATGCCCTCTCTTGCCACTCCTATTCAACATAGTACAGGAAATCCTAAGGAAAGCAATCATGGAAGAAAAAGAAACAAAAGGCATCCAAATAGGAAGAGAAGAAATCAAACTACCCCTGTTTGCAGACAATATGATTTTTTCTTATTTTTCCATAAATTATTGGGGTTCAGGCAGTATTTGGTTACATGAGTAAGTTCTTTAGTGGTGATTTGTGAGATTTTGGTGCACCCATTGCCTGAGCAGTATACACTGCACCATATTTGTAGTCTTTTATCCCTCGACCCCTCCTACTCTTCCTCCGAAGTCCCTAAAGTCCATTGTGTCCTCATAGCTTAGCTCCCACATATCAGTGAGAACATATAATGTTTGATTTTCCATTCCTGAAGTTACTTAACTTAGAATAATAATCTCCAATCTCATCCAGGTCACTGCAAATGCTGTTAATTCATCCTTTTTACGGCTGAGTAGTATTCCATCATATATATCATATATCTCACAGTTTCTTTACCACTCATTCATTGATGGGCATTTTGACTGGTTCCATGGTTTTTCATTTGTGTATTGTGCTGCTATAAATATGCGTGTGCAAGTATCTTTTTCAAATAATGACTTCTTTTCCTCTAGGTAGATACCTGGTAGTGGAATTGCTGGATCAAATGGTAGTTCTACTTTTAGTTCTTTAAGGTGTCTCCACACTGTTTTCCATAATGGTTGTACTAGTTTACATTCCCACCAGCAGTATGGAAGTGTTCCCTGATCACCACATCCATGCCAACATCTATTTTTTTTTTATTTTTTGATTATTACTCCTACTTCTTGCAGGAGTAAGGTGGTATCACATTGTGGTCGAGATTTGCATTTTCCTGATCATTAGTGATGTTGAGCATTTTTTCATATGTTTGTTGGCCATTTGTATATCTTCTTTTGAAAATTGTCTATTCATGTCCTTAGCCTTCTTTTTGTTGGGATTGTTTGTTTTTGTCTCACTGATTTGTTTGAGTTTGTTGTAGATTCTGGAAATTAGTCCTTTGTCAGCTGTATAGATTGTGAAGATATTCCCCCACTCTGTGGGTTGTCTGTTTACTCTGCTGACTGTTCCTTTTGCCATGCAAAAGCTCTTTAGTTTAATTAGGTCCCAGCTATTTATCTTTGTTTATATTGCATTTGCTTTTGGGTTCTTTGTCATGAAATCCTTTCCTAAGCCAATGTCTAGAAGGGTTTTTCCAATGTTAACTTCTAGAATTTTTATAGTTTCAGGTCTTAGGTTTAAGTCCTTAATCCATCATGCACTGATTTTTGTATAAGGTGAGAGATGGGAATCCAGTTTCATTCTTTTACATGTGGCTAGCCAATTATCCCAGCACCATTTGTTGAAAAGGGTGTCCTTTCTCCACTTCATGTTTTTGTTTGCTTTGTTGAAGATCAGTTGGCTGTAAGTATTTGGGTTTATTTCTGGATTCTCTATGCTGTTCCATTGGCCTATGTGCCTATTTTTATACCAGTGCCATGCTGTTTTGGTGAATATGGCCTTATAGTATAGTTTGAAATCAGGTAGTGTGATGCCTCCAGACGTGTTCTTTTTGCTTAGTCTTGCTTTGGCTATGTGGGCTCTTTTTTGGTTCCATATGAATTTTAGAATTGCTTTTTCTAATTCTGTGAAAAATGATAGTGGTATTTTAATGGAGATTGCATTGAATTTGTAGATTGCTTTTGGCAGTATAGTCAATATTGATTCTACCTATCCATGAGCATGGGAGGTGTTTCCATTTGTTTGTGTCATCTATGATTTCTTTCAGCAGTATTTTGTGGTTTTCCTTGTAGAGGTCTTTTACATCCTTGGTTAGGTATATTCTCAATTATTATTTTTTTTTTGTGCAGCTATTATAAAAGGGGTTGAGTTCTTGATTTGATTCTCAACTTGGTCACTGTTGGTGTATAGAATAGCTACTGATTTGTGAACATGAATCTTGTACCCAGAAACTGCTGAATTCTTTTATCAGTTCTAGGAGCTTTCTGGAGGAATCTTTAGGGTTTTCAAGACAGACAATCATATCATCAGCAAGCAGTGACAGTTTGATTTCCTCTTTGTGGATTTGGATGGCCTTTATTTCTTTCTCTTGTATGGTTGGTCTGGCTAGGACTTAAGATACTATGTCAAAGAGGAGTGGTGAGAGTGGGCATCCTTGTCTTGTTCTGGTTCTCAGAGGGAATGCTTTCAACTTTTCCCCATTCATTGTTATGTTGGCTGTGGGTTTGTCATAGGTGGCTTTTATTGCATTAAGGTATGTTCCTTGTATGCCAATTTTGCTGAGAGTTTTAATCATAAAGGGATACTGGATTTTGTCAAATGCTTTTTCTGCATCTATTGAGATCATGTGATTTTTGTTTTTAATTCTGTTTATGTGGTATATCACATTTATTGACTTGTGTATGTTAAACCATCCCTGTATCCCTGGTGTGAAACCCATTTGATCATGATGGATTATCTTTTTGATATGTTGTTGGGTTCGGTTCGCTAGTATTTTGTTGAGGATTTTAGCATCTATGTTCATCAAGTATGTTGGTCTGTAGTTTTCCTTTTTTGGTTATGTCCTTTCCTGGTTTTGGTATTAGGGCGATACTGGCTTCATAGAATGAATTAGGGAGGGTTCCTTCTTTCTCTATCTTGTGGAATAGTGTCAAAAGGATTGGTACCAATTCTTCTTTGAATGCCTGGTAGAATTCTGCTGTGAATCCACCTGGTCCTGGGCTTTTTTTGTTGGTAATTTTTAAATTAACATTTCAATCTTGCTACTTGTTACTGGTCTGTTTAGGGTATCTAATTCTTCCTGATTTAAGCTAGGAGGGTTGCATTTTCTAGGAATGTATCCATCTCTTCTAGGTTTTCTAGTTTATGTGCATAAAGGAGTTCATAGTAGCCTTAAATGATCTTTTGTATTTCAGTGGTGTTAGTTGTAATATCTCCTGTTCCATTTCTTAGCAAGGTTATCCGGATTTTCTCTTTTCTTTTCTTGGTTAATCTTGCTAATGGTCAGTCCATTTTAATTCACTTTTCAAAGAATCAGCTTTTTGTTTCATTTATCTTTTGTATTTTTTTCGTTTCAATTTCATTTAGTTCTGCTCTGCTATTGGTTATTTCCTTTATTCTGCTGGGTTTGGGTTTGGTGTCTTCTTGTTTCTCTAGTTCCTTGGTTGTGACCTTAGAATGTCAGTTTATGCTCTTCCAGTCTTTTTGATGTAGGCATTTAGGGATATGAACTTTCCTCTTAGCACTGCCTTTGCTGTATCCCAGAGGTTTTGGTAGGTTGTGTCATTACTGTCATTCAGTTCAAATAATTTTTTTAAGTTTCAACTTGATTTCATTTTTGACTCAATGCTCATTTAGGAACAGGTTATTTAATTTTCATGTATTTGCATGGTTTTGAAGGTTCCTTTTGGAATTGATTTCCAGTTTTATTCCACTGTGGTCTGAAAGAGTGCTTGATATAATTTCAATTTTCCTTAATTTATTGAGGCTCGTTTTATGGCCTATCATATGGTCTATTTTGGAGAAAGTTCCATGCACTGTTGAATGGAATGTGTATTCTGCGATTGTTGGATGAAATGTTCTGTATATATCTGTTAAGTCCATTTGTTCCAAGGTCTAGTTTAAAACCATTGTTTTTTTGTTGACTTTCTATCTTGATGACCTGCCTCATGCTGTCAGTGGAGTATTGAAGTCCCCCACTATTATTGTGTTGCTGTCTATATCATTTTTTAGGTCTATTAGTAATTGTTTTATAAATTTAGGAGCTCTAGTGTTAGCTGCATATATGTGTAGGACTGTGATATTTTTCTGTTGGACAAGGCATTTTACCATTATATAATGTCCCTCTTTGTCTCTTTTACTGCTATTGCTTTAAAGTTTGTTTTGTCTGATGTAAGAATAGTTACCCTTGCTTGCTTTGGTGTCCATTTGCATGAAATGCCTTTTTCCACCCCTTTGCTTTAAGTTTATGTAAGTCCTTAGGTGAGTCTCCTGAAGCAGGAGATAGTTGGTTGGTGAGTTCTCATCCATTCTGCAATTTGTATCTTTTAAGTGGAGCATTTAGGCCATTTACATTCAATGTTGGTATTGAAATGTGAGTTACTGTGTTTTTTTTTTTTTTTTTTTTTTGAGATGGAGTCTCACTCTGTCGCCCAGGTTGGAGTGCAGTGGCATGATCTTGGCTCACTGCAAGCTCTGCCTCCTGGGTTCATGCCATTCTCCTGCCTCAGCCTCCCAAGTAGCTGGGACTACAGACACCCGCCACCTCGCCCAGCTAATTTTTTTGTATATTTAGTAGAGACGGGGTTTCACTGTGTTAGCCAGGATGGTCCCAATCTCCTGACCTCGTGACCTGCCCGCCTTGGCCTCCCAAAGTGCTGGGATTACAGGCGTGAGCCACCCCTCCTGGCCACTGTTGTGTTCTTTATGCTCTTTGTTGCCTGTATATTACTTTTTGTTTGTTTTGTTTTCGCTTTTCAACTTGTATTTTTGTTTTATAGCTCTTATGTGATTTATGCTTTAAAGAAGTTCTGTTTTGATGTGTTTCCAGGATTTCTTTCCAGATTTAGAGCTCCTTTTAAAAGTTCTTATAGTGGTGGCTTGGTAGTGGCAAATTCTCTCAGAATTTGTCTGAAAAAGGATGTATCTTTCCTTCATGTATTATGCTTAGTTTTGCTGGATATAAAATTCTTGGCTGATACTTGTTTTGCTTGAGGAGGCTAAAGATAGGGCCCCAGTCCCATCTAGCTTGTAGAGTTTCTGCTGGTAAATCTGTTGTTAATCTGATAGATTTTCTTTTATAGGTTACCTGGTGCTTCTGTCTCATAGCTCTTAAGATTCTTTCCTTCATCTTAACTTTGGATAACCTGATGACAATGTGCCTAGGTGATGACTTTTTGTGATGAATTTCCTGGGTGTTCTTTGTGCTTCTTGTATTTGGATGTGTAGGCCTCTAGCAAAGCTAAGGAAGTTTTCCTTGATTATTTCCCCAAGTATGTTTTCCTAGCTTTTACAATTCTCTTCTTCCTTGGGAACACCAACTATTCTAAGGTTTGGTTGTTTAACAGAATCCCAGACTTCTTGGAGGCTCTGTTCATGTTTTCTTATTCATTTTTCTTTGACATTGTTGGATTGGGTTACTTTGAAGACCTTGTCTTCCAGCTCTGAATTTCTTTCTTCTACTTGTTCAATTCTATGGCTGAGACTTCTAGAGCATTTCACATTTCTAAAAGTGTGTCCAAAGTTTCCTGAATTTTTTATTGCTTTTTCTTTAAGCTATCTATTTCCATGAATAGTTCTACCTTCACTCTTATATTGTTTTTTGGATTTTCTTGCACTAGGCTTTGCCTTTCAATGGTACTTCCATTGAAAGCTTAGTTAGATTAGCTTAACAACTAACCTCCTGAATTCTTTTTCAGGTAAATCAGGAATTTCTTCTTGGTTTGGAACCATTGCTGGTGGACTAGTGTGATTTTTGGGGGGTATTGAATATTGTTGTTTTGTCATATTACCAGAGTTGGTTTTCTGGTTCTTCTCATTTTGGTAGGCTCTGTTAGAGGGAATGTCTAGGGCTGAAAACTGTTGTTCAGATTCTTCTGTTCCACGGAATGTTCCCTTAATGTAGTACTCTCCCCCTTTTCCTATGGATGTGGCTTCCTGTGAGCCGAACTGCAGTGATTGTTGTCTCTCTTCTGGGTCTAGCCACCCAGTGAGTCTACCTGGCTCTGGGCTAGTACTGGGGGTTGTCTGCACAGAGTCTTAGAGTGTGAACCATCTATGGGTCTCTTAGCCATAGACACCAGCACCTGTTCCAGTGGAGGTGGTGGGGGGAGGGGTGCAATGGACTCCATGAGAGTTCTTAGTTTTGGTGGCTTAACACTGTTTTTGTGCTGGTTGGCCTCCTGCTGGGAGGTGACACTTTCCAGATAGCATTAACTGTAGAAGTATGGAGAGGGACTGACAGTGGGCTGGACCTGGAACTCCCAATATTATATATCCTTTGTCTTCAGCTACCAGGGTGGGTAGGGAAGGACCATCAGGTAGGAGTAGGGCTAGCCATGTCTGAGCTCAGACTCTCCTTGGGCAGGTCTTGCTGTGACTGCTGTAGGGGATGGGGGTGAGATTCCCAGGTCACTGGAGTTGTGTACCTAGGAGGATTACGGCTGCCTCTGCTGAGTCATGCAGGTTGTCTGGGAAGTGGGGGAAAGCTGGCAGTCATAGGCCTCATCCAGCTCTTTCACAAATCCAAGGGCCAGTGTCACTCCCTTGGTGCCCCTCCACCAATGGCCCTGAGTCTGTTTCCAGGAGGAGGATGAGAGGGGCTTGAAAACTTGCCCCAGGTTATCCGCCTTCCAGCTGTGAAAGAAAAGGCTTGGTTCTTCCCCTGCCTGTGTAGTCTACACACTGGATTTGTGCCCTTCCCTGAGTTTTGGCCAGAAGACTTCTCTCCAGGTTCAAATTGTTACAAAGTTCAGCTACAGATTTCCTTCTCCCTGTGGAGTTTTACCCCCTGCTCCTCTGGCTGCCCTCCTGATGGATCCCTGTGGTGCCAGGCAGGAATGGCCTGCCAGGGGACCCAGCAAGCTCCCAGGGCCTTTCTGCTGCTTCCTCTACCCCTGTATTTTGCTCAGCTCTCTAAATTGACTCAGCTCCAGGTAAAGTCAGAAACTTTTCCCCAAAACAGACCTTCAGGTTCTCCAGTGGGGGTGTGTGTTCAGGAGAGGAGGGTCTCCTTTCCCATTTCTGCAGTTGGGGTGCTCACAGTATTTGGGGTATCTCCAAGGTCCTATAGGAGCAGTCAGCTTCCTTCAGAGGGTCTGTGGGTCCTCTCAGCATTAATTTTTAAATGCTTCGTACAATTTACCCATGAAGCCATATGGTTCTTGTCTTATAAACCTGATATGATTCTATACCTAGAAAACTTCACAGTCCTTGCCCAAAACCTCCATGATCTAGTAAACAACTTTAGCAAAGTTTGAGGATAGACAATCAATGTACAAAAATCAGCAGTATTTCTATACACCAATAGTGTCCAAGCTGTGAGCCAAATCAGGAATGCATGCCATTCACAATAGCCACAAAAAGAATAATATACTTAGGAATACAGCTAACCAGGGAGATGAAAGATTATTGCAATGAGAATTACAAAGCACTGCTTAAAAAATCAGAGGTGACACAAACACATGGAAAAACATTCCACGCTCATGGATAGGAAGAGTCAATATTGTTAAAATGACAATACCAATGAAAGTCATTTTACAGACTCAATGCTATTCCTATCAAACTACCAATGACATTCTTCTCAGAACTAGAAAAAATATTTTAAAATTCATATGGAATCAAAAAAGAGTCCAACTAGCCAAGGTAGTCCTAATCAATTAGAACAAAGCTGGAGGGATCACATTACCTGACTTCAAACTATTCTACAAGGCTGCAGTAATGAAAACAGTATGGTCCTGGTTAAAAACAAAACAAAACAAAACAAAACAAAAAACAGACACATAGACCAATGGAACAGAATAGAGAGCCCAGAAATAATGTCATACATCTACAACCATCTGGTCATTTGCAAAATTGACAAAAACAAGGAATGGGGAAAGGACACTCTATTCAATAAATTGTGCTGGGTTAATTGGCTAGCCATATTCAGAAGATTGAAACTGGATCCTTTCCTTACACCATATACAACAATAAACCATGATGGTTTAAAGACTTAAATATAAAACCTAAAACTATAGACCCTGGAAGATAACCTAGGAGATAACATAAGAGATACCCTTCTGGACATAAGATCTGGCAAATATTTCCTGATGAAGATGACAAAAGCAATTGCAAGGAAAACAAAAATTGACAAATGGGACCTGATTAGACTAAAGAGCTTTTGCACAGCAATAGAACTACGAACAGTGTAAACAGACAACCTACAGAATGGGAGAAAATACTTCCAAACCATGCATCCAACAACGGTCTAATATCCGGAATTTGTAAGGATCTTAAACAAATTTACAAGCAAAAACACAACCCCATTGAAAAGTGGACCAAGGACATGAACAGACACTTCTCAAAAGGAGACATACATGTGGCCAACACATATATGAAAAAATGCCGAACAGTACTAATCATTAGAGAAGTGCCAGTCCAAACCATGATGAGATATTGTCTCACATCAGTCAGAATGGATATTATTAAAAAGTCAAAAAGTAACAAATGCTGACAAGGTTGTGGAAAAAAGGAATGCTTATACACTGCTGCTGGGATGTAAATTAGCTTGTCCACTGTGGAAAGCAGTTTGGTGATTTCTCAAAAACTTAAAATTATTAGGTTGCAAAATTAATTGCAGAAGTAATTGCAGTTTTTGAATTACTTTTAATGGCAAAAATCACCATTACTTTTGCACCAACCCAATACCATTTGATGCAGCGATCCCATTATCGGTTATATACTCAGAGGAATATAAATCATTCTATCATAAAGACACATGCATGCATGTTTGTTGCAGCACTATTCACAATAGAAAAGACACAGAATCAACCTAAATGTTATCAATGGTAGACTATATAAAGAAAATGTGGTACATATACACTGTGGAATACTACACAGCCATTGAAAAGAATGAGATCATGTCCTTTGTATCAACATAGATGGAGCTTGAGGCCATTATCCTAAGCAAACTAACATAGGAAGAGAAAACCAAATACTGCATGTTCTCACTTATAAGTGGGAGGTAAACACTGAGTACATATGGACAGAAAGAAGGGAACAACAGACACTGGGGTGTACTTGAGGGTGGAGATTTGGAGAAGGGTGAGAATAAAAAAACTACCTATCATGTACAATGCTGATTACCTGAATGATTAAATAATCTGTACACCAAACCCTCATGACATGCAATTTACCTATATAATAAGCCTGTACATGTATCCCAGAACCTAAAATAAAAGTGAAAAAAGGATGATTTTCAAAACAGCATGAATATTATTCTGAGGCCCTATGAATGGGGCATGAGTGATATCTTAAGATGAAAGTTCAACTGCAAAGAAAATAAAAAGGAAGACATAAAAATATATATTAGTTATCCCATTCATAGACATTGTTTCCAATCTTACCTCATAAAGAAATCATGATTTCTATAAATTGTTAGATTTTGATTCATATCTTTAGAAATGAATTTACTAGTTTAAAAGATATGAACATAATTATGAAGGTTTATGATACATTTGCTAACTGACTTTCCCAAAACGTTTCCCAAAACGTTTGCTCCTACCTTTGTAAGACGGGATGTTCCATTGAGAAAAGTGACTCGCACATTAACTGAAGCTTGTTGTTAGTTCTCCATCTGTCTGGGCTATCATTTTCCCACAAATTTCTAGTGAGCACAATTAGGAAATATTACCAATTATCACACACGCCAGTACAGTGTAGTTTAATGTAGAATGATTTAGATGGTTGCGCATCACTCTTGCCTCTTTTGATCATAAATTTCAGACAACTACTACAATAAAAATTTCATATATATTCCTATCAAATGCTAAGGTCCTTAACTAGTTTGCACCTGAAATGTCTCTAAGGTCTTTCAAAATGGATGATAGAAGGTTTTAAAATTCACTTAACAGGGTCGATGAAATTGGCCCAGTCATATCACCTTTTATTCACTTTCTTACTCATCTCTAGGTTTTCCATTCTCTAGAATCAAGATCTTATGGTTGACTCATATAAAACTTTAATAACACATTTTTAATTTAAAAATTAATTTTAACATCAAAAACATGCAATCTTTTGTATAAAAAGGAATCCAATAATATACAATGGTATTCCTTTGTAAATGCAAAAAAACACTCTGGAAGGATACATAAGTAATTACTAAGAGTGGTTACCAGAGGTGGAGTGGTTTTTGGGTAGATGATGGATGGAGTGGGAGGGACCTCTGAGACGTGTCAACGTATTACATATTCAAAAAATTAAATTAAAAAATCAAGGTCGCAATTTTATGACTTTTAAAAGAGTAAAATAAAACATGTAAAAGGATATCTATTGCAATATCATTTGTAAGAATTAAAAATCGGGAAAATCTTAATTATCATTAGATGAAAAAGAGGTAATTCAATTATAGTATAGTCAAAGAATTCACAGGATTTGGTTACCATTTGAATGGAAGAGATGATTACCAGATTTTTAGCTTGAGTGGGTGCTGGCACCATCAGTTGAGAAAAGGAGTAGAGAAGGTATGGTTGTGGGTAGGCCAATTATGAGTTCAGTTTTGGACATGTGTAGGAGGTGTTTGTGGAACATCTAGCAAGATATGTCTAGTATGCATTTGAATATTGAGTCTGGGACTCAGAAGATAATTAAAGACTGAATTAATAAATGTGCGAGCCAGTAGCATAAAAATGGTAAAACTACATACATGGATAATGTTCAGAGAGAGTGGAGGGATTGAAGACATGTTTTAATGCTGGAGACTTATTACTTCCATGAGGAAAAGAAAATAATCAATATTATTTTGTAAAATCACCCATGATTTTTAAGGTTACTAACATTTTTAATGATCTTATCTTTTTTGTATTTTATTTATTAGATGTTTTGTGCATTTTCATTATTCTGAATTTAATATAAAGACAAAGATAGTGACTTGTGACTAGTTTGTGCTGTATGAGAGTTACACTGTACCTTGTTGAGGTCGTGGATCAGAATACTGAAAGATTAGCACTAAGAAAAGGTAAAACCATAGTGATTGGGCCAGTTACTCTGAAGCCAGGCTTCATTGAAGGCAAAGTAAAGAGATGGGAAAGGAAAGGGAATAGAGATTTTATTTAGCACCTTCATGTGTCAGAAACTATGCTAGCTCATAATAGACCTATAATGCTAGTATTTTCCCCACAGTTTACAGATAACATAACTGAGGTTCAAAATGGTTAAAATCACTTTTCGATTAAATGTATAACAAAAGCCAGTGGTTCTCAACCCTGCTATGACATCAGAATCAGAGTCATCTGTGGAACTTTTCTCTTTCTCTTTCTTTCTCTCTTTCTCTTTCTCTCTCTCTCTCTCTCTCTCTCTCTCTCTCTCTTTCTTTTCCTTCCTTCCTTCCTTCCTTCCTTCCTTCCTTCCTTTTCTTTCTTTTCTTTTGTTTCTTTTGTTTTGTTTTCTTTCTTTTCTTTTTTTCTTTTTTTCTTTTTTGACAGAGTCCTGCTCTGTTGCCCAGGCTGGAGTGCAGTGGTGTGATCCCAGCCCACTGCAGCCTCAAACTCCTGGGCTCAAGTGACCCTTTGGCCTTAGCTTCTGGAGTGTCTGGGACTACAGGTATGCACCACCATGCTCGGATAATTTTTTGTTTAGTTTTTATAGAGATGTGGTCACCCTATGTTACCCAGGTTGGTCTTCAACTCCTGAGCTCAAGCAAGCCTCCCGCCTGGGCCTCCTAAAGTGCTGCAATTACAGGAGTGCCTGGCATCTGTGAAAGTTTTAACACTATACATTCCTGAGTTCCTCAGGAGATTTTGATTAAGTAGCTTTTTGGTGTGACCATGAGTGATACAATTTAAAAATGTTCCACACGTGATTCTGTTGTGCAGTTAGGGTGGTAGTTAGGAGCACCAGTTCTGGATTCAGATAGACTGTGATATGAGTCTTGCTCCAGGTACTATCATTGTGAATTTAGGCAAATTAATCTCTCTAAAATTTAGTTTATTCATCTAAATACAATAGTGAGAATTATAGTAGACTGATCTTGTGTGATGTTGTGGAGATTTAAAAATACACGAATAATGGATAGTCTCCCTTTCCCCCTTAGATTCCTGATCTACCTTGCTCTGTGTCCTGAGAGGCTGGCTTGTATGGCTCTCATTAAGGAGTTCCCTTGCCTTCCAACTTCTGGTTGGGTTCAGCCAGCAGGAGGTCAGAAATTAGGAGGAGAATATGGGTCTTTATTTCCCCAGTTCCCGTTTTCTAGTTTGCCATTAGTTGGCAATGCCCGTATTTCTCCAACTAAGGTCACAACTCCTGTCAGATGGCCCTCCACTATAGCTACAGATACAGCTATATTTTCTGGAACCCAGTAAATTCTCCCTCCCCCTGTCCCTTGGTAAAAGTAGTAAAGGGCTTCTGGGTATTGCTAGCCCTGGTGCACTACACAATCCTTTAATCCTGCCTGCCTTTTTGTGAATGGTCTCTTCTTTAAACCCTCAGTTATCCAACTAGAGTGTATCATCTGCTTCCTACTTGTACCCTGATAGATACTACAGATGGCGTGCTTAACACAGTTCCCAGCACATAATAGAATCTATATAAATGTTTGTCATTAAAGAAGACAAAGTCCAGTGTAATGCATTCTTCAATTGTATGCATTTTGTTATCTCATTTGGAGTTTATTCTTAAAATTAAATTTCACTGGAATCTGCTTTTAACAGAATTCAGGTAACAAGGACCCTCAGTTTGCCAGATTTTCTTTTTCTTTCATTTTTTTTTTTCCTGTTACATTCTTCTTTGTAGAGAAGGAGATAATGACTGGAAGATAAATGTGCATTTAGGGTTTTGTACAAAGAGAAACAACTGATTGAGAATGTTCTAGAATGAATGTACATTCAACCAGTGTGAAACAGATCTGGGATAGCATCTTGGTTCTGCCTCTACTAACAAGTAACTTAATTTTTCTAATTCATAGGGTTCTTGGGGAGTCAAATGAGGCAAATATGTAAAGTGCTTACCATAACAACTTACACATGATATAAGTAATTCCTTTCTCTTGCCCTCTTAGTCTTCATCCCAGGCATTGAAAGATTGATGGACTTGAGTTGCTACAGGATAATTAGTCATCCCCCCCAGATTCCAAGTGGTTTCTAGACTATATTTCTTCAGGCAAAAAAATAAGTGGTGTGTTTCAAAAAGATGTTTGACAATAATTCTAAATATTCTAAATCCAACATAGGTTTCTGGTTATTACTTTTTTAAAAAATCTAAAAATTTCAATAACAAGAATCCTCATGTTTTCTCAGAAATTTTTCTAGAACAGTAGAAGGAGATATATGATTGGATTGTTATTATTTATGCTAATTGTTATATTCCAAGCTCATTTATTTTTCTTGGAATAGCAAAAATTTCAGATATGCCGACTCTGTGATCTCCATTGTACTAAACTCTTTCAATAACTGCAAGGCTGCTATATCTGATGGGATGGAAATAGGGCAATAGCCAATAACCAGCAAATAGCATCTTGTTTTTGAGTTTTTACTTTCTTTCCACCTACCAGTTACAGTACATTAATTAAGGCCCACTTTAAAGAAACTAAGCTCCATCCATCACTCTTTAGGGAATACATGTTAAAATATACAGTTTATATTTTATATCATTGTTTTGTGGAAAGAATAGAAATAAAATGGTACCTTAAAGTGATATATGATATATTCTGCAAACATCATTCTTTCTTTGTACTGTACAAAATGCAACTTGAAGATATTGATCAACTGGCAATGATAGTGGTTTTAGTTATTTGTAAAATTGTGATGGCCTCATTACATTATGCTGTGTAACTATAGAACATTCACCTTTCTTGACGATTTTAATCTTAAAAAATAGGCCAAGTTGGTAGGATGTGTAAACGAGGAAACCTGACAGTGATAGGCAGTCAGTGTTTTTCCTCTTCACTCAATATTTTTTTCTTCCCTAATTTTGTACTAGAACTAATTATTATTCCAGTAAGTTCTAATCTAAGATTTTACATATATACAACATGAATTGAGATTTACTTTACAAATTATAAAATATTATTTAAACTAAGTGGTTCACCAAAAATGTTCCCTTACATTTCTGTCTTTCCAGATGTGTTTATTTAGTAATTTGCTGCAGAAGTTAAACTAAAAACTAATGGGTTGAGAGCCACTATGCTTTGAAAGTCATTCAGAAAAGAGAAAATGACTCTCAATAATTGTGCAGACGAATGGGAAATGGAATTAATTTACAAAAGTTCCACTTATGCATTTATTTATGCATATTTTTGATAGAACATTGCCATTGTATACATAGATTCATGTCTCCTCTCTTTAGCTCAGGCTCAGAGTCCAAAGCTCTCCCCTCCTCTTCTCTAAACCTGGGTCTAGTTGGTGACTCTGCAGGACCAATATTTTCATGCTCTGCATCCATGTTTGCTTGCATATTTTATGCCCCTTTTAGACGTCTCACATTGCACATTACAATATCAAAGAATCTGCTATGTTCTGCAAAAAAAAAAAACCTTGAACCTCGTTGAACTCAGTGTTCTCATATTTATTTGACTATAGAATGTCTTTTTTCCATGTAATAACTAGCAACATCTAAAGGATTAAGAGACGTCCAACGAAGTCTTTTTTTTTTTTTTTTTAATTATACTTTAAGTTCTAGGGTACATGTGCATAACGTTCAGGTTTGTTACATATGTATACTTGTGCCATGTTGGTGTGCTGCACCCATCAACTCGTCAGCACCATCAATTCATCATTTATATCAGGTATAACTCCCAATACAATCTCTCCCCCTCCCCCTCCCATATAGGCCCCGGTGTGTGATGTTCCCCTTCCTGAGTTCAAGTGATCTCATTGTTCAGTTCCCACCTATGAGTGAGAACATGTGGTGTTTGGTTTCTGTTCTTGTGATAGTTTGCTAAGAATGATGGTTCCAGCTGCATCCATGTCCCTACAAAGACGCAAACTCATCCTTTTTTATGGCTGCATAGTATTCCATGGTGCATATGTGCCAATTTTCTTAATCCAGTCTGTCACTGATGGACATTGGGTGGATTCCAAGTCTTGCTATTGTGAATAGTGCCGCAATAAACATACGTGTGCATGTGTCTTTATAGCAGCATGATTTATAATCCTTTGGGTATATACCCAGTAGTGGGATGGCGGGGTCACATGGTACATCTAGTTCTAGATCCTTGAGGAATCGTCATACTGTTTTCCATAATGGTTGAACTAGTTTACAATCCCACCAACAGTGTAAAAGTGTTCCTATTTCTCCACATCCTCTCCAACACCTGTTGTTTCCTGACTTTTGAATGATTGCCATTCTAACTGGGTGAGATGGTATCTCATTGTGGTTTTGATTTGCATTCTCTGATGGCGAGTGATGATGAACATTTTTCATGTGTCTGTGGCTGTAGGAATGTCTTCTTTTGAGAAATGTCTGTTCATATCCTTTGCCCACTTTTTGATGGGGTGTTTCTTTTTCTTGTATATTTGTTTGAGTTCTTTGTAGATTTGGATATTAGCCCTTTGTCAGATGAGTAGATTGCAAAAATTTTCTCCCATTCTGTAGGTTGCCTGTTCACTCTGATGGTAGTTCCTTTTGCTGTGCAGAAGCTCCTTAGTTTAATTAGATCCATTTGTCAATTTTGCTTGTGCTGTTGCTTTTGGTGTTTTAGAATGAAGTCCTGCCCATGCCCATTCTGAATGGTATTACCTAGGTTTTCTTCTAGGGTTTTTATGGTATTAGGTCAACATTTAAGTCTCTAATCCATCTGAATTAATCTTCGTAAGGAGTAAGGAAAGGATCCAGTTTCAGATTTCTACTTAATTATGCTAGCCAATTTTCCAGCCCACCATTTATTAAATAGGGAATCCTTTCCCCATTTCCTTGTTCTCTCAGGTTTGTCAAAGATACAGATGGCTTTAGATATGTGGTATTATTTCTGAGGCTCTGTCTGTTCCAGTGGTCTATATCTATGTTTTGGTAACAGTACCATGCGTTTTGGTTACTGTGGCCTTGTAGTTAGTTGAGTCACGGTAGCGTGATGCCTCCACTTGTTCTTTGACTTAGGATGTCTGGCAATGCGGAGCTCTTTTTTGATTCCATATGAACTTTTAAAGCAGTTTTTTCCAATTCTGGGAAGAAACTCATTGGTAGCCTTGATGGGTATGGCATGGAATCTATAAATAACCTTGGCAGTATTGTGCCATTTTTCACATAGTGATTCTTCTACATGAGAATGGTATTGTCTTCCGTTTGTTTGTGACTCTTTGCATTTCACTGAGCAGAGGTTTGTAGGTCTCCTGAGAGTTCCTTTACATCCCTTGTACACTGGGATTCTTAGGTATTTTATTCTCTTTGAAGCAATTGTGAATGAAAGTTCATCATGAGTTGGCTCTCTGTCCATTAATGGTGTATAAGAATGGTTGTGGGGGCGGAGCAAGATGGCCGAATAGGAACAGCTCCAGTCTCCAACTCCCAGCGCGAGCGACACAGAAGACCGGTGATTCTGCATTTTCAACTGAGGTACTGGGGTCATCTCTCTAGGGAGTGCCGGACAATCGGTGCTGGTCAGCTGCTGCAGCCTGACCAGCGTGAGCTGAAGCAGGGCGAGGCATCGCCTCACCTGGAAGCGCAAGGGGGAAGGAATCCTTTTCCTAGCCAGGGGAACTGAGACACACAACACCTGGAAAATCGGGTAACTCCCACCCCAATACTGCGCTTTAAGGAAACAGGCACACCAGGAGAATATATCCCACACCTGGCCGGAGGGTCCCACGCCCACGGAGCCTCCCTCACTGCTAACACAGCCGTCTGCGGCGATCTATCCGCAAGGCAGCAGCGAGGCTGGGGGAGGGGCGCCCGCCATTGCTGAGGCTTAAGTAGGTAAACAAAGCCGCTGGGAAGCTCGAACTGGGTGGAGCTCACAGCAGCTCAAGGAAGCCTGCCTGTCTCTGTAGACTCTACCTCTGCGGACAGCGCACAGCTGCAGTCCATTAGGGGAAAGAGCGGGGCGGTGCAGACGCGAACGACTCTGTCTGACAGCTTTGGGGAGAGCCGTGGATCTCCTAACGCGGAGGTTGAGATCGAGAACGGACAGACTGCCTGCTCAGGTGGGTCCCTGACCCCTGAGTAGCCTAGCTGGGAGACATCCCCCACTAGGGGCAGTCTGACACCCACACCTCACAGGGTGGAGTCACCCCTGAGAGGAAACTTCCAAAGAAAGAATCAGACAGGTACACTCGCTGTTCAGCAATATTCTATCTTCGGCAACCTCTGCTGCTGATACCCAGGCAAACAGGGTCTGGAGTGGACCTCAAGCAATCTCCAACAGACCAACAGACAGTCCTTCTGACTGTCAGACGGAAAACTATCAAACAGGAAGGACACCTATACCAAAACCCATCAGTACGTCACCATCATCAAAGACCAGAGACAGATAAAACCACAAGATGGGGAAGAAGCAGGGCAGAAAAGCTGGAAATTCAAAAAATAAGAGCGCATCTCCCCCTGCAAAGGAGCGCAGCCCATCGCCAGCAACGGATCAAAGCTGGTCAGAGAATGACTTTGACGAGATGAGAGAGAAGAAGGCTTCAGTCCATCAAACCTCTCAGAGCTAAAGGAGGAATTACGTACCCAGCGCAAAGAAACTAAAAATCTTGAAAAAAAAGTGGAAGAATTGACAGCTAGATAATTAATGCAGAGAAGATCATAAACGAAATGACAGAGATGAAAACCATGACACGAGAAATACGTGACAAATGCACAAGCTTCAGTAACCGACTCGATCAACTGGAAGAAAGAGTATCAGCGATTGAGGATCAAATGAATGAAATGAAGCGAGAAGAGAAACCAAAGAAAAAAGAAGAAAAAGAAATGAACAAAGCCTGCAAGAAGTATGGGATTATGTAAAAAGACCAAATCTACGTCTGATTGGGGTGCCTGAAAGTGAGGGGGAAAATGGAACCAAGTTGGAAAACACTCTTCAGGATATCATCCAGGAGAACTTCCCCAACCTAGTAGGGCAGGCCAACATTCAAATTCAGGAAATACAGAGAACGCCACAAAGATACTCCTCCAGAAGAGCAACTCCAAGACACATAATTGCCAGATTCACCAAAGTTGAAATGAAGGAAAAAATCTTAAGGGCAGCCAGAGAGAAAGGTCGGGTTACCCACAAAGGGAAGCCCATCAGACTAACAGCAGACCTCTCGGCAGAAACTCTACAAGCCAGAAGAGAGTGGGGCCAATATTCAACGTTCTTAAAGAAAAGAATTTTCAACCCAGAATTTCATATCCAGCCAAACTAAGTTTCATCAGTGAAGGAGAAATAAAATCCTTTACAGATAAGCAAATGCTTAGAGATTTTGTCACCACCAGGCCTGCCTTACAAGAGACCCTGAAGGAAGCCCTAAACATGGAAAGGAACAACCGGTACCAGCCATTGCAAAAACATGCCAAAATGTAAAGACCATCGAGGCTAGGAAGAAACTGCATCAACTAACGAGCAAAATAACCAGTTAATATCATAATGACAGGATCAAGTTCACACATAACAATATTAACCTTAAATGTCAATGGACTAAATGCTCCAATTAAAAGACACAGACTGGCAAACTGGATAAAGAGTCAAGACCCATCAGTCTGCTGTATTCAGGAGACCCATCTCACATGCAGAGACATACATAGGCTCAAAATAAAGGGATGGAGGAAGATCTACCAAGCAAATGGAGAACAAAAAAAAGCAGGGGTTGCAATCCTAGTCTCTGATAAAACAGACTTTAAACCATCAAAGATCAAAAGAGACAAAGAAGGCCATTACATAATGGTAAAGGGATCAATTCAACAGGAAGAGCTAACTCTCCTAAATATATATGCACCCAATACAGGAGCACCCAGATTCATAAAGCAAGTCCTTAGAGACCTACAAAGAGACTTAGACTCCCATACAATAATAATGGGAGACTTCAACACTCCACTGTCAACATTAGACAGATCAACGAGACAGAAAGTTAACAAGGATATCCAGGAATTGAACTCATCTCTGCACCAAGCGGACCTAATAGACATCTATAGAACTCTCCCCCAATCAAAACAGAATATACATTCTTCTCAGCACCACATCGCACTTATTCCAAAATTGACCACATAATTGGAAGTAAAGCACTCCTCAGCAAATGTACAAGAACAGAAATTATAACAAACTGTCTCTCAGACCACAGTGCAATCAAACTAGAACTCAGGACTAAGAAACTCAATCAAAACCGCTCAACTACATGGAAACTGAACAACCTGCTCCTGAATGACTACTGGGTACATAACGAAATGAAAGCAGAAATAAAGATGTTCTTTGAAACCAATGAGAACAAAGATACAACATACCAGAATCTCTGGGACACATTTAAAGCAGTGTGTAGAGGGAAATTTATAGCACTAAATGCCCACAAGAGAAAGCAGGAGAGATCTAAAATTGACACTCTAACATCACAATTAAAAGAACTAGAGAGGCAAGAGCAAACACATTCAAAAGCTAGCAGAAGGCAAGAAATAACTAAGATCAGAGCAGAACTGAAGGAGATAGAGACACAAAAAACCCTCCAAAAAATCAATGAATCCAGGAGTTGGTTTTTTGAAAAGATCAACAAAATTGACAGACCGCTAGCTAGACTAATAAAGAAGAAAAGAGAGAGGAATCAAATAGACGCAATAAAAAATGATAAAGGGGATATCACCACCGACCCCACAGAAATACAAACAACCATCAGAGAATACTATAAATGCCTCTACGCAAATCAACTAGAAAATCTAGAAGAAATGGATAATTTCCTGGACACTTACACTCTCCAAGACTAAACCAGGAAGAAGTTGAATCCCTGAATAGACCAATAGCAGGCTCTGAAATTGAGGCAACAATTAATAGCCTACCCACCAAAAAAGTCCAGGACCAGATGGATTCACAGCTGAATTCTACCAGAGGTACAAGGAGGAGCTGGTACCATTCCTTCTGAAACTATTCCAATCAATAGAAAAAGAGGGAATCCTCCCTAACTCTTTTATGAGGCCAACATCATCCTGATACCAAAGCCTGGCAGAGACACAACAAAAAAGAGAATTTTAGACCAATATCCCTGATGAACATCGATGCAAAAATCCTCAATAAAATACTGGCAAACCGGATTCAGCAGCACATCAAAAAGCTTATCCACCATGATCAAGTGGGCTTCATCCCTGGGATGCAAGGCTGGTTCAACATTCGCAAATCAATAAACGTAATCCAGCATATAAACAGAACCAAAGACAAGAACCACATGATTATCTCAATAGATGCAGAAAAGGCTTTTGACAAAATTCAACAGCCCTTTATGCTAAAAACGCTCAATAAATTTGGTATTGATGGAACGTACCTCAAAATAATAAGAGCTATTTATGACAAACCCACAGCTAATATCATACTGAATGGGCAAAAACTGGAAAAATTCCCTTTGAAAACTGGCACAAGACAGGGATGCCCTCTCTCACCACTCCTATTCAACATAGTGTTGGAAGTTCTGGCTAGGGCAATCAGGCAAGAGAAAGAAATCAAGGGTATCCAGTTAGGAAAAGAAGAAGTCAAATTGTCCCTGTTTGCAGATGACATGATTGTATATTTAGAAAACCCCATTGTCTCAGCCCAAAATCTCCTTAAGCTGATAAGCAACTTCAGCAAAGTCTCAGGATACAAAATTAATGTGCAAAAATCACAAGCATTCTTATACACCAGTAACAGACAAGCAGAGAGCCAAATCAGGAATGAACTTCCATTCACAATTGCTTCAAAGAGAATAAAATACCTAGGAATCCAGCTTACAAGGGATGTAAAGGACCTCTTCAAGGAGAACTACAAACCACTGCTCAGTGAAATCAAAGAGGACACAAACAAATGGAAGAACATACCATGCTCATGGATAGGAAGAATCAATATCGTGAAAATGGCCATACTGCCCAAGGTATTATAGATTCAATGCCATCCCCATCAAGCTACCAATGACTTTCTTCACAGAATTGGAAAAAACGGCTTTAAAGTTCATATGGAACCAAAAAAGAGCCCGCATTGCCAAGACAATCCTAAGTCAAAAGGACAAAGCTGGAGGCGTCACGCTACCTGACTTCAAACTATACTACAAGGCTACAGTAACCAAAACAGCATGGTACTGGTACCACAACAGAGATATAGACCAATGGAACAGAACAGAGTCCTCAGAAATAATACCACACATCTACAGCCATCTGATCTTTGACAAACCTGAGAGAAACAAGAAATGGGGAAAGGATTCCCTATTTAATAAATGGTGCTGGGAAAATTGGCTAGCCATAAGTAGAAAGCTGAAACTGGATCCTTTCCTTACCCCTTATACGAAAATTAATTCAAGATGGATTAGAGACTTAAATGTTAGACCTAATACCATAAAAACCCTAGAAGAAAATCTAGGTAGTACCATTCAGGACATAGGCATGGGCAAGGACTTCATGTCTAAAACACCAAAAGCAACGGCAGCAAAAGCAAAAATTGACACATGGGATCTAATAAACTAAAGAGCTTTTGCACAGCAAAAGAAACTACCATCAGAGTGAACAGGCAACCTACAGAATGGGAGAAAATTTTTGCAACCTACTCATCTGACAAAGGGCTAATATCCAGAATCTACAAAGAACTCAAACAAATATACAAGAAAAAACAAACAACCCCATCAAAAAGTGGGGAAAGGATATGAACAGACATTTCTCAAAAGAAGACATCCATACAGCCAACAGACACATGAAAAAATGCTCATCATCACTCGCCATCAGAGAAATGCAAATCAAAACCACAATGAGATACCATCTCACACCAGTTAGAATGGCAATCATTAAGAAGTCAGGAAACAACAGGTGTTGGAGAGGATGTGGAGAAATAGGAACACTTTTACACTGTTGGTGGGATTGTAAACTAGTTCAACCATTATGGAAAACAGTATGGCGATTCCTCAAGGATCTAGAACTAGATGTACCATATGACCCAGCCATCCCACTACTGGGTATATACCCAAAGGATTATAAATTACTCTACTACAAAGACACATGCACACGTATGTTTATTGCGGCACTATTCACAATAGCAAAGACTTGGAATCAACCAAATGTCCATCTGTGACAGACTGGATTAAGAAAATGTGGCACATATACACCATGGAATACTATGCAGCCATCAAAAGGATGAGTTTGCGTCCTTTGTAGGGACATGGATGCAGCTGGAAACCATCATTCTTAGCAAACTATCACAAGAAGAGAAAACCAAACACCGCATGTTCTCACTCATAGGTGGGAACTGAACAATGAGATCACTTGGACTCGGGAAGGGGAACATCACACACTGGGGCCTATCATGGGGAGGGGGGAGGAGGGAGGGATTGCATTGGGGAGTTATACATGATAAACGTCATGCACATGTACCCTAGAACTTAAAGTATAATAAAAAAAAAAAAAAAAAAAAAAAAGAAAAATCAATAAGGACAGAAAAAAAAAAAAAAAAAAGACTGCTTTGTGATTTTGACACATTCATTTTGTATCCCTGAGACTTTGTGAAGTTGATTATCAAATTAAGGTGATGTTGGCTGAGACAATGGGGGTTTCAAATATACAATCATGTCAGCTGCAAACAGGGAAATGGCTATTCTTTTCATAACTGAATACCCTTGATTTCTTTCTTTGCCTGATTGACATACCAAACTTCCAACACTATGTTTGACATAGGAGTGGTGAGAGAGGGCATCCTGTTTGTGCCAGTTTTCAAAGGAATTTTTCCAGTTTTGCCCCTTCAGTATGATTATTAGCTGGGGTTTGTCATAAAGCTCTTATTATTTTGTGAGGTACGGTCCATCAATACCGAAGGTTTATTGCAGCGTTGTTAGCAGGAAGGGCTGTTGAATTTTGTCAAAAGCCTTTTCTGCACATACTGAGAAATCATGTGGTTCTTGTCTTGGTTCTGTTTATATGTGGGATTCTGTTGATTGATTTGATATGTGAACCAGCCTTGCATCCCAGAGGATGAAGCCCACTTGATCATGGTGGAAAGCTTTTTGATGTGCTGCGAATCTGGTTTGCCAGTATTTTATTGAGGATTGTTTTGCCATGATAGTCTCAGGGATATTGGTCTAAAGTCTCTTTTTTTGTTGTGTCTCTGCCCAGGCTTTGGTATCAGGATGATGTTGGCCTCATAAAATGAGTTAGGGAGGATTCCCTCTTTTTCTATTGATGGAATAGTTTCAGAAGGAATGTACCAGCTCCTTATACTCTGGTAGAATTCAGCTGTAATCCATCTGGTCCTGGACTTTTTATGGTGGGTTAGGCTATTAATTATTGCCTCAATTTCAGAGCCTGCTATTGGTCTATTCAGGGATTCAACTTCTTCCTGGTTTAGTCTTGGAAGAGTGTAAGTGTCCAGGAAATTATCCATTTCTTCTAGATTTTCTAGTTATTTGCGTAGAGGTGTTATAGTATTCTCTGATGGTAGTTTGTATTTCTGTGGGTTCCAGGGTGATATCCCCTTTATCATTTTTATTGCGTCTATTTGATTTTCTCTCTTTTTTCTTTATTAGTCTTGCTAGCAGTCTGTCAATTTTGTTGATCTTTTCAAAAAACCAACTCCTGGATTCATTGATTTTTGGAGGGTTTTTGTGTCTCTATCTCCTTCAGTTCTGCTCTGATCTTAGTTATTTCTTGCCTTCTGCTAGCTTTTGAATGTGTTTGCTCTTGCCTCTCAGTTCTTTTAATTTTGATGTTAGAGTGTCAATTTTAGATCTTTCAGCTTTCTCTTGTGGGCATTTAGTGCTATAAATTTCCCTCTACACACTGCTTTAAATGGTCCCAGAGATTCTGGTATGTTGTATCTTTGTTCTCATGGTTTCAAAGAACATCTTTATTTCTGCCTTCATTTCGTTATGTACCCAGTAGTCATTCAGAAGCAGGTTGTTCAGTTTCCATGTAGTTGAGCGGTTTTGATTGAGTTTCTTAGTCCTGAGTTCTAGTTTGATTGCACTGTGGTCTGAGAGACAGTTTGTTATAATTTCTGTTCTTGTACATTTGCTGAGGAGTGCTTTACTTCCAATTATGTGGCAATTTGGAATAAGTGTGATGTGGTGCTGAGAAGAATGTATATTCTGTTGATTTGGGGTGGAGAGTTCTATAGATGTCTATTAGGTCCGCTTGGTGCAGAGCTGAGTTCAATTCCTGGATATCCTTGTTAACTTTCTGTCTCGTTGATCTGTCTAATGTTGACAGTGGAGTGTTGAAGTCTCCCATTTATTATTGTATGGGAGTCTAAGTCTCTTTGTAAGTCTCTAAGGACTTGCTTTATGAATCTGGGTGCTCCTGTATTGGGTGCATATATATTTAGGAGAGTTAGCTCTTCCTGTTGAATTGATCCCTTTACCATTATGTAATGGCCTTCTTTGTCTCTTTTGATTTGATGGTTTAAAGTCTGTTTTATCAGAGACTAGTATTGCAACCCCTGCTTTTTTTGTTCTCCATTTGCTTGGTAGATCTTCCTCCATCCCTTTATTTTGAGCCTATGTATGTCTCTGCATGTGAGATGGGTCTCCTGAATACAGCAGACTGATGGGTCTGACTCTTGATCCAGTTTGCCAGTCTGTGTCTTTTAATTGGAGCATTTAGTCCATTGACATTTAGGTTAATATTGTTATGTGTGAACTTGATCCTGTCATTATGATATTAATGGTTATTTTGCTCGTTAGTTGATGCAGTTTCTTCCTAGCCTCGATGGTCTTTACATTTTGGCATGTTTTTGCAATACTGGTACCGGTTGTTCCTTTCCATGTTTAGGGCTTCCTTCAGGGTCTCTTGTAAGGCAGGCCTGGTGGTGACAAAATCTCTAAGCATTTGCTTATCTGTAAAGGATTTTATTTCTCCTTCACTGATGAAACTTAGTTTGGCTGGATATGAATTCTGGGTTGAAAATTCTTTTCTTTAAGAATTGAATATTGGCCCCCACTCTCTTCTGGCTTGTAGAGTTTCTGAGAGAGGTGCTGTTATTAGTCTGATGGGCTTCCTTGTGGGTAACCCGACCTTTCTCTCTGGCTGCCCTTAAGATTTTTTCCTTCATTTCAACTTTGGTGAATCTGGCAATTATGTGTCTTGGAGTTGCTCTCTGGAGGAGTATCTTTGTGGCGTTCTCTGTATTTCCTGAATTTGAATGTTGGCCTGCCCTACTAGGTTGGGGAAGTTCTCCTGGATGATATCCTGAAGAGTGTTTTCCAACTTGGTTCCATTTCCCCCTCACTTTCAGGCACCCCAATCAGACGTAGATTTGGTCTTTTTACATAATCCCATACTTCTTGCAGGCTTTGTTCATTTTTTCTTTTTTCTCTTTTTTCTTTGGTTTCTTCTCGCTTCATTTCATTCATTTGATCCTCAATCGTGATACTCTTTCTTCCAGTTGATCGAGTCGGTTACTGAAGCTTGTGGATTTGTCACGTATTTCTCGTGTCATGGTTTTCATCTCTGTCATTTCGTTATGACGTTCTCTGCATTAATTAGTCTAGCTGTCAATTCTTCCATCTTTTTTCAAGATTTTTAGTTCTTTGCGCTGGGTACGTAATTCCTCCTTTAGCTCTGAGAAGTTTGATGGCTGAAGCCTTCTTCTCTCATCTCGTCAAAGTCATTCTCTGACCAGCTTTGATCCGTTGCTGGCGATGGGCTGCGCTCCTTTGCAGGGGGAGATGCGCTCTTATTTTTTGAATTTCCAGCTTTTCTGCCCTGCTTTTTCCCCATCTTTGTGTTTTATCTGCCTCTGGTCTTTGATGATGGTGACGTACTGATGGGGTTTTGGTATAGGTGTCCTTCCTGTTTGATAGTTTTCCTTCTAACAGTCAGGACCCTCAGCTGTAGGTCTGTTGGAGATTGCTTGAGGTCCACTCCAGACCCTGTTTGCCTGGGTATCAGCAGCAGAGGTTGCAGAAGATAGAATATTGCTGAACAGCGAGTGTACCTGTCTGATTCTTACTTTGGAAGCTTCCTCTCAGGGGTGTATTCCACCCTGTGAGGTGTGGGGTGTCAGACTGGCCTAGTGGGTGATGTTTCCCTGTTAGGCTACTCAGGGGTCAGGGACCCACTTGAGCAGGCAGTCTGTCCCTTCTCAGATCTCAACCTCCGTGTTGGGAGATCCACTGCTCTCTTCAAAGCTGTCAGACAGAGTCCTTGCGTCTGCAAGGTTCCTGCTGCTTTTGTTGTTGTTGTTACTGTGCCTGTCCCCAGAGGTGGAGTCTACAGAGACCATCAGGTTTCTTGAGCTGCTGTGAGCTCCACCCAGTTCGAGCTTCCCAGCACCTTGTTTACCTACTTAAGCCTCAGCAATGGCGGTCGCCCCTCCCCCGCCTCGCTGCTGTCTTGCGGTTAGAGGCAGACTGCTGTGTTAGCAATGAGGGAGGCTCTGGGCGTGGGACCCTCCGGCCAGGTGTGGGATATATTCTCCTGGTGTGCCCGTTTGCTTAAAGCGCAGTATTGGGGTGGAAGTTACCCGATTTTCCAGGGTTGTGTGTCTCAGTTCCCTGACTAGGAAAAGGATTCCTTTCCCCTTGCGCTTCCCAGGTGAGGGATGCCTCGCCCTGCTTCAGCTCTCGCTGGTCGGGCTGCAGCAGCTGACCAGCACCGATTGTCCGGCACTCCCTAGTGAGATGACCCCAGTACCTCAGTTGAAAATGCAGAAACCACCGGTCTTCTGTGTCGCTCACGCTGGGAGTTGGAGACTGGAACTGTTCCTATTCGGCCATCTTGCTCCGCCCAAAGTCTTGATAAAGTCCTTTCCAACATCACCAGCTGCAGTCTATAATGGAGGCCTTTATGAAGTTTATACAATTTTTTCTAAAAATCCTGAGAAGGATTCTAGATTTAAACTAGGCGTCCAGAACTCCACACCCTCTTAATAAAACCATTCCCTCCTTCCAGCCACAAAATTGGATTTAAAGGAGGCTCCAGTTCCATGTGCTGAAGGGAGACCCACTCATCCCAAGGTGGCAACACTGCCCTCTGCAGGATTAAGGGTAATGTTTCTTGTTTCTTGTGTTTAATTTAATAATCTCCCTTAACACTGTCAGTAACACCAATACAAACTGTCTAGAAAACCACCCCCTAGAAAAAAGCTACCATTATTAGGTTGGTTCAAAAGTAATTGCAGTTTTTGCATTGAAAGTAATGGCAAATAATGGCCATCCTGACTGGTGAGAGATGGTATCTCATTGCATTTCTCTAATGATCAGTGATATTGAGTTTTTTTATATGTTTGTTGGCTGCATGAATGCCTTGTTTTGAGAAGTGTCTTTTCATGTCCTTTGCCCACTTTTTAATGGGGTTGTCTGTTTTTTTCTTATAAATTTGTTTGAGTTTTTTGTAGATTCTAGATATTAGACCTTTGTCAGATAGATAGATTGCAAAGATTTTGTCCCACTTTGTAGGTTGCTTGTTCATTCTGATGATAGTTTCTTTTGCTGTGCAGAAGCTCTGTAGTTTAATTAGATCCCATTAGTCAATTTTTTACTTTGGTTGAAACTGCTTTTGGTGATTTTATCATGAAATCTGTGCCTGGGCCTATGTCCTGAATGGTATTGCCTAGATTTCCTTCTAGAGTTTTTATAGTTTTGGGATTTACATTTAAGTCTTTAATCCATCTTGAGTTAATTTTTGTATAAGGTGTGAGGAAGGGGTCCACTTTCAATTTTCTGCAAATGGATAGCCAGTTCTTCCAGCACCATTTATTAAACAGGGAATCTTTTCCCCATTGCCTGTTTTTGCCAGGTTTGTTGAAGATCAGATGGTTGTAGATGAGCAATCTTATTTCTGAGTTCTTCATTCTGTTCCATTGGTCTATGTGTCTGTTTTTGTACTGGTACCATGCTATTTTGGTTATTGTAGCCTTATAGTATAGTTTGAAGTCTGGTAGGATGATGCCTCTAGCTTTGTTCTTTTTGCTTAGGATTGTCTTGGCTCTATGGGCTCTTTTTTGATTCCATATGAATTTTAAAATAGTTTTATTTTCTAATTCTGTGAAGAATGCCAATAGTAGTTTAATGGGAATAGCATTGAATCTATAAATTACTTTGGACAGTAGTAATGGCCAATTACTTTGGCCATTATCAAAAAGTCAAGAAAGAACAGATGCTGGTGAGGTTGCAGAGAAATGGAAATGCTTTTACACTGTTGGTTCAGTGTTCAACCATTGTGGAAGATGGTGTGGCAATTCCTCAAAGATCTAGATCCAGAAATACCATTTGACCCAGCAATCCCATTACTGGATATATACCCAAAGGAATATAAATCATTCTATGACAAAGTTACATGCATGTGTATGTTCATTGCAGCCCTATTCACAAAAGCAAGGACAAGGAGTCAACCGAAATGCCTATCAATGATAGACTGGATAAAGAAAATGTGGTACATATACATGAAGGAATATTATGCAGCCATGAAAAGGAATGAGATCATGTCCTTTGCAGGGACATGGATGAAGCTGGAAGCCATTATCCTCAGCAAACTAACACAGGAACAGAAAACCAAACACTGCATGTTCTCACATATAAGTGGGAGCTGAACAGTGAGATCACATGGAGACAGGGAGGGGTACAACACACACTAGGGCTTGTCAGGGGGTAGGGTGGGGGGAGGGAGAGTGTTAGGAAAAATAGCTAATGCATGCTGGGCTTAATGCCTAGGGGATGTGTTGATAGGTGCAGCAAACCACTATTGCACACGATTATATATGTAACAAACCTACACATTCTGCACATGTACCCCAGAACTAAAAAAAAAGAAAAGAAAAAGTAATGGCAAAACCCACAATTACTTTTGTACCATCCTAATAGATGTACTTACCTACCTTCCCTTAAAAAACCCCAATTCCAGGATCAACCCCTTCATGCCTTATGTATTTGTTTACCTTAGTCCTCTCAGATATACGAGCCTCAGGTAATCCCTCATTCTCTAGATTATCTTAATCTAACACAATATCCTGCTACTCCCTGATCTCCTAAACCATTCTAATGCATTATCTGCATCTCATGGTCTGTCATCAACTATATCCATGATATCTTCTATAAACACCCTTTTCATTGTTGTCCTAACTGAAACCTGGCTTTCTATGAGAACAGGGCTTCCCCGGCAATCCTTGCAAGAGGCAAGAGGTAGCTGTTTTTTCTCGTATACCCCACATTCCTCAGGTTTCTCTTCTCTTCTCTCCGCTTTTAAATACCCAATCTCTATTGAAACTTTATCTGTCAGACTGCCTAGACTCATTTACTAAATCCCTGGCTATCCTCCATAGTTTATTAGAAAGTTTAGTTTTTGACTCACTTCTTTCTCTTTGTCCCTTCTTTCATCTTTCTTGGTAACTTGAATGTCCATGTTGGTATTCTTCCAACTCTCTGACTTTTCTATTTCTTGACATGTTCTCCTTGAGTTATCTTGACCTTCGCCCCACCTCAGCCAATACTTTCTGTTCTCATACCTTAGACCTTGTTATTACTTAATAAACAGCCCTCCCTCCAGAAACTTGATTTAAAATATCTTACTCTCTGAATACTTCCTCGTATCTTTCTAGCTTACTTATTCTGGTATTTCTAACTCAACAATACTTCAAATACCTTGAGACTTCCAGTCCATTGACTCCTCAACTTGTTTCACTGTTCATGGCTTACTTCATGCCCTAATTTCTTCCTTATTATGCTTAGATCTCATGATGTATCACTGTAATCACAGTTTTGGAAAATATTGAGCTACTTTCTCTCTCCTTCCATCCTACTCACCAGGAAAATCTTAACCCTAGTTTAATCTAACACTCCACCAACTTGGTGTCTACACATAAGCAGCAGAGCCTGCCTGGAAAAAAAATACAGCTATACTGACTGCATTAAATTTAAACCTATAAAACTCAAAGGAGCCATTAGTATTGTCCTAGCATATTTCTCAAGTCAATTTGCACTCTCATTTTCTCAGACAACAATTTTTGTCTGCTTCCCTTACAAGCCTCCTTTACTCCTCAACCTGAACCGGTTATTTTATTTTCAGAAAATAAAAGTAATCAGAATAAATCTATTTTACATTCCCATCACCAAATCTACCAACTCAGCCGGACGCAGTGGCTCACGCCTATAATCCCAGCACTTTGGGAGGCTGAGGTGGGCAGATCATGAGGTCAGGAGACCAAGACCATCCTGGCTAACGTGGTGAAACCCCGTCTCTACTAAAAATACAAAAAATTAGCCAGGTGTCGTGGTGCATGACTGTAGTCTCAGCTACTCGGGAGGCTGAGGCAGGAGAATCACTTGAACCCAGGAGGCAGAGGTTGCAGTGAGCCAAGATCACGCCACTGCACTCCAGCCTGGGCGATAGAGTGAGACTCTGTATCAAAAACAAACAAACAAATAAACAAACAAACAAACAAAAAACAAAAAATCCCAAGCCTACCAAACCACATCTGACATCTTCTTACAATTGGTGAACTGTCCCTGGTTTCGTCTATGTCCAATCCTCTGGTATGTACTGGATATCATCTCCTCTCACCCCCTCACCTTCTCAATTATTTTGATCCAGCAGTTATCCCCTCTTTATCTTTCAAAATAAAATTTCTCCCACTCGGGGATTATTACCATCAGTATACAATCATGCTGTTATTTGTTCTATGTTAAAAATTCCTCCATTGGCTGGGCGCGGTGGCTCAAGCCTGTAATCCCAGCACTTTGGGAGGCCGAGGCGGGCGGATCACAAGGTCAGGAGATCGAGACCATCCTGGCTAACACGGTGAAACCCCGTCTCTACTAAAAAATACAAAAAACTAGCCAGGCGAGGTGGCGGGTGCCTGTAGTCCCAGCTACTCGGGAGGCTGAGGCAGGAGAATGGCATGAACCTGGGAGGCGGAGCTTGCAGTGAGCTGAGATCTGGCCAGTGCACTCCAGTCTGGGCAACAGAGCGAGACTCCATCTCAAAAAAAAAAAAAAATTCCTCCATTGACCTTATATCCTCCTTTAGCCTCCACTCCATTTCTGTGCTTTCTTTGATAGCAAAATTAAAAATATGTATTTGTACACACTGTTTCTTTCTTCCATTCTCTTTTGAACAAATTCCAATCAGACTTTCATTCCCACCCTTTAAAACAGCTTCTGGTAACATCACAAATGATCATCATCTTGTTCAATCCAATAGCCAAATATCTTTCCTTATATTCTAATTTGCCTCTCAGTGTCATTGGTACAATTAGTCTGTTGATGTTAACTTGTGTCTTCCTAGGAGTAGATGCCAAGATGGAATTAGAGATGAAAGAAGGAGTATGTTGTAGGAAAATACTCGGAGAAGTCATTGAGCCACAGTTGCCCATTTGTGGAGTCCCACATTCTAGAGTAAAACCCCCATTATGGTCAGTCATGACTGGCAAGAGCCTGAGGGAAGCATGGCCTTAACACAAATGGCATGATGGATACAGAAAGAAGGAAACTGAGGTTTCTGGTCACTATACCCTTGCAAAGGACATTTGAGTAGAACATTTCCATGCCCACATGCTCTCATGCTCTCCTTTCTGTTGGAAACACTTTCTTTATGTGATTTCTGGACTGCCACACTCTTGATATTCTACCTTCTTAGTATTTCTTGTTGAATCCTCCTCCTCTCTCTAAACTCTGATTGGAGTATTTCCAGTCCTAAACCTTCCACTCTCTTCTTTATATATACATACTGCTTAGGGAATTCATCCAGTCCTATGCATGATACCCAGATGTATACTATAGCTTACAACTTCTATATTTGGAAATCTAAAAATGCCTCAAAATCAACATATCCAAACAAGATTTTTGATTTTCTACTGCCCCACATCTCACAAAGCTCTTCCCACAATATTACTTAACTTTCTGAAAGGTAACTTCAACCATTCATTAGTTGTTTAAGCCAGAGGTCTTGGAGTATTAGTTCTCTCTTTGGTTGAGCATTAGTTCCCTCTTTCTCTCACACTGCAAAATTCAATTTATCACTAAATTCTGTCAACTTTTGTTTCAAAATATATCCTAGTATGATCATTTATAATTCTACGTCTAGCATTCTAGTTCCAGATACTGTTCTAGAAACTACTTTTTATATTCCTAATATAATTGTATTATTTTATACTGGTTTTTATGAACTTCTGTATTATTTGTACTCCTCTTACCATGCCTCTGAGACTGATGCATCAGTGGAAATATCTTCTTGGTTCTTCAAGCCTCACACCTGAGCAATATTTCATAAAATTCCCTGTGGCATCTGTCAGTCATTTTCTACATGGCCTGGAAACTCATTTATTCATCAGACAAACATTTATGCAGTGTCCCACATGTGCCAGGAGTAGTTCTAGGCAATAGTGTATAGTATGAACAAAACAGATAATGTCACAGTCCTCCCTGGAACTTGCATTCTAATGAGGTAGACAGATACTAATTTAATAAATATATAATATGTCATGTGGGAGTAAGTGACATAGAGAAAAATAAAAACAGGTATGAGCATATCAGAAGCACTGAGGAGGCATTTGATATTTTTTCTTTATTTCCTTCCCTTCCTTCTTTCCTTCTTGGGGTAAGTGACATAGTGAAAAATAAAAACAGGTATGAGGATATCAGAAGCACTGAGGAGCATTTGATATTCTTTCTCTCCTTCCTTCCTTCCTTCTTTTCTTTCCTTTCCCTCCCTCCTATTCTTTTCTTTTCTTTTCTTTTCTTTTCTTTTCTTTTCTTTTCTTTTCTTTTCTTTTCTTTTCCATAGAGACAGGGTCTCGCTGTGTTGCCCAGACTGGTCTCAAACTCCTGAGCTCAAACCATCCTCCTGCCTTGGCCTCCCATAGTGCTGGGATTACAGGCCTGAGTCACCACACTTGTCCACATTTGCTATTCTTATAAAGGGTGATTAGGGAAGCCTACTTTGAGAAGATGACATTTGAGCAAAGATGGAAGGAGGTGAGGGAGAGAACCATGTGACTATCTGGAGAAAGAGTACCTACCATAGGCAGAGAGAATAGTTAGTACAAAAGCCCTATTTTAGGAGTGTTCCTGGTATGTTCAAGGAAGCTATATTAATTATGTATTGCTATGTAACAAGTTACCCTAGCACATAGTAGCCTAAGACAAAATTATTTATTATATCATCATACTTGTAGGTCAATAATGTAGGTATAATTTAACTGGGTAGATTTAAATCTAGATTTGTATATTTAAACTAGGCTTTCAGAGCTCCACATCCTCTTTGTAAGACTATTTACTCCTATCAGCCACATAACTGGATTTAAAGGAAGCTCCAGTTCCATGTGCTGCAGGGAAACCCAAGGCTGCAATCAAGCCAGGCTACAGACATCTCAAGGCTTGACTTGGGGAGGAACCACTTCTTAGCTTACTCACACAGCTGCTGGCAGGATTGAGTTCTCACAGGGTGTTCACCTGAAGGCCTCAGTTATTTTCTGGCTTTTGATCAGAGGTATCCGTCAGTCGCTTTACATTTGGCGGTGTCCATAGAGAAGCTCACAATGTGGCAGCTGTCTTTCCTCAGAGCAAGCAAGCAAGCAAGCAAGCAAGAGAGAATCAACAAGATGAAATACAGATTCTTTTTTTAACCCAATATCTCAAGTGACATCTCATTGCTTTTGTCATATTCTGTTTGATAGAAGCAAGTCACTAAGTCCTCCATTAGCCACTTAAGGGGGAGGATTATACAAAAATGTGAATACCAGCAGTAGAAAAAATTGGGGACCATTTAATAAAGACTGCTTACCACAGAGGTCATTGTGGCTGAAACAAAGTGGAGCAAGGGATATAGTGATAGGAGATGAGGACAGAGAGGTTGAGGAAAGATCAGAGCATGTATAGACTTGATTTTATAAGAATCACTTTGGCTGCTTCTGGAAGAATGGACTATATGATAGCAAGAATGGATGCAGGAAGAACACTTAGGGGACTACTGAAATAACCCAGGTGAAATATGAGGGTGATTTGGGCCCCTGTCATAGTAATAGAGGTTAGATACTCTAGGTATTTTCTGGCCATGGAGTGTGAAGGAGAGGAGTCAAGGATGACTCCAAAGTTTTTAACCTGAGCAACTGGGCGAATAAAGTTAGCCTTAATTGAGATGGGAATTCTGTGGGAAAACCAGGTTGTGAAGGGAAAATAAAGATTTTGATTTTGGACATAATAATTTTGAGATGCCTGTTAGATAATGTCAAATAGAAAGCTGAACATCTGAGTCTGTTGTTCAAGGAAAAGTCCAGTCTGTGTGTATAAATTTGAACAACATCAGCATAAAAATAGCATATAATGCCATGAGACCAGATGAGATAATCTACAGAGAGTATATAGAAAAACGCAGAAGTCTTAGAACTGAGCTGTGGGACACTTCATTTGAAGATTGTGAAGAAGATAAGGGCCTACCAAAAAAGACAGAGGAGAAGCAACCAATGAGGCAGGAGAAAACTACGAAGAATTTCCTGAGATAATAGCACATATTTTTAGTAGCCGTGCAATTCTGTGGCTCAGGCAGGGGTATGCCTTGGGGATGCAAAGATAAAGGTAAAAAGCTAACGTAGGTAAGATGATTTCTGCTCAGATTCCTCAGCAGATGCTGAAAATGTGATAACTTTATCCCCAATATGGGGTTGGGGCAGCAGGGGGCGGAGAGAGAGAGAGAGAGAGAGAGAGAGAGAACATAAATGTATATGTATATGTATGTATTTGTACAGACCCATACACACACACACTGGATTTGAATACACTTTCCAATTTGCCACAGACCTCACCACTCCTTATTACTATAGTATTCTTCTTGAAACAATTCACACATGAATGTCACTTACCAGACACTTGGAGGCATTTCAGTGTGAGAGACAGATAGTTGGCACCATTAAAAATATTTTACATTTCTAGATTTATCCCATTTAGTTCAGTTTAGCAAAAACCAGAAACACAAATGATCCACTTCATTAAAAATATTAGCCAAGGCATTTTCCTAACATTGATGACATGCAATATTGTTTGCTCTCTGTAGGAAAAACACTCATAATATTAATCAAAACAGATGTTTGTATAACATTTTACCTGCATTATCTCATTTAAAAGTTACTGTAACCATATGATATATTTGTCATTCTTATTTTACTTTTTAAAAATTTTTGATTATTTTATTTCTATAGGTTTTTGGGAGCAGGTGATGTTTGGTTACTTAAATAAGTTCTTTAGTGGTGATTTCTGAGATTTTGGTGCACCCATCACCCGAGCAGTGTACACTGTACCCGATGTGTAGTCTCTTATCCCTCACCATCCCCACCATTTCTCTCAAGTCTCCAAAGTCCAATGTATCATTCTTAGGCCTTTCCGTCCACGTTGCTTAGCTCCTACTTATAAGTGAGAATGTACGATGTTTGGTTTTTCATTCCTGAATTACTTCACGTAGAATAATAGTCTCCAATTCCATCCAGGTTGCTGTAAATGCCATTATTTCATTCTTTTTTATGACTGAGTAGTATTCCATGGTGTGTGTGTGTGTCTGTGTGTGTGTGTGTGTGTGTGTATACTTTTCTTTATCCACTTGTTGATTGATGGCCATTTGGGCTGGTTCCATATTTTTCCAATGCAAATTGTGTTGCTATAAACGTGTGTGCAGGTATCTTTTTCATATAATGACTTCTTTCCTCTGGTAAATACCTAGTAGTGGGATTGCTGGATCAAATGGTAGATCTCCTTTTAGTTATTTAAGGAATTTCCACACTGTTTTCCATAGTGGTTGTACTAATTTACATTCCCACCAACAGTGTATAAGTATTCCCTTTTCACTGTATCCCCACCAACATCCATTATTTTTTTATTACGGCCATTCTTGTAGGAGTGAGGTGGTATCACATTGTGACTTTGATTTGCATTTCCCTGATAATTAGAGATGTTGAGCATTTTTCCATATGCTTTTTGGCCATTTGTGTATCTTCTTTCAGAATTGTCTATTCATGTCTTTAGCCCACTTTTTAATGGGATTTTTTTTCTTGCTGATTTGTTTGAGTTCTTTGTAGATTCTGGATATTAGTCCTTTGTGGATGTATAGATTGTGAAGTCCAATCAGGCAATCAGACAAGATAAAGAAATAAAGGGTATCCAAATTGGTAAAGAGGAAGTCAAACTGTAGCTGTTTGCTGACGATATGATTGTATAGCTAGAAAACCCTAAAGACTCATCCAAAAGCTCCTAGAAGTGGTAAATGAATTCAGCAAGGTTTCAGGATGCAAAATTAATGTACACAAATCAGTAGCTCTGCTGTACACAAACAGCGACCAAGCTGAGAATCAAATGAAGAACTCATCCCCTTTCACAATAGGTGCAAAAATAAAAAATAAAGTAAAATACTTAGGAATATACCTAACCAAGGATGTGAAAAACCTGTACAAGTAAAACTATAAAACACTGCTGAAAGAAATCGTAGACGACACAAACAAATGGAAACACATCCCATGCTCATGGATGGGTGGAATCAACATTGTGAAAATGACCAAACTACTGAGAGCAATCTACAAATTCAATGGCCATTCCCATCAAAATACCACCATAATTCTTCAAAGAACTAGAAAAAACAGTCCTGAAATTCAAATGGAACAAAAAAAGAGCCCACATAGCCAAAGCAAGACTAAGCAAAACAAACAAACAAAAACAAAACAAAACAAAACAACAAAAAACAAATGTGGAGGCATCACATTACCTGACTGCAAACTGTACTATAAGGCCATAGTCACCAAAACAGCATGGTACTGGTATAAAAATAGGCACATAGACCAATGGAACAGATCAGAGAACCCAGAAATAAAGCCAAATACTCATAGCCAACTGATCCTCAACAAAGCAAACAAAAACATAAAGTGGGGAAAGGACACCCTATTTAAGAAATAGTACTGGGATAATTGGCAAGCTACATGTAGAAGAATGAAACTGGATGATCATCTCTTACTCTATGTAAAAATCAACTCAAGGTAGATCAAAGACATAAGTCTAAGATATGAAACCATAAATATTCTAGAAGATAACATTGGAAAAACCCTCTAGACATTGGCTTAGGCAAAGACTTTGTGACCAAGAACCCAAAAGCAAATGCAACAAAAACAAATATAAATAGATGGGACTTAATTAAACTAAGAAGCCTCTACACAGCAAAAGAAATAATGAGAGTTAACAGACAACCCACAGAGTGAGAGAAAATCTTCAAAATCTATCACTCTTATTGTAATCATTTTAAGGATGAGGCAAGTGAAGTTCAGAGAGCTTAAGCAGCTTGCTCAATGTCATACAGCAAATAAAAGGCACAGCTTGGTCTTGAACCTGTTATTGGTCAATTGGTTATTGGTCAATTTTCTATGCTAGGTTTAATCAATTATGGTGGTTGGGAGAACAATCAGCATCATCAGGGACTGTGAGAACAAGCTCTGAGAAGGGGCTTCGGAAGGTTCAGGCAAATCAACTACTACATGTGCTGTATAGATAAAATGGTTATCTCCAACTGTGAGGTTAAATAAATTATTTGCGGGCCGGGCGCGGTGGCTCAAGCCTGTAATCCCAGCACTTTGGGAGGCCGAGACGGGTGGATCACAAGGTCAGGAGATCGAGACCATCCTGGCTAATACGGTGAAACCCCGTCTCTACTAAAGAATACAAAAAACTAGCCGGGCGACGAGGCGGTGCCTGTAGTCCCAGCTACTTGGGAGGCGGAGGCAGGAGAATGGCGTGAACCTGGGAGGCGGAGCTTGCAGTGAGCTGAGATCCGGCCACCGCACTCCAGCCCAGGCGACAGAGCCAGACTCCGTCTCAAAAAAAAAAAAAAAAAAAAAAAAAATTATTTGCTATAAACTACGTTGAAAGAAACTGCACTTTTTGTAGCTAGGTGAATTCTAAAGTTCTGCTAGTTTCTCCTGGCAGAAAATCAGGTATCACTAACATCTGGAGCAACACCACACCTGTATATTCAGTTGACCCTTTATGGTGGCATCTACTTTAGACACTGAGGTCTTAAGTGCCTATTGAATATTCAAGGAGGAACTAGACATATATTTAGGTAGCCAGATTAAGTTATTTCAGACTCATATAGCCAAGACCACAAATATTTTCTCCCCCAATCTACTTCTTCCCCACTCCATTTTGCTTTATTCTAAAAGGGATCATAAGGCTACAGTGACTTCATTGGTATCCTTGCCACCATCTTCGTTTTTTCCCAGCCTCAGGAGAAACTGTCTTTGGGAAAGGAGATTTAAGTTATGGTGTGTCTAGCATGCTATTGCTACTCACAGTTCCTTTCTCAATATTTCAACCTTCATCTCCTTAACTGGTTACAGAAATAAATCTTTAATATTATTATTACATTTATATCATTTCATGTAGAAGTACTCCAAGCTTACCGTTTATCTGGTGATGCAGCATTTATTGAAATTATCAAATGTATCCCCATGTTTTTTTCTTTGGAATAAAACAAAATTCAGCAATATCAAATGTTGGCAGCACGGAGTGCAAATATGTGTTCTGTTCTTGGTTGATGTTCTATCCTTGTTCACAAAGTAATTTGTAGTTTGTTACCTGTCAGCACCAAGACTGTAGATTGAGTCATAAATTAAAAGTAGAGTTACTAAGTCTGGGCTAATGGTAAAGTTTAGATCTACAGAGTTCAAATCTTTTTAGAAGACTGTTTCAAATGAAATTTTCTCTAAAATTTAATATTAAAAAACAGATAAAAATGGAACTTCTCTGGTTGAAGCTCTGCTTAGTTTCAGCCCTTGAACCTCTTCCTCTCTCTGTAGTGGCATGAAGTAACTAAATATAAAATCCCCAAACCACTAGTAGCTTGAAAACCACAAGAGTATAGGATTAGCATAACCACACATGACACTCAAGGTAGGGCACAAAAACTTATGGTCAAGGATGGAGCTTGAGGAAGCAATAATGGGAACACTCTGAAATAGAAACTCATTTAAGTATTGGGGGAAAGTGTGGGCATGGCTCGCAGTCAGACCCATAGAAGCAATTAAATCATAGCTGCCCACAAAGAGAAAAGATTAGGGTAAATAGAATCTTCAAGACTTCAAGACCAGCAAACAGAGAGAACGGGAATAGACATCCTGGAAAGGAGAGAAAGGCAGGTCATTAGAGATCAGAAACCAGAATACTCTCCAGGCATTAAGAAATGAAACATATATGAACGGGTAAGTGGAGATAGAGACAGAGAGAGAAGAAAAGGGAGGAGAGAAGAGGGAGGAAAGAGGTAATGAGGTTGAAAACTGATATTAATATAAATAAATAAGGGATTGACTGCAGGAACAAACAGCCTGCTGAAAAGCAGTTAAATGACTGAGGGTGTAAAAAAGCTGTCCTATTGGAATGGACTGGTGGCTTGCCATTCCATGTGTTCCAGGTAAAAAATATTTTAAAAAAAGAAAAAGTAAATTAAAAAATTAAAACAAAAAAGCTGACTATTGTTTATGAAATCAGAATACATCATGGTGCCTATTAAAATGCCAAGTCCCACTAGGTTAGAAGGGAAAAATTGCCTTAGAATAAAACTCTCTTTTTAGGTACCAGACAAGATAGAGTTAAATAAATGAAATATGCTGAGGAGAGTCTAATGTGGAGAGGAACCATCTGGCAAAATCTCCACTATACCCACTCTGCTTTCTCTCTCAATGCTCTTCCCTAGGGGGGTTGAAACAGCTATGTTGAGATACTAGACCCTGAGTTTTTACATTTATATCAAAAGTGAAATCCAAAATGTCTGTGCTGCTGCTGATTAGAGAGAGCATTTGGGTGGTTCAATATTGAAAAGATTTGTGGCACACTGGACTCCTTGCTTTGAAACACCCAACTTGTCATGTCATGTTTTTTGTCCACCCCTGCTACTTGGCTGAGCTTTTATTTTCACATTTCCTTGCTTTACTACTGTGTTGTCTCTACTGGCAATAAATACAGAATTTCAAGTAAATGTCTTTTAGTCATTTTGTTGAGACAGTATTTCAGTGCTGCTCAGTATGGTGAAAAGAAGAAAGGCAGGTGAGTGAGGTCTGTGTGCCAATTCGTCACTTAGATGGGCAAATTAACCTATTTAATTTCTCTGACCCCAGTTTCATTATCTGTAAAATGGGAGTAGTCATAGTTATCTTGCATGGTTGCTGTGAACAATAAATTAATGATGCATGGAAAGTAAAGCACCTGTCATGGTGTCTGATGCATAGTCTTCACTCAATAAATGATAGTTGCTTTTATTGTTATTATTGCTTGCTTCTCCTAATGGAAATACATGCTTCCTAACTTGTTGCACAGATTTGTGTGTGTCTACATATAAAACAAACCTAAGTATTTGATTAGTGATAGTCGTCTGATTATTGTAACAGAATTTAATTGAGCCCTGAGTGATCTAAAATGCAAATACAGTTCATCACCTAGAACTGTTCTTAGAACATGTTTTCTTATAGTTCACACTTTTTAAACTTCTAGAAGTCTTTGGGGATTATATTGAATTACTATAAGGCCACTCTGGGTAAGGGAAGGTAAGTAGGTAACTCGGGGCAGGATCACTCCTACCTCTGCTTCAACCAAAGAAACTCCTTTTTTGTTACCAGAAAAGCATGGAATCTTATGCTAGAAGCCAAGGCAAGAGAATTTTTCAAGGAGGAGGGAGTGATCAATCATTTCAAATGCTAGGAGCATTCAAATAGTCTCAAAGAAAAATGTGGGGCTTCAAAAGTTCATTGGCCTTTGTAGAGGAGGTAGGAATCCAAAATAGTGGTGATTTTATAACCTTGGCTCAGAGAATTGGGGCATTGGCCCAAGTGTCTGGTCGATGGGATGCCACGAAACCATCTATCAGGAGACATAGACAGGATCAAGAAACCAGGAACAGAGGAATAGTCTTCCTAGCACCCTGACATCCTATTTGCTGTGGGGATTCAGGCCTTTTCCTTTCTCTTAAATAAGATAAAGGACTAAAAGACGTTTACCTAAAGAAGAAAATGAAATGTTATAAGTTTCTAAAAGGTATTAATTAAAGGAAAAATCGTGGTAGAATGTCATACCAGAGCAACTAAGAAGACTAGGCAAAGTGGTGGAAGATCAGTGGCTGGTAAATCAGATGGGTCAGGGATCAAGTGTGTTCTTCAACATCAGCTAAATTATGCTACTGCAATCCATAGGGGAAAGTGGCTAGGACCAAGGACAATATCAAGGCAGTTATCAAGAAATGAAATTGTTAAAATGTACAAAAGACATCAGATTTTTGGACAAACGGAAAGATTGCCCAGGGAGCAGCTCAGTGGAGAATGAGAATAGAGATCAAATAATTAGGCTGGACTCCATGATCCTTGAGTACCTCTGTAGTTCTGACATGTTATCATTCTTTGTCTAGTAAACACACTATGAAGCATTGTTTTAAAAATCTTTTTTTGGATGTGATCAGCAAGCATGCAGTCTATTGGAAAGAATAGGACAGGGGCTAAGCAACATTTTAGAAGATTTGCAGAGTTTGCCTTCCAGTGCTCCTTTGTCACCCAAATATGCTGTCATGTGGAAAGAATCTTATATATTTTGGTATAATGGCTGCTGTGGCACTCCAAGGGGGTCCTATGTTTTAGTATTCAAATGACAAAATTTATAGAATCAATGATAGATCAGTGACCATTGCAGAATACTTTAATTACACACCTACTATGCTTGCTTCTATTTTTCAAGGGTGGCCCACTGGCAAGCTACATTGAACTCACTTGAAGATCTGTATTAAAAATGTGGATTTATAGGCTGTCTCAGATTAGCTGATTCAGAATATCTGAGGATAAGATCTCAAAATCTGTACATCTTTGAGACAGGGTCTTACTCTGTGGCCCAGGCTGTAGTGGAGTGGCACGATCACGGCTCATTTCAGCTTCGAACTCCTGGGCTCTAACGATCTTCCCATCTAACCCTCCTGAGTAGCTGGGACAACAGGTATGTGCCACTATGCCCAGCTAATTTTTAATTTTTTGTAGAGACGAGCTCTCCCTATGTTGCTGAGGCTGATCTCAAACTTCTGGGCTCAAGTGATCCACCTGTCTTAGTCTCCCAAGTGCTGGGATTATAGGTGTGAGCCACCACACCCAGCCACCCAGCACGGAAACCTGTGTTTTAGCGTACCTACCAGGTGATATTTATCCACAAGTTTGAGAACTACTGACACAACAAGTCATCTACTCAGCTTCTTCATATGAAATGTGATAAATGTGAGATTAAATATAGCCCTTCCCTGTAGTGGATAGTACACATATGTAACATCCTAAATACAGATTTACTTATTTAACCCAAAGTGAATGAATGTAGATTGGCTGCTGTTGAATGACATCCTAGTTTCTAGATGCTTCTTAACAATATTCACATACTGGTGAATCTCATTTTATTTTTTATTTTTGTTTAAGTGTGCTTTGAGTGCATAGGTCAGGGTGGTGGTTTTACTTTTAATTTTCTGTTTTTAGCAGATCTAAGGTTAATTCACCATAGCTCCTGTGAGCACAGGCAGCATACCAGCTACACCTTACTTTTGTATGATATGCAACCAGGCAGAAGCTGAGGAAATGCACTCCAATGTCTTTTTCTCTATAATCATGTTGTTATCTGAAGTTTTTGGAAATATCTGGGAGAAAGCATCTAAACCACACTGAAGTACTAAATAATGAAAACATTGGCCTCTGAATGGGTAGGATTGATCTCAAAATAGTGGAGAAGAACAAAAACTGCCATTATCATAAAGGTGATTTAGTGATAGAAGTCTGACCTTTCTTCCTTCTACAAAAGTTACATTATTAAAGATCCAGTGAATTATGACTCTACCAAAGTGAAATATTGGTATTATGTTCGATGGGTTTTTTTCTCCAAAGAAAAGTCTTGATCCTTTTATTTGCTGCACTATGAAATATAATAGACTAACTAAAAAGTACAGACATTATGAAATACTAAGTGGCAGAACCCAGGAAGAGACAATAAAATATGTATAGAAAAACAACCAAATACCCAAAAGTTCATTTTACCTTGGCTTTATTCATGGAAATATGACTAAACTTTCCCCCAAAAGTTGCTAGGGTGGGCACTGAAGGTGATGTGAGAGGTTAGGCTACTATTTTGAAGATAATATTTTGGCAGATAAATCAGTCAACAATTATTTACTGAATGACTCTAGCATATCCAGTATTGTGGCAGATACTACATTAAGATCACCACAAGTTTATTCCTTTCTGCTTTTTTTTCTTGATAAGAAAGACAAAATGAAGACACTAGCTTTGCCTATGTGACACTGAATGTGAATCAAGAGGTCAATGTTTAAATAATTGGTCAAATTTGATTTGGGGCATTTATTAAAACTATCTCCAGTCTTTTCCACTCACTGCCTTCAGTTAGTTGAATTCAACCACTCAGTGCTCTGAATCTGGGCAACCTGATTTGTACCTGTAGACATAGCCTTTGATATTTGAAAAAAAAAATCCCTTAACAAAATACTGAGGTACCCAACTTCAATTGAATTGCTTCACCCTCAACAAGCCAAATGGAAACAGAAAAAAACTTCACCTTGGCTCATTCAGCTCAAGGATTGAACTCCCAGACAATATCAACCCTGATAAAATATGAGGCTAGATAAAACACAGTGTGAGAGGATCATTTCGAGGACTGATCAAGTGTCGGAAGGCACTCTTTATTGCTATTGAGATTTCAAGGGAGAACAGAAGCTAATAGCCTGGTAGTTATCTTGAGGTAGGTGTGACTTCAGGGTCACAGATAAATAAAGATGATTACCATCTGTATACCCAGACACATACAGTCTCTCACTCCGAAAATTCCCATTATGCCCATCCAACAAGATTTATTACAGGTCAATAAATATGAGGGAAGGAGAGCGATTATAACTGGTGCTCTGAGGCAGAAGAAAAGGAACACAGCTGCATTTAATTGTGCTGTGACTGTTGTGTTTGGCTTCAAGTTTACATTCAGTTAATCATAATTTGTTTCTCAAGCAAGTTTTAGATCTCCTTTCATAACTGACTCTTCAATCTATCTCCTCAAATGGTATTTCAGTGCTTAATGAGCTTGCTACAGTGGTCTCCTGTGAGGTAATAGCAATAAAGTTAAAAGAAGGGAATCATGAATCACAAGCTTTCTTCATGGGCCATGGTTTTTCTTTGGTGTTAGCCTTAAGATGCTAATTAATGGACACCTCATCAATCAGTTAGGTAAGGCAGACACTTGCCTGCTTGCTCAGCACAGAGAAGAATGAAGCCCATTGCCTCTGCAGCCTGATGGCACTTTTGCCTTAATATGAATCTGACCACCATGCATGCCTGCTTCTTTATTTGCTTTGTTGGAATAAAGCAGGGACATGATAAAGTATGAATATACGATGGAGAGGAAGGAGGTATAGAAAAAAATAATGAGGTTGCCTACTGTTAGGGTCAAGGTTATATAGTTGGTAGGTAAGATAGAGACAGTTGGAGAGGTTGTCAACTTGCATGAATGTGGCAAAGAGTCTGAAAACACACATGGCCTATTATCTTGGAATACTGGGTCTCTAAAAATATAATTTTAAAAGAAAAAAAAGGAGTCTAGCATAATGACTTCAGCACTATATTTTCTTTTTCTTTTTCTTTTTTGAGATAGAGTCTCACTCTATCGCCCAGGCTGGAGTGCAGTGGCACGATCTTGGCTCACTGCAAACTCCGCCTACTGGGTTCACACTATTCTCCTGCCTCAGTCTCCCGAGTAGCTGGGACTACAGGCGCCCGCCACCACGGCTGGCTATTTTTTTTGTATTTTTAGTAGAGACGGGGTTTCACCGTGTTAGCCAGGATGGTCTCGATCTCCTGACCTTGTGATCTGCCCGCCTCGGCCTCCCAGCATGCTGGGATTACAGGCGTGAGCCACCATGCCCAGCCCAGCACTATATTTTCAACTCAGATCTTGCCACTACTGCTGGAAATCCCAGAGGGTGGTGTGGTGGCCCAGTTAGCAGTGGCCTTCTTCTAGTGGGAATATTAAAGTGAGGAAATAATTACTGTGCTCTCATTGTAGACCCAGAACTGTGTTATACACAGTAGGGATCTGGTGCATAAAATAATAAGAAAGATAAGATTCTTGCTACAATTAGCTTTTAGTGTAATGAGGTGGGGGGGGCTTTATATACATACTAGAGAACAATGCAAAAAATCATTGGTTCTTAGAATTTTAAGGACCCTTAAAAACATCTAATCAATTTAACACAAATAGTCATTAATATAGAAATGTAGAGAAATAAAAATTGTCAATAAAATTAATTGTCAAGAAATATGAGGAGATTAAAAAAAGGAAAAATGAGGAGGTAGTACTGGAATTTTGATTTGTTTACCAATATATTTTCTGTCTCTTCTACTAGAACGTAAGCTCCATGAGGGCAAAGACTTTGACTTTGTGTTATTTATTATTTTGTTCCCAGAATCTAATATCATGCCTGGTAAACAGCAGAAGCTCAATGAAAATGGGATGACTTAGAGAAAATCTACCAAGTAAAGTCTGTGTGGTCTATCTTATCAGAAGATAAACCATAAATTGAAGACCACTCTCTGAAAAGATACTTGGTACGGGCTTTCTGTATATAGGGATTAACTGACATAAGTACAACAGCTGAAGTAGCCAAAGTTCCCCAGAAAATGGACACCGACTTATACAGTTTGTAAACTAGTGGCTGTAAAATTTGTTAAAAGGTCTTATCTGCTGGGAATCTCCAAGGGAGAATACCAAAGCAGTTGCTTTGTTATTCATTTCAATTTCACGTAGATTCTTACTAACTTGGAATTTACAAACGGAGATGAGCAAAGGATATGAAATCAGAATTTGTTCTTTGGTCAATCTACCAAACTTTGCCCCTCAAACCTTCCCACTTCTAGTTAAAAGCATCATGTCCCTCAACCAAAGACTGCCAGGGTTATACGTGTGTTTGAGTAAGTTAGGTTTAATACTCATTGCGATGAAGGTAAACATAAACTGTGGAGAACCATGGGTAACCTCAGTAGGAGATTGTGAGAAAAGAACTTATTACAGGATTTGGGCTTTGGTTAGGTGATTTGGGGGAGTTTCAAAGAGACAGGGATTTGCTCTAGATTGGGTGCTGTCAGGAAGTGGTGACAGTTCTGAGTGGGTGTCTCAATAAATCTTATCTAGAGCAGGGTCACACTAAAGTGAGGCCAAAGTTGCAGGTGGTAAAGAAACAGTGGTCTCATTAACCAGGAGAAAGAGATATTTGCTATTTTGTGCTTTGGGCAATATTCATGTTTTTGTTTGTTCTTAGATGTAAATTGTGAAGTGGCCTTGTTTTCTCTCACTTTATTGTGGTCTCAGAGTGACTTTTTCTGACATTGGTGTTCTGTGAGATTGTTTATGTTCAACAGGAAACAATATAGCCAAGCTCTGTGTACCAGGCAAGCTTTTAACACTGAAGCATAGCAGTAAGTGTCAGATCTGTTTCTGGTGTCAGAGCTGCCTTTCTTTTTTTTTTCTTTTTCAGCAGCAAAAACATTATGGACACAGGAAGTGGCTCCCACAGTGGTGATATTTTCTCTTCTCCAAATTAATCATGCACTAGGCACTAATCTTGTACTTGACCAAAGGAGAGTCTTGCTCAGAAGAATTTGCCAATGTATAATCTTGATTTTATTGATGAATTTTTGCACTTTACAAGGTCAATAGATACCCACAGGTGCTACTACCATATTTTGTCACAGTCTGTGTTCTGGAAGATGATATTGAAATGCATTTACATAATAGCTCTAGGTAGTCACTCTGTTCCCACTCGCTGTTCCAATGTTTGCTCTTCTCAATTGATTTTGAATGAAAAGATACAAGTCCTTCTGACTCTGCACACTGGGCTCCCTCCCACTGAGCACAAACTAATTGCTGTATTTACCTAGACAGCCTGTGCTGCTGCAGTTATAAAGACTGTTAGTGCTCACTGGAAATTCATCCTGAGTAATATATTAGGGCAAATTATACTCCCAGTTCATTCAGAAATGTCCTCCCGTTTATTGTAGATAATTAATATCATTTGACCACCTGCAAAATATTATAAACCAGCCAGTGAAGAGGCAGAAAGAACAATTAATTTATATCATGGTAGGTCTTTTGGGTAAGACTTGCTGGGCCTTGGTGTTTGGACAATGATTAAGAGAACAGAATATGTATCTGGTGGAACAACCTCCTCCTGCCTCTTTAATGTTCCATGATTGTGGGAGCATTGGACAATTTCACTGTCTCTCCCATCATGAATGAGCTTTCCAAAGCTAGGACTCAGTCTGTGTTAACAATGGGAATCTCCTGGTTCTCATTCACAAAAGACTGAGATGATAACATAAACAAAGGCCCCACAAACGTAATTGAGCCTTTGGAAGATCTGTAGCAGTGGAAAAAAGATAGCTGAGGTGACAGAGTTGCCGGAAGATATGAACTCGTTCTAGGAAAGAAGTTAATTAGCATGAGAGTGGCCAGATTGATTCCATTGTAGCTCCTGAATAGCAAACTAATGTTTCTCAGTCTTTACCTTTCACCAGTCCATAGAAATAAGCCACAGAAAATGTTATTGACTCAATTGTTTGGTCAGCTTTGATCTACCTTGTCATACAACCAAAACAGATTCAGGAAAAAATGATAAAATAGTACATATCCTTGATTAAGTTTTACTTATCCTTTGGATGTCATTTCTATATTTCATGTATCTCTTGACTATTGTTGAGTGCCCTCAGTTGCCCTTAAAGTACCTCAGGATCAATTCCCAAAACACATATACACACATACAACCTCTGTGCTCACAACCTAGATCTTTTTATTTCCAAATTTCCCCTTCCCATTTCACATTACAAAGGGACTTTGTTTAAATCACCTTACAATTTATACAAACTATTTCATGTCAATGGTGATAAGGAGTTAGTGTGTTTGCCTTCCATAGATATTTGATAATTGCATTTTGGTGCATGTCACCCATATTGCATTATCTCATAATAACTCTAATGGTGAAATTCAGAAACTCTGGTAGGTTAGAAACTCAGGTGTTCCACCAATTGGATGATGTTCACACACACCACACACACACACACACACACACACATTGGGGAATATCTTTAGTTTGAGGGGACATCCTGATACGCAATTATACCACAGCATTTAGGTCGCCACAGACTCCAGCTATAAATGAAGCTAGCTCATATCATATATATAATACCTTTAAGGAGACAATATCACAGGGCTCCTTAAAAGTCAAACAGCAGAAAATCAGTCAGGGAGAATATGATGGCTAATTTTACGTGTTGACTTTATTGGGCCATGTAGTGCCCAAACATTTGGTAAAACATTATTGGGTGTATCTGTGAGGGTGTTTCTGGTTGAGATTAACATTTGAATCGGTAGGCTGAATAAAGCAGATTGCTCCCTTTAATGTGTGTGTGTATGTGTGTGTGTGTGTGTGTGTGTGTGTGTGTACCTCAGCCAACTGGTTGAACACCTGAATAATTAAGAAAAAGGTTGATTTATTGGTAAATCCTCCTGCCTTATTGTGTGAGTGAGCACAGACATTTGTCCTTTCTGCCTTTAGACTTGGTCTGAAACATTGGCTCTTCTTGGGTCTTGAGTTTGCCAATTTTAGACTTGAACTTACATAAGTTCTCTGGTTCTCAGGCCTTCAGACTCTGACTTGAACTACACATTGGCTCTCCTTGTTCTCCAGTTTGGCAACTGCAGATCCTGGTACTTCTCAAGCCCATGTAGTTGCATAAGCAAGTTCCTTATATTAAGTATCTATCTCTCTCTACTTCTATTGGCTCTTTTTTCTGTGGAGAACAGTGACTAATATAGAGTTCATTATTTTCTCAATAGATGGTAAGACTATGTATAATTAGAAGAATTCAGTAAAGACTTTTTTTTCAGGTTTCCCTAGCTGTTATATTTAAATTTAGACAGAATTGATTGATCAGTTTAGGCAAATACTGATTTATTTGTCCAAATAGCTGAATTGGTGTAGTGCAACAACCAAGAATTTTGGGAAAGCTAGTCATTTTAATCAAACCACTATACATATTAGTGCTTACTAACTAGCTCAAATCTTCCTCAGATGGTCAAGAAAGTCAAAACCAGGAAAAGAAATACAGGCATACCTCATTTTATTCGACTTTGCTTTATTGTGCTTTGCAGATCTTGTGATTTTTACAAATGATGGTTTGTGGTAACCCTGTGTCAAGCAAGTCTGTTGTTGCTATTTTTCCAACAGCATGTGCTCTCTTCAAGTCTCTGCATCACATTTTGGTAATTTTCTCAATATTTTAAACTTTTAAATTATTATATCTGTTATGGTGATCTGTGATCATTGACCATTGATGTTGCCAATGTAATTGTTTTGAGGTACCAAAAAATGTGTCTATGTAAGATGGAAAACTTAGTTGATAAATATTGTATATGTTTTGACTATGCCACCAACTGGCTGTTTTCCTGTCCCTCTCCTCTCCTGGGGCCTATGTATTCCCTAAGATACAATACTATTGAAATTAGGCAATTTAATAAGCATACAATGACCTCTAAGTGTTCAAGGAAAGGGAAGAGTCACATGTCTGCCACTTTAAATCAAAAAACTAGAAATGATTAAGCTTAGTGAGGAAGGCATGTCAGAAAGCCAAGACAGACTGAAAATTAGGACACTTGCACCAAACAGTTAGCCAAGTTTTAAAGGCAAACAAAAAGTTCTTGAAGGAAATTAAAAGTGCTACTCCAGGGAATACACGAATGATAAGAAAGCAAACCAGCCTTATGCTGATAGGGAGAAAGTTTTACTGGTTTGGTTAGTAAATCAATCCAGCCAGAACATTCTCTTAAGCCAAAGCCTAATCCAGAGCAAGACTCTAACTTGCTTCAATTCTATGAAGGCTGAGAGAGTTATGGAAGCTGCAGAAGGAAAGTTTGAGGCTAGCAGATGTTGGCTCATGAGGTTTAAGGCAAGAAACCATCTCCATAAGAAAAAAGTGCAAGATGAAACAGCAAGTGCTGATGTCGAAGCTGCAGCAAGTTGTCTGTAAGACCCAGGTAAAATAATTGATGAAGGTGGCTACAGCAAACAACAAATTTTCAGTGTAGATGAAACAGCATGGTATTAGAAGAAGATAAGACACATGCACACGTATGTTTATTGCGGCACTATTCACAATAGCAAAGACTTGGAATCAACCCAAATGTCCATCTGTGACAGACTGGATTAAGAAAATGTGGCACATATACACCATGGAATACTATGCAGCCATCAAAAAGGATGAGTTTGCGTCCTTTGTAGGGACATGGATGCAGCTGGAAACCATCATTCTTAGCAAACTATCACAAGAAGAGAAAACCAAACACCGCATGTTCTCACTCATAGGTGGGAACTGAACAATGAGATCACTTGGACTCGGGAAGGGGAACATCACACACTGGGGCCTATCATGGGGAGGGAGGAGGAGGGAGGGATTGCTTTGGGGAGTTATACATGATATAAACGTTATGCACATGTACCCTAGAACTTAAAGTATAATAAAAAATAAAAATAAAAATAAAAAAAAAAAAAAAAAAAGAATGTGCTGTGTTAGGCATTATGGGATATATCTCCCTAAAAGAAAAGCTGATGAAAAGAATACAAATTATATAAATGAAGATGAAAAAAAAAAAAAAAACCATTTAGGACTTTTATAGCTAGCAAGAAGTCCGTGCCTGGCTTCAGAGCTTCAAAGGGCAGGTCGACTCCATTGTTAGGGGTTAATGCAGCTGGTAACTTTAAATTGAAGCCAATGTTCACTTACCCTTCTGAAAATTCTAAGGCCTTAATATTTATGCTAAATCTGCTCTGCCTGTGCTCTATAAATGGAAAGACAAAGCTCAGTTGGCAATATCTATTTATAGCATGGTTTACTGAATATTTTAAGCTTACTGTTGAGATCTACTTCTCATTTAAAAGGATTAATTTCAAAGTGTTACTGCTCATTGACAATGCACCTGGTCACCTGAGAGCTCAAATAACAAGGAGAGTAGTGTTTTGTTCATACCCACTAATACAATATTTATTCTGGCACCCACAGAGCAAGGAGTAAGTTCGACTTTCAAGTATTACATTTAAGAAATACATTGCATGAGGCAATAGCTGCTATAGATAGTGATTCCTCTGATGGATCTGGGAAAAGTATATTGAAACCCTTCTGGAAAATATTTGCATTAAGAACATTCATGATCCATAGGGAAGATAAAAATATCAATATTAACAGGAATTTGAAAGAGGTGGATTCCAACCCTTGTGGATGACTTTGAAGGGCTTAAAAATTCAGTGGAGGAGGTAACTGCAGATGTGTAGAAATAGCAAGGGAGCTAAAATTAGAAGTGGAGCCTAAATATGTGACTGAACTGCTGAAATCTCATGATAAAACTTGAATGTGTGAGGCATTCCTTCTTACGGATGAGCAAAGGAAGAGATATCTTAAGATGAAATCTACTCCTGGTGAAGATGCTGTGAACATTGTTGAAATGACAAGAAAGGATTTAGAGTACAGTTGTCCCTTGAACAACAGAGGTTTGAAGTGTACTGGTCTACTTATATGCCATTTTTTACTGCCTCTGACACCCCTGAGACAGAGAGACCAACCCTTCTCTTAGCCCCTCCTCCTCCTTAGCCTACTCAATGTGAAAGATGAAGACCTTTATGATGATCTACTTCTACTTAATGAATAGTAAATATACTTTCTCTTTTTTGTGATTTTCTTAATAACATTTTATTTTCACTAGCTTAATTATTGTAAGAATACAATATATAATACATATAGCATTACAAAATATGTTAATCAGCTGTTTATGTTATACTAAAGCTTCTGATCAACAGTAGGCTATTAGTAATTAAGATTTACAGGAGTGAAAATTAGATGCAGATTTTTGACTGCATGAGGAGGGGTACCAGTACTCCTAACCCACAAATTGTTCAAGGGTCCACTAAACCTGTTTGATAAAGCAGTGGCAGAGTTTGAGAGAATTCACTCCAATTTTGAAGGAAGCTTACTGTGGGTACAATGCTATCAAATAGCATTTTATACTACAGAAAAATATTTTGTGAAAGGAAAAGTCAGTTGATGTGACAAACTTCGTTGTCTTATTTTTTTAAAAAAATGCCACAGTTACCCCAGCCTTAGCAGCCACCACCCTCATCAATCAGCAGCCATTTGCATTGAGGCAAGACCCTCAGCAGTCAAAAAGATTACATAATTTGCTGAAAGGTTAGATGATTGTCAGGATTTTAAGCAATAATATATATTTAAATTGAAATATGTATATTGCTTGTTTTTAGGTATAACATTACTACACACCTAATATACTAAAGTATAGTGTAATATAACTTTTATATGCACTGGGAAACCCAAAAATGTCTGCAATCTATTTTATTGAAATGGTGCTTTATTGAGGGGGTCCAAAATTGGACCCAAAATATCTCTGAGATATGCCTGTGGCTTGAATGGTCTATGCTAGGTAGGAGCTGTATAACTAGTTAGGATATATAATACGACTTCATCAGGAGGAACAAAGGGCAAGCTTGGCTGACATGACTGATCAAATCTAGCAAAGCAGTTGAAGAGGTTTGTCAATCTGTGCCCATGTTTAATCAAACCCTGTGTAAGTTTAGTCCATTTTTCATTTTGATTGATTTTGAATTATTAGATCATTTTGGTTGAACTAAATGACTAATACCATAGCTTCATAAGAAAACACATTAGAATAAACTATAATTGTCAGCTTCTACTTAACAAGGGACCATAGACACAGGTAGCACTTGCATAAGGCGAGAGGTCTATAAATCTCTGAGATGGCCAAGGGAAATTATTACATGATTGAACCAAATGATATAACAGATGTGATCTGGTTCCTTCAGCTCTCCATACTGGAAAAAGACCTGCTGAACTGAATGTACTCAGTAAGGTGGTATTACACAGTCAGGCTGCTTTGTTTGTCATCGCTCACTGCCAGTATAAAGCCAAATATTCAAAGCAACAAATCGGAAAAGGTAATAAAAGAGAAAAATGGTTACAACTTCCTACCTGATCTCAAAAGATTTTATTCATAAGAAGAGAATCCCATATCCTGAAGAAACATTAATTCAATTCAGGTTGTACTCCTTTGAGGATTACAGTATAAATATTTCCCCATTGCCTGGCTCCTGCCCTGAATAAATTTCAAAGATTTTTTTTCATCAAAGAAAAGCAAATTAAGATTTTTGCTTCTCTCTCAAAAGTTAACCATGTTACTGCAGTCCAGAATGGTGTCAGAATACAAGTTAAATACTGTAGGTATAACAAAGCAAAATCAGCAAGGTTTTATTCAAGTATTTGGGGTAGCGTTTCAAAGCCATTTAGAGTATGATATAGAGAAAAACAATTTAGAGGCAAAAGGGTGCAAATGCAATCCTGTAGTTTTCTACTTTGAAAATTCCAATGGCTAATGTTTAAACTCGGGCTAATATCTCTTTTTCATCCTACATTCTGTCCAACTGTATCTGGAAGGGAGAATGGTGGACTACACTATAGTGAACTGTTTTTCAAACTGTGGGTCCTAGCCAATGATGAGATGTAAAATAATTTAGTAGGAAAATACCAACCTCTTTTTTCTTTTGTTTTTCTTATTTTTAAAGTGAAACAGAGTACAGTAGAAAATACTACAGTGTCCACAGTAATGGTAATATTACCTTATAAAACATATATCAGTTATGTGGTCATATTTTATAAGTCCACATATGGACATATAAATTATCTATCTATCTATATCTATCTATCTATCTATCTATCTATCTATCTATCTATCATCCATCTGCTTATCTGTCTATCATCTATATCTGTCTATGTGGAGTATGTGTTGTGTTTGCAATGGATAATGATGTCAAATGTATTTCTTTATTTTTTAAAATCTTTACTTAAATCTTTTATTTTATTTTATTATTTTTTATTATACTTCAAGTTCTAGGATACATGTGCACAACGTGCAGGTTTGTTACATGTGTATGCATGTGCCATATGGTGTGCTGCACCCATTAACTCATCACTTACATTAGGTATATCTCCTAATGCTATCCCTGCCCCCACCCCCTCCCCACAATAGGACCTGGTGTGTGATGCTCCCCTTCCTGTGTCCAAGCGATCTCATTGTTCAATTCCCACCTATGAGTGAGAACATACAGTGTTGGTTTTCTGTTCTAGCGATAGTTTGCTGAGAATGATGGTTTCCAGCTGCATCCATGTCCCTACAAAGGACACAAACTCATCCTTTTTTATGGCTGCATAGTATTCCATGGTGTATATGTGTCACATTTCCTTAATCCAGTCTGTCACTGATGGACATTTGGGTTGATTCCAAGTATTTGCTATTGTGAATGGTGCCGCAATAAACATACGTGTGCATGTGTCTTTATAGCAGCATGACTTATAATCCTTTGGGTATATACCCAGTAATGGGATCGCTGGGTCAAATGGTATTTCTAGTTCTACATCCTTGAGGAATCGCCACATTGTTTTCCACAATGGTTGAACTAGTTTACAGTCCAACCAACAGTGTAAAAGTGTTCCTATTTCTCCACATCCTCTCCAGCACCTGTTGTTTCCTGACTTTTTTAGTGATTGCCATTCTAACTGGTGTGAGATGGTATCTCATTGTGGTTTTGATTTGCATTTCTCTGATGGCAAGTGATGATGAGCATTTTTTCATGTGTCTATTGGCTGTATGAATGTCTTCTTTTGAGAAATGTCTGTTCATATCCTTTGCCCACTTTTGATGGGGTTGTTTGTTTTTTTCTTGTAAATTTAATTGAGTTCTTTATAGGTTCTGGATATTAGCCCTTTGTCAGAAGGGTAGATTGCAAAAATGTTCTCTCATTCTGTAGGTTGCCTGTTCAGTCTGATGGTAGTTTCTTTTGCTGTGCAGAAGCTTTTTAGTTTAATTAGATCCCATTTGTCAATTTTGGCTTTTGTTGCCATTGCTTTTGGTGTTTTAGACATGAAGTCCTTACTCATGCCTATGACCTGAATGGTATTACCTAGGTTTTCTTCTAGGTTTTTTATGGTTTTAGGTCTAACATTTAAGTCTCTAATCCATCTTGAATTAATTTTCGTATAAGGAGTAAGGAAAGGATCCAGTTTCAGCTTTCTACTTATGGCTAGCCAATTTTCCCAGCACCATTTATTAAATAGGGAATCCTTTCCCCATTTCTTGTTTTTGTCAGGTTTGTCAAAGATCAGATGGCTGTAGATGTGTGGTATTATTTCTGAGGACTCTGTTCTGTTCCATTGGTCTGTATCACTGTTTTGGTAACATTACCATGCCGTTTTGGTTACTGTAGCCTTGTAGTATAGTTTGAAGTCAGGTAGCGTGATGCCTCCAGCTTTGTTCTTTGGGCTTAGGATTGTCTTGCCAATGTGGGGTCTTTTTTGGTTCCATATGAACTTTAAAGCCGTTTTTTTCCAATTCTGTGAAGAACTCATTGGTAGCTTGATGGGATGGCATTGAATCTATAAATGACCTTGGGCAGTATGGCCATTTTCACAATATTGATTCTTCCTATCCATGAGCATGGTATATTCTTCCATTTGTTAGTGTCCTCTTTTATTTCACTGAGCAGTGGTTTGTATTTCTCCTTGAAGAGGTCCTTCACACCCCCTGTAAGTTGGATTCCTAGGTATTTTATTCTCTTTGAAGCAATTGTGAATGGGAGTTCACTCATGATTTGGCTCTCTGTTTGTCTGTTACTGGTGTATAAGAATGCTTGTGATTTTTGCACATTAATTTTGTATCCTGAGACTTTGCTGAAGTTGCTTATCAGCTTAAGGAGATTTTGGGCTGAGACGATGGGGTTTTCTAAATATACAATCATGTCATCTGCAAACAGGGACAATTTGACTTCTTCTTTTCCTAACTGAATACCCTTTATTTCTTTCTCTTGCCTGATTGACCCAGCCAGAACTTCCAACACTATGTTGAATAGGAGTGGTGAGAGAGGGCATCCCTGTCTTGTGCCAGTTTTCAAAGGGAATGCTTCCAGTTTTTGCCCATTCAGTATGATATTGGCTGCGGGTTTGTCATAAATAGCTCTTATTATTTTGAGATACATTCCATCAATACCGAATTTATTGAGCGTTTTTAGCATGAAGGGCTGTTGAATATTGTCAAAGGCCTTTTCTGCATCTATTGAGATAATCGTGGTTTTTGTCTCTGGTTCTGTTTATATACTGGATTACTTTTATTGATTTGCATATGTTGAACCAGCCTTGCATCCCAGGAATGAAGCCCACTTGATCATGGTAGATAGGCTTTTTGATGTGCTGCTAGATTTGGTTTGCCAGTATTTTATTGAGGATTTTTGCATCGATGTTCATCAGGGATATTGGTCTAAAATTCTCTTTTCATTGTGTCTCTGCCAGGCTTTGGTATCAGGATGATGTTGGCCTCATAAAATGAGTTAGGGAGGATTCCCTCTTTTTCTATTGATTGGAATAGTTTCAGAAGGAATGGTTCCAACTCCTCCTTTGACCTCTGATAGAATTTGGCTCTGAATCTGTCTGATCCTGGACTTTTTTTGGTTCGTAGGCTATTAATTATTGCCTCAATTTCAGAGCCTGTTATTGGTCTATTCAGGGATTCCACTTCTTCCTGGTTTAGTCTTGGGAGAGAGTAAGTGTTCAGGAAATTATCCATTTCTTCTAGGTTTTCTAGTTTATTTGCAGAGAGGTGTTTATAGTATTCTCTGATGGTATTTTTATTTCTGTCAGTGGTGATATCCCCTTTACCATTTTTTATTGCATCTATTTGATTCTTCTCTCTTTTCTTCTTTATTAGTCTTGCTAGTGGTCTATCAATTTTGTTGATCTTTTCAAAAAACCAGCTTCTGGAATCATTGATTTTTTGGAGGGTTTTTTGTGTCTCTATCTCCTTCTGCTCTGATCTTAGTTATTTCTTGCCTTCTGCTAGCTTTTGAATGTGTTTGCTCTTGCTTCTCTAGTTCTTTTAATTGTGATGTCAGGGTGTCAATTTTAGATCTTTCCTGCTTTCTCTTGTGGGCATTTAATGCTATAAATTTCCCTCTACACACTGCTTTAAATGTGTCCTAGAGATTTTGGTATGTTGTATCTTTGTTCTCATTGGTTTCAAAGAACATCTTTATTTCTGCCTTCATTTCGTTATGGACCCAGTAGTTATTCAGGAGTCGCTTGTTCAGTTTCCATGTAGTTGAGTGGTTTTGAGTGAGTTTCTTAGCCTGAGTTCTAGTTTAATTGCACTGTGGTCTGAGAGACAGTTTGTTATAATTTCTGTTCTTGTACATTTGCTGAGGAGTGCTTTACTTTCAACTATGTAGTCAGTTTTGGAATAAGTATGATGTGGTGCTGAGAAGAATGTATATTCTGTTGATTTGGGGTGGAGAGTTCTGTAGATGTCTATTAGGTCCACGTGGTGCAGAGTTGAGTTCAATTCCTGGATATCCTTCCTAACTTTCTGTCTCGTTGATCTGTGTAATGTTGACAGTGGGGTGTTAAAGTCTCCCATTATTATTGTATGGGAGTCTAAGTCTCTTTGTAAGTCTCTAAGGACTTACTTTATGAATCTGGATGCTCCTGTAATGTGTCCATATATATTTAGGATAGTTAGCTCTTCCTGATGAATTGATCCCTTTACCATTATGTAATGGCCTTCTATGTCTCTTTTGATCTTTGATGGTTTAAAGTCTGTTTTATCAGAGAGTAGGATTGCAACCCCTACCTTTTTTTGTTTCCATTTGCTTGGTAGACCTTCCTCCATCTCTTTATTTTGAGCCTATGTGTGTCTCTGCATGTGAGATGGTCTCCTGAATACAGCATACTGATGGGTCTTGACTCTTTATCCAATTTGCTAGTCTGTGTCTTTTAATTGGAGCATTTAGTCCATTTTCATTTAAGGTTAATATTGTTATGTGTGAACTTGATCCTGTCATTATGATATTAGCTGGTTATTTTGCTCGTTAGTTGATGCAGTTTCTTCCTAGCCTCGATGGTCTTTACATTTTGGCATGTTTTTGCAATGGCTGGTACCGGTTGTTCCTTTTCATGTTCAGTGCTTCCTTCAGGATCTCTTGTAGGGCAGGCCTGGTGGTGACAAAATCTCTAAGCATTTTCTTGTCTGTATAGGATTTTATTTCTCCTTCACTTATGAAACTTAGTTTGGCTTGATATGAAATTCTGGGTTGAAAATTCTTTTCTTTAAGAATGTTGAATATTGGCCCCCACTCTCTTCTGGCTTGTGGAGTTTCTGCCGAGAGATCTGCTGTTAGTGTGATGGGCTTCCCTTTGTGAGTAACCAGACCTTTCTCTCTGGCTGCCCTTAACATTTTTTGCTTCATTTGAAGTTTAGTGAATCTGACAATTATCTGTCTTGGAGTTGCTCTTCTCGAGGAGCATCTTTGTGGCATTCTCTGTATTTCCTGAATTTGAATGTGTCCTGCCTTACTAGGTTGGGGAAGTTCTCCTGGATGGTATCCTGAACAGTGTTTTCCAACTTGGTTCCGTTTTCCCCCTCACTTTCAGGCACACCAATCAAATGTAGATTTGGTCTTTTCACATAATCCCATACTTCTTGGAGGCTTTGTTCATTTGTTTTTACTCTTTTTTCTCCACACTTCTCTTCTCACTTCATTTCATTCATTTGATCTTCAATCGCTGATACTCTTTCTTCCAGTTGATCGAGTCGGTTACTGAAGCTTGTGCATTTGTCACGTATTTCTCATGTTATGGTTTTCATCTCTATCAGTTATTTTAAGGTCTTCTCTGCATTGATTATTCTAGTTATCCATTCATCCATTCTTTTTCGAGGTTTTTAGTTTCTTTGCGCTGGTTACGTAGTTCCTCCTTTAGCTCTGAGAAGTTTGATCAACTGAAGCCTTCTTCTCTCAACTCATCAAAGTCATTCTCCCTCCAGCTTTGTTCCATTGCTGGTGATGAGCTGCATTCCTTTGGAGGGGGAGATGTGCTCTGACTTTTTAAATTTCCAGCTTTTCTTCTCTGCTTCTTCCCCATCTTTGTGGTTTTATCTGCCTCTGGTCTTTGATGATGGTGACGTACTGATGGGGTGTTGGTATAGGTGTTCTTCCTGTTTGATAGTTTTCCTTCTAATAGTCAGGACCCTCAGCTGTAGGTCTGTTGGAGTTTGCTTGAGGTCCACTCCAGACCCTGTTTGCCTGAGTATTGGCAGCGGAGGCTGCAGAAGATAGAATATTGCTGAACAGCGAGTGTTGCTGTCTGATTCTTGCTCTGGAAGCTTCGTCTCAGGGGTGTACCCCACCATGTGAGGTGTGAGGTGTCGGTCTGCACCTAGTGGGGTATGTCTCCCAGGTAGGATACTCAGGGGTCAGGGACCCACTTGAGCAGACAGTCTGTCCGTTCTCAGATCTCAACCTTCGTGCTGGGAGATCCACTGCTCTCCTCAAGTCTATCAGACAGGGGCATTTACCTCTGCCGAGGTTTCTGCTGCTTTTTGTTTAGCTATGCCCTGTCCCCAGAAGAGGAGTCTACAGAGGCAGGCTGGCCTCCTTGAGCTGCTCTGGGTTCCACCCAATTCGAGCTTCCCGGTGGCTTTATTTACCCACTTAAGCCTCAGCAATGGCAGGCGCCCCTCCCCCAGTCTCACTGCTGCCTTGCAGTTAGAACTCAGACTGCTGTGCTAGCAATGAGGGAGGCTCCGTGGGCATGGAACCCTCTGGGCCAGGTGTGGCATATAATCTCCTGGTGTGCCATTTGCTAAGACCCTTGGTAAAGCGCAGTATTAGGGTGGGACTTACCCGATTTTCCTGGTGTTGTGTGTCTCAGTTTCCCTTGGCTAGGAAAAGGGATTCCCTTCCCCCTTGCACTTCCCAGGTGAGGTGATGCCTCGCCCTTCTTCAGCTCTCACTGGTCGGGCTGCACCCACGGACCAGCTCCAACTATCCAGCATGCCCCAGTGAGATTAACCTGGTACCTCAGTTGAAAATGCAGAAATCACCCCTCTTCTGTGTCACTCGTGCTGGGAGCTGGAGGCTGGAGCTGTTCCTATTCGGCCATCTTGGGCGCCAAAACCCGTTGTCAAATATATTTCTTACTGAATGCTGTGGTCAAAAAAGTTTAAAAGACACTGCTCTAATGAGAAGAACATGAACTTTTTAGTCATACAGTTCTGGAGTCCAGACATGTACTCAGGGTTGGAAGTGGGAGGGAGATTGTGGAGTGATCCTCTTGGGCAGGAAGAGGAATTATTTCTTTGACATGTTTAGAGTTGTCAACTCATGTTAATAAAAAAAAAAAAAAGAAGAATGACTAAAGTCAGCATAATTATTATTTTAAAATTCTTTACTGATGATGTACTTTCTTATTGCTTGAATCGAGAATATAGTTCCTGATGCATGGCACATGTGCAACAAATAGTTTTGAGCAAATAAACCTAAGATTTCTTTAGGGTTTTTGGCAGTCATGTCATAATTTTGGTGCATATGGATACTGTGGTCAACATAGACTTCTAGTCCTTCTAGTCTTTTTATGTGAATCCCTAGAATGTTTTCTCTCATTTTTCCATTGTCCATTTGACTTTTGATTCTATATATTAATTATCTTATTTTATTTTAATTTTGCTCTTTTGATTTGGGTTATTGTATCTTATTGAGTAACTTGAATTTTAATTCTTACTTTTCCTTTCCAGTTTTATGAACTCTAGGGCAGAAAATGACACAAAACAAAAACAATCACTAACACTAAGAAATCTGAACTATAGTGCAACATGCCCTTTATATCTTTATCCAGACTTAACTCAGAACTATTTAGGCCAAACAAAATCAAGAAATGTGCTGTAAAAATTATTTGCATTAGTAATCAAGTATTCAATGCCTTACTCTGTTTGGGTAGCTATAGCACAATTACCAGAAACTGAGTGGCTTAGAAACAACAGAAATTTATTTCTCATGCTTCTTTCTGGAGGCTGGAAGTCCGAGATCAAAGAACGCAAAGATTCAGTGAATGGTAAGGGTGCACTTTCTAGACTGTGAACTTTGCTGTAACCTCACATTGCAGATTTGGGGAGGGATCTCTCTGGGGCTTCTTTTATAAGAGCACTAATTTTATTTATAAAAACCCCACCCTCATGATCTAATCACAAGGACCCACTTCCCAAAATACCATCACCTTGCAGCCTAGGATTTCAACATTTAGATTAGAGGTGTCCAATCTTTGGCTTCCCTGGGCCACATTGGAAGAAGAATTGTCTTGCACCACACATAAAATATACTACACTAATGATAGCTGATGAGCTAAAAAAAAAAAAAAAAAAAATCGCAAAAAAATCTTATAAATTGTATTTTTTAAGAAAGTTTACGAATTTGTGTTTGGCCACATTCAAAGCTGTCCTGGGCCACATGTGGCCCATGGGCTGTGAGTTGGACAAGCTTGGTTTAGATTTTGGGGGAATACAACATTCAGATCATAGCAGTCAGATATTTTGTATTTAATTCACAAATTTTTGAATTGACAATTCTGTTTTCTGCCTATAAAGTGGATTCTCAAGGGCTCAAGATGGCACCTTTTGCCCTAACTTGTCTCCCAAATGTGCACCCTCAGTTAAAAAGGGTGCCCTAACTTAGCACAGAGTCAGTCTTGCTACGAAGCAATCAATCCTAAACACTGCTGATGAGGATGAAAAGGCCCCAAACTGTGGTTTGCACATCACAGAGTGAATCAGGAGGGGGCTGACTTAGACAGCTGCTGAGCCGGTGGTTCCAAGATGGCCAAATAGGAACAACTCCAGTCTACAGCTCCTAATGTGAGCAACACAGAAGATGGGTGATTTCTGCATTTCCAACTGAGGTACCGGGGTCATCTCACTGGGGCATGTTGGACAGTGCATGCAGGACAGTGGGTGCAGCCCACTGAGCGAGAGCTGAAGCAGGGCAAGGCATCACCTCACCTGGGAAGTGCAAGCAGTCAGGGAATTCCCTTTCCTAGCCAAGGGAAGCCATGACAGACAGCACCTGGAAAATCAGGTCACTCCCACCCTAATACTGCACTTTTCTAAGGGCCTTAGCAAACGGTACACCAGGAGATCATATCCCATGCCTGGCTTGGAGGGTCCCACACTCACACAGCCTTGCTCATTGCTGGCACAGCGGTCTGAGATCGAACTGCAAGGCAGCAGCAAGGCTGGGGGAGGGGTGCCCTCCGTTGCTGAGGCCTGAGTAGGTAAACAAAGCTGCCAGGAAGCTCGAACTGGGTGGAGCCCACCACAGTACAAGGAGGCCTGCCTGCCTCTGTAGACTCCACCTCTGGGGGCAGGGCATAGCTGAACAAAAGGCAGCAGAAACCTCTGCAGATTTAAATGTCTCTGTCTGACAGCTTTAAGAGGGCAGTGGTTCTCCCAGCATGAAGTTTGAGATCTGACAACAAACAAACTGACTTCTCAAGTGGGTCTCTGACCCCTGAGTAGCCTAACTGGGAGGAACCCCTCAAGTAGGGGCAGACTGACACCTCACACAGCGGGGTACCCCTCTGAGGCAAAGCCTCCAGAGATATGATCAGGCAGCAACATTTGCTGTTCAGCAATATTTGCTGTTCTGCAGCCTCTGCTGCTGATGCCCAGGCAAATGGGGTCTGAATTGGACCTCCAGCAAACTCCAACAGATCTGCAGCTGAGGGTCCTGACTGTTAGAAGGAAAACTAACCAACAGAAAGGACATCCCCACCAAAACCCCGTCTGTACATCACCATCATCAAAGACCGAAGGTAGATAAAACCACACAGATGGGGAAAAAATAGAGCAGAAAATCTGAAAATTCTAAAAATCAAAGTGCCTCTCCTGCTCCAAAGGAACGCAACTCCTTGCCAGTAGCAGAACAAAGCTGGACGGAGAATGACTTTGACGAGTTGAGAAAAGAAGGCTTCCGACAATCAAACTTCTCCCAGCTAAAGGAGGAAGTTCGAATCCATCACAAAGAAGCTAAAAACCTTGAAAAATATTAGATGAATGATTAACTAGAATAACCAGTGTAGAGAAGTCCTTAAATGACCCAATGGAGCTGAAAACCATGGCATGAGAACCACGTGACAAATGCACAAGCTGCAGTAACCAATTCGATCAACTGAAAGAAAGGGTATCAGTGATTGAAGATCAAATGGATGAAATGAAGCAAGAAAAGTTTAGAGAAAAAAGAGTAAAAAGAAAAAAGCAAAGCCTCCAAGAAATATGGGACTCTGTGAAAAGACCAAACCTACGTCTGATTGGTGTACCTTAAAGTGACAGGAGAATGGAACCAAGTTGGAAAACACTCTTCAGGATATTATCCAGAAGAACTTCCCCAACCTAGCAAGGCAGGCCAACATTCAAATTCAGGAAATACAGAGAATGCCACAAAGATACTCCTCAAGAAGGGCAACTCCAAGACACATAGTTATCAGATTCATCAAAGTTGAAATGAAGGAAAAAATGTTAAGGGCAGTCAGAGAGAAAGGTCCAGTTACCCACAAAGGGAAGCCCATCAGACTAACAGCGGATTTCTTGGCAGAAACTCTATAAGCCAGAAGAGAGTGCAGGCCAATATTCAACATTCTTAAAGAAAAGAATTTTCTTTTTCTTTCTTTTTTTTTTTTTTTCCAGATGGAGTTTCACACTTGTTGCCCAGGCTGGAGTGCAATGGTGCAATCTCAGCTCACTGCAACATCCGCCTCCCAGGTTCAAGCAATTCTCCTGCCTCAGCCTTCCCAAGTAGCTGGGATTATAGGCATGTGCCACCTGCTCCACCAAGCCTGGCTAATTTTGTATTTTTAGTAGAGATGGGGTTTCTCCATGTGGGTCAGGCTGGTCTCAAACTCCTGACCTCAGGTGATCCACCCACCTTGGCCTCCCAAAGTGTTGGGATTACAGGCGTGAGCCACTGTGCCTGGCTGAAGAAAAGAATTTTCAACCCAGAATTTCATATCCAGCCAAACTAAACTTCATAAGTGAAGAAGAAATAAAATCCTTTACAGACAAGCAAATGCTGAGATATTTTGTCACCACCAGGCCTGCCCTACAAGAGCTCCTGAAGGAAGCACTAAACATGGAAAGGAACAACTAGTACCAACATCTGCAAAAACATGCCAAAATGTAAAGACCATTGATGCTAGGAAGAAACTGCATCAATTAATGAGCAAAATACCCAGCTAACATCATAATGCCAGGATCAAATTCACACATAACAATATTAACCTTAAATGTAAATGGGTTAAATGTTCCAATTAAAAGACACGGACTGGCAAATTGGATAAAGAGTCAAGACCCAGCAGTGTGATGTATTCAGGAGACCCATCTCACATGCTGAGATACACATAGGCTCAAAATAAAGGGATGGAGGAAGGTCTACCAAGCAAATGGAAAACAAAAAAAGGCAGGGGTTGCAATCCTATTCTCTGATAAAACAGACTTTAAACCAACAAAGATCAAAGATCAAAGAAGATCAAAGAGACAAAGAAGGCCATTACATAATGGAAAAGGAATCAACATTAGACAGATCAATGAGACAGAAAGTTAACAAGCATATCCAGGAATTGAACTCAACTCTGCACCAAGCGGACCTAATAGACATCTACAGAACTCTCCACCCCAAATCAACAGAATGTACATTCTTCTTAGCACCACATCACACTTATTCCAAAATTGACTACATAGTTGAAAGTAAAGCACTCCTCAGCAAATGTAAACAAACAGAAATTATAACAAACTGTCTCTCAGACCACAGTGGAATCAAACTAGTACTCAGGATTAAGAAACTCACTCAAAACCACTCAACTACATGGAAACTGAACAACCTGCTCCTGAATGACTACTGGGTACATAACAAAATGAAGGCAAAAATAAAGATGTTCTTTGAAACCAATGAGAACAAAGATACAACATACCAGAATCTCTGGGACACATTTAAAGCAGTGTGTAGAGGGAAATTTATAGCACTAAATGCCCACAAGAGAAAGCAGGAAAGATCTAAAATTGACACCCTAACACCACAATTAAAAGAACTAGAGAAGCAAGAGCAAACACATTCAAAAGCTAGCAGAAGGCAAGAAATAACTAAGATCAGAGCAGAACTGAAGGAGATAGAGACACAAAAACCCTTCAAAAAAATCAATGATTCCAGAAGCTGGTTTTTTGAAAAGATCAACAAATTTGATAGACCACTAGCAAGACTAATAAAGAAGAAAAGAGAGAATAATCAAATAGATGCAATCAAAAATGATAAAGGGATATCACCACTGATCCCACAGAAATATAAACGACCATCAGAGAATACTATAAGCACCTCTATGCAAATAAACTAGAAAATCTACAAAAAATGGGTAAATTCCTGGACACATACACCCTCCCAAGACTAAACCAGGAAGAAGTGGAATCCCTGAACAGACCAATAACAGGTTCTGAAATTGAGGCAATAATTAACAGCCTACCAACCAAAAAGAGTCTAGGACCAGATGGATTCACAGCTGAATTCTACCAGAAGTACAAGGAGGAGCTGGTACCATTCCTTCTGAAACTATTCCAATCAATAGAAAAAGAGGGAATCCTCCCTAACTCATTTTATGAGGCCAACATCATCCTGATACCAAATCCTGGCAGAGACACAACAAAAAAACAGAATTTTAGCCCAATATCCCTGATGAACATCGATGCAAAAATCCTCAATAAAATACTGGCAAACCAAATCCAGCAGCACATCAAAAGGCTTATCCACCATGATCAAGTGGGCTTCATTCCTGGGATGCAAGGCTGGTTCAACATATGCAAATCAATAAACGTAATACAGCATATAAAGAGAGCCGAAGACAAAAACCACATGATTATCTCAATAGAAGCAGAAAAGGCCTTTGACAAAATTCAACAGCCCTTCATGCTAAAAACTCTAAATAAATTCGGTATTGATGGAATGTATCTCAAAATAATAAGAGCTATTTATGACAAACCCACAGCCAATATCATACTGAATGGGCAAAAACTGGAAGCATTCCCTTTGAAAACTGGCACAAGACAGGGATGCCCTCTCTCACCACTCCTATTCAACTTAGTGTTGGAAGTTCTGCCCAGGGCATCAGGCAGGAGAAATAAATAAAGGGTATTCAATTAGGAAAAGAGGAAGTCAAATTGTCACTGTTTGTAGATGACATAATTGTATATTTAGAAAACCCCATTGTCTCAGCCCAAAATCTCCTTAAGCTGATAAGAAACTTCAGCAAAGTCTCAGGATACAAAATCAATGTGCAAAAATCAAAAGCATTCTTATACACCAATAATTGACAAACAGAGAGCCAAATCATGAGTGAACTCCCATTCACAATTGCTTCAAAGAGAATAAAATACCTAGGAATCCAACTTACAAGGGATGTGAAGGACCTCTTCAAGGAGAACTATAAGCCCCTGCTCAACTGAACAAAAGAGGACACAAACAAATGGAAGAATATTCCATGCTCGTGGATAGGAAGAATCTATATCGTGAAAATGGCCATACTGCCCAAGGTCATTTATAGATTCAATGCCATCCCCATTAAGCTACCAATGACTTTCTTCACAGAATTGGAAAAAACGGCTTTAAAGTTCATATGGAACCAAAAAACATCCTGCACTGCCAAGACAATTCTAAGGCAAAAGAACAAAGCTGGAGGCATCACGCCACCTGACTTCAAACTGTACTGCAAGGCAACAGTAACCAAAACAGCATGGTACTGGTACCAAAACAGAGATATAGACCAATGGAGCAGAACAGAGCCCTCATAAATAATACCACACATCTACAGCCATCTGATCTTTGACAAACCTGACCAAAACAAGAAATGGGGAAAGGATTCCCTATTTAATAAATGGTGCTGGGAAAACTGGCTAGCCATACGTAGAAAGCTAAAACTGGATTCCTTCCTTACACCTTATACAAAAATTAATTAAATATAGATTAAAGACTGAAATGTTAGACCTAAAACCATAAAAACCCTAGAAGAGAACCTAGGCAATACCATTCAGGACATAGGCGTTTGCAAGGACTTCATGTCTAAAACACCGAAAGCAATGGCAACAAAAGCCAAAATTGGCAAATAGGATCTAATTAAACTAAAGAGCTTCTGCACAGCAAAAGAAACTACCATCAGACTGAATAGGCAACCTATAGAATGGGAGAAAATTTTTGCAATCTACTCATCTGACAAAGGGGTAATATCCAGAATCTACAAAGAACACAAACAAATTTACAAGAAAAAAAACAAACAACCCCATCAACAAGTGGACAAAGGATATGAACAGACACTTCTCAAAAGAAGACATTTATGCAGCCAACAGACACACGAAAAAATGCTCATCATCCGTGGCCATCAGAGAAATGGAAATCAAAACCACAGTGAGATACCATCTCACACCAGTTAGAGTGGCAATCATTAAAAAGTCAGGAAACAGCAAGTGCTGGAGAGGATGTGGAGAAATAGGAACACTTTTACACTATTGGTTGGACTGTAAACTAGTTCATCCATTTTGGAAGACAGTGTGGCGATTCCTCAAGGATCTAGAACTAGAAATACCATTTGACCCAGCCATCCCATTGCTGGGTATATACCCAAAGGATTATAAATCATGCTGCTATAAGACACATGCACACGTATGTTTATTGCGGCACTATTCACAATAGCAAAGACTTGGAACCAACCCAAACGTCCATCAATGATAGACTGGATTAAGAAAATGTGGCACATATACACCATAGAATACTATGCATCCATAAAAAAGGATGAGTTTATGTCCTTTGTAGGGACATGGTTGCAGCTGGAAACCATCATTCTCAGCAAACTACTACAAGGACAGAAAACCAAACACCACATGTTCTCATTCATAGGTGGGAATTGAACAATGAGATCACTTGGACACAGGAAGGGGAACATGACAGCTGCTGACAATATTACCAGAAGTTTAATAATTATGTAATTTTTAAATACTGATGTTCTAATGCCATATAATTGAGAACTCATTAGGATTCTCTTCTAGCTGTTTACCTTCTCAGCTTACTGATTTCTGTTATGTTCAAACTTTCAGTTAACAAACAAACAAACAAAAAACCCCCCAAAACCTTGAAGTTATTCTACCATCTCCTTCATTGTCCCTTACATCTGATCAGAGGAAAAAGAGTTAACTTTGGAGTCAAACAGAACTAGGTTCAAATTCTGCCTTTGATTCTTACTAGCTCATTTTCCCCAACAATGAAATGAAATGAAGTAGCATGTTGTTAGTATCAGAGAGGTTGGTCAAATTGTACAAACTTTCAGTTATAAGATGAATCAGTTCTGGGGTTCTAATGTAACGTGTGAGTGGTAATGGATGTGTTCACCACTTTAATCATGATGCATTACACAATATATACATATACCAAATAAATACATTGTACACTTTGAAAAATACAATTTTGTCAATTAAATATTTTAAAATAAAATTAAAAATGTTTCCTGTCTTCTTTTTCATCTTGTCATAATGGCTTTCAAATTTGTTCTTTTTTTCCATTGCTGCTGCTACCAATCATCATCTAACCTCATACTCAAAATACTGAAATAAGTTCCTAGATAAATAATATTTTAACCTTTCTACTGCCCCAAAATAACTGAGGGATGTGACACACTCTTATCAGCTCATCAGTAACGTGGTTCCCTACTGCAGTGATTATCATCTGGCTGTGTATGGAGGAAAGGAGTTTATCAGAATCTAAAGAAGTTGTGTTTTTATTTTTATTTATTTATTTTGCAATTCAATTTTTTTCTTGGAGTAGAGTATGTTACAGAGAATAAAAGAGCTTTTAGCTATTCTGTTTTTATAAACTCCAAGATGTATAGAATTTTAAAGCTCCTTCTTAAAAATAATTCAGCTACTCTTCTTGCCTTGAGGATAAAGTCCAAACTTCTAAACATGATTCATATGTTCTTGTTCACCTCTCTGTTTCATCCTCGCATTCTATGCACCAACCACTCTGAATTCCTTTCCATTTATCCAGTGTTCTTTGCCTTCTCTTATCACCCACCTTTGCACACACAGTTTGCTCTGCCAAGGTGTAGTACCCACCTCCTCCCTCCCTCTCTTTTTTCTTAGCTTACTTCTTTTCTTAAAATTTTATTTTAATTTTCCATAGGTTATTGGGGTACAGGTTGTATTTGGTTACATGAGTGAGTTCTGTAGTAGTGCTTTGTAAGATTTTGGTGCACCCAGTTTACAATAGCAAAATCTTGGAACCAACCCAAATCCCCATCAATCAAGGAGTGGATAAAGAAACTATGGTGTGTATACACACACACACACACACACACACACACACACACACAATGGAATACTACTCAGCCATAAAAAGGAATGAATTAATGGCATTTGAAGCAACTGAGATGAGATTGGAGACTATTATTCTAAGTGAAGTAACTCAGAAATGAAAAACCAGACACCATATGTTCTCACTGATATGTGGGAGCTAAGTTATGAGGACTCAGAGGCATAAGAATGATACGATGGACTTTGGGAACCTGGGGGGAAGGGTGGGAGGGGGGCAAGTGATAAAAGACTACAAATAGGGTGCAGTGTATACTGCTCAGGTGATGGGTGCACCGGAAGTTGTATTTTTAAACAAACAATAAGTCCCCCAAAATATTCTTCTTTACTCCTGTAGGCAGCTTCCCATATGTCACATTGAGAATCACTGTAAACCTATCCTGACTCCAAGACCTTCCATGATATGGTCCTGCACTACATGTAACAGCAGCTTGTAATAACTGACACTAACATAGAACTTTATGGTATTAAAATGTTTTCATATATATGGTCTCATTTACTTTCCCAATGATGTAACACATGGTAGGTATTATCTTCATTCCACTGATGAAGAAATTGGCTCAGAAGAGTTCGATAACTTGACCAAGCTTACATAGCTGGTAAGTGGCAAAGTAGAATTCAATCCCAGGTCAGTGTGTTCACAAAACCCATGGCCCTGGGTCTTGGTACCTGCTGGTACTCTCTCATTCTCAATACTTGTTTCTTTTTCTGGTCTTTAGCTTCCAGGCTCCCTAACTTGATTCATGTGTTTAATTAACACATTTGCTTCTCAGATCACATTGGTTGATTTGAGACCCTGGCCTGACATATTTACAGTTTTGGTTCAGGTCCCTGTACCACGCCACTGACCTATAAAACCTGTGTCAGACTCTTCCTTCAGACTAGGCATGCCTTTGCTTCTCTTCTCTCCCATCACTTCAGGTCCTCCATCCTTCAAGGCCTAGTTCAGGTTTGCAGTCTCTGGAAACACTAAACAATTCACTCAGTTCTCTACCTTATCTGACCCCCTGAAGCATTTATTGTTTGTACTGCATAAGTGAGCATTTTATTGTAAAATGCCTTTCTAATAATTATTTCATGAAATTTCCTTATCTATTCACTAGATTGTAGATTCTTGTTGATATGGATTGTGTCTTGTGTGTATTGTATAACTCATAATGTCTGATACCATGTTAGATGCTCATACATACTTATGGTTTAAATGATTTCAAGTGGGACAAAGTTGATAAAAATAAAATGGAAATAACCATTGCTTGAATACAATGGTCTTAAGTGCTTCTCAAACATGAGAACTTTCATGGGGATCTTAAGGATTTTAGAACCTTCCCAGAGATTCTTTTTGTGACTACATTCATCTTGTGCCATCTTGATAGACTTCAAGATGAAGTTTTGCTGCTGAAACAGAGACCAAGGAGTATTAACTTCATGATATAACAAATGTCTTTTTCTAGTTTTCCCATGACCTTTTTAGAAGCTTGTATTAAGATCATCTTGAAGACCCTTTAATCTCCAAGATATCTGGAAATCCCCAGCAAACCTCTTCAGTTCTGTGCTTCTCCTTATACTCTCCATGTTCATCATAGTGGTAGACACTGTGCATGTGCTCAATAAAAATTTTTTGAATTGTGTTTTAATATTTACACTTTTTGCCATGAGAGACAGTATAAGAGAGTGGCTAAGAGCATACTGCAGACCTGATTGCCTGAGTTCATGTACCAGCTCTACCACTTATCAATCCTATGACTTTTGGAAAGTCAATGTATTATTCTATGTCTCAGTTTCTTTACCTCTGAAATGGAGATAGTAATAATAACTATATCCAAGGGTTTTTATTTATATTAGCTACAATAAATCCATATAATAAATTAATATAATAAATCCAGTACCTGGAACATAGCAAGTGTTTGTTGTTATTAGCTTTTCCCTTTTCTCTGCAGGTGATATCTCTGTCTTCTTTCACTACTTGTCCATTTCTTCCATATCAGATATAATTTATAAAAATGTGACAAGTGTTATATATAGTATCTTCTAATCGTGTCCCATGTCTCTCACTGAGATATTTCCTCAGTGTGCTGAATCCTTAATATCTATAATTACTATAGAATCAACTGCTGAAATGCACCCTCATATAGCAGTGTGAATGTGCAGCTGAAAGTTGGGTCATTAGGAGAACAGTACAGAAAAAAACAATAAAGTTTAATTGATTTGCATTATTCATGCATCATCCTTAATGTCTTTAAACAGTCCCACTTATTTGGTTTAATAAACTATCAGAACAAGGTTGATATGTTCCCTGGATATTTTAGTGATTTTCCAACTTTAACTGTTCTCTAAATCTTCCTCTGTAGCTGCCAGTGGAAGCCAGTCTAATACATTCATTGATGGATATCAAACTAAATCATTGTCCTGACTGGAGAAGACCCCAAAATTACTGTATTTAAAAAACATGTTTTTTGAGTGAAGCATTTGAGTGATAGATACTACATATGTCCTGACAGTGTATCTTCCCTCCCAATTTTGAAGAGTTAATATGATACTTTTCCCCTACTTCCCCTTGTGATATTCTTAATAGAAATCTAAGTGATTCTGTGAGCTGGAAGGCAAAGAAGTGTGCTTTAACTACCATTCATACCTCTTCAGTTGCCCTGACAAACCTTATTGTGGCAATACCAATGGAAGATGATTAACTTCCGGCTTCTTGAAGAAACAATAAAGGTACTTAGCCCTGTAGTATTTTCCCATTTAAGGATTAAAATTCCATTAAAATGGGATCAGGGATGAGAATAGGTAATGCAAGTAAATATGGGTAGCATAATTGTTAAGCCCATGTGCTTTAGAGTCAGCCTGCCTATAGAAACCCTGGTTCTGCCATTATTTGTGTGGCCTTTGGCAAGCTACTTAACCTCTATGTGCCTCACTTTCTACATCTGTAACTAATAATGCAAAATATTTGCAAGAATACCTGGCACATAGTGTGCAGTAAATGGAGCTGTTAATACTTATGAAAGTTGTATGAATCCCTGTTGATGAAAAAGAGTTGTATCTAGAACACTTTCTAAGGAAGCTTCTGACAATTTCTTTATTCTCATCTGGTGCTGAATTAGAATTTATCTGTAGTCATAAGCTGGTTGTAATGCATCTATGCAATCTATGCAATTGCGGAGTCCAATTACTCAATAGAATGTGGTGACGAAGATGAGCCTGCAGAGCATTTTCTTTCTGTGGAGATTTTTTCCGGCCTGCCCTCACTGGGGGATAGTTGCTATAGATTGATTTAGGAAAAATACACTCTGGAAATCTCACTGTAACTGTAAACATGAACAATAGCATAGTATAGTGGAAAGGAAATAGATTTGACTTCCATTTCTAGCAATATCGTAGACTAGATAATCTGGAAACTCTCATCCCACTCCCAGCTATAAAAAAATCATAAATGCTGGATAAAATTAACTTATCAATTCACCAAATATTATGGAACACCTTTACCATGTGCCAGAGAGTGTTCTTTTTTTTTTTTTTTTTTATACTTTAAGTTCTAGGGTACATGTGCATAACGTGCAGGTTTGTTACATATGTATACTTATGCCATGTTGGTGTGCTGCACCCATCAATTCGTCAGCACCCATCAATTCATCATTTATATCATGTATAACTCCCCAATGCAATCCCTCCCTCCTCCCCCCTCCCCATGATAGGCCCCAGTGTGTGATGTTCCCCTTCCCGAGTCCAAGTGATCTCATTGTTCAGTTCCCACCTATGAGTGAGAACATGCGGTGTTTGGTTTTCTCTTCTTGTGAGTTTGCTAAGAATGATGGTTTCCAGCTGCATCCATGTCCCTACAAAGGATGCAACTCATCCTTTTTTATGGCTGCATAGTATTCCATGGTGTATATGTGCCACATTTTCTTAATCCAGTCTGTCACAGATGGACATTTGGGTTGGTTCCAAGTCTTTGCTATTGTGAATAGTGCCGCAATAAATATACGTGTGCATGTGTCTTGTAGTAGAGTAATTTATAATCCTTTGGGTATATACCCAGTAGTGGATGGCTGGGTCATATGGTACATCTAGTTCTAGATCCTTGAGGAATCGCCATACTGTTTTCCATAATGGTTGAACTAGTTTACAATCCCACCAACAGTGTAAAAGTGTTCCTATTTCTCCACATCCTCTCCAACACCTGTTGTTTCCTGACTTCTTAATGATTGCCATTCTAACTGGTGTGAGATGTATCTCATTGTGGTTTTGATTTGCATTTCTCTGATGGCCAGTGATGATGAGCATTTTTTCATGTGTCTGTTGGCTGTATGAATGTCTTCTTTTGAGAAATGTCTGTTCATATCCTTTGCCCACTTTTCGATGGGGTTGTTTGTTTTTTTCTTGTATATTTGTTGAGTTCTTTGTAGATTCTGGATATTAGCCCTTTGTCAGATGAGTAGATTGCAAAAATTTTCTCCCATTCTGTAGGTTGCCTGTTCACTCTGATGGTAGTTTCTTTTGCTGTGCAAAAGCTCTTTAGTTTAATGAGATCCCATTTGTCAATTTTGGCTTTTGCTGCCGCTGCTTTTGGTGTTTTAGACATGAAGTCCTTGCCATGCCTATGTCCTGAATGGTACTACCTAGATTTTCTTCTAGGGTTTTTATGGTATTAGGTCTAACATTTAAGTCTCTAATCCATCTTGAATTAATCTTCATATAAGGGGTAAGGAAAGGATCCAGTTTCAGCTTTCTACTTATGGCTAGCCAATTTTCCCAGCACCATTTATTAAATAGGGAATCCTTTCCCCATTTCTTGTTTCTCTCAGGTTTGTCAAAGATCAGATGGCTGTAGGTGTGTGGTATTATTTCTGAGGACTCTGTTCCGTTCCATTGGTCTATATCTCTGTTGTGGTACCAGTACCATGCTGTTTTGGTTACTGTAGCCTTGTAGTATAGTTTGAAGTCAGGTAGTGTGACGCCTCCAGCTTTGTCCTTTTGACTTAGGATTGTCTTGGCAATGCGGGCTCTTTTTTGGTTCCATATGAACTTTAAAGCCGTTTTTTCCATTTCTGTGAAGAAAGTCATTGGTAGCTTGATGGCCATACTGCCCAAGGTTATTTATAGATTCAATGCCATCCCCATCAAGCTACCAGAGAGTGTTCTAGGTGTTGAAGAAGTGAAAGAGACACAAATGCCTGAACCTGTGCAGTTTCCATTCTGGTGAATAGAACACACAGAGTTTTCAAGGAATAATTGAGTTTTCAAGACAGTAAGGACATTTCCAGGGACCAAAACCAAAATGGAAACTATGAACCAGAGTGGTACCTATGAGATACACTGGTTTTTAAGGGTATGTTGGAAGTTCAGGTATTTGTAACCAAGGCTTGGATTTTAACACTCATGCATAATATGGGAGTTAAGACTACATGTAAGACCTCCCTATAAAACTGGGTCTCTGAAAGTGCTCTATGTGCAGTAAAAAAGAATGTACTCAGAAACCTTTTTCCTTCACAGAAGATGGCAAGGCAGTTTGTCTATCTCAACCTGAGTTTTGGCAGAGAAAATATGTTCTCCTGATAATTCATAATCATGGGCCTGCCCTCATATGATTTTGAAGTATGAATTTAAACTTTATGCAGAAGTATAAAAGTAAAATCTATACCACAGACGTGTTGGCATTTGTTGCCAGATGTTCCATGTGAGAAATTCTGATGTCATTTCCAAAGTCAAGCAAGCAGGAATAAGGAAAGAAGGTTGTCAAACTCTTTGCTATGGCAGGAGCTGTAGTGGACATTTTAAATCATGAGGGAGAAGGATAAAGCTGAAAATTATATAGCAACAAGATAGATCTGGTATCTGGGTTATTGATGATCATGGAGTCACCATACTGGCCCTTTATTGCTTACATTAAAGTAAGATAAAATACATTTATATTTTGTTTGCACAATTTTGTGTCTCACAGCTGTACCTAATACTAATACAAATAATGAATAAACCCAATATTTGGAAATAAACACTTCTCAAATAGCGAGGATAAAACAAAGGCAGTTTCAAATAGACAGAAACTTAGAGTTTACCTCTACAAGACTCTCACTGAAAGAACTACTAAAGGATCTATTTCAGGAAGAAGGAAATTGTATTGCAAAGGAAGCCATAAGATGCAAAACAGATATTGAGTAAACAAATATATGTGAGTAAATGTAAAGAGGCATTGATGACATAAAACAACTGTAATAGTTTTGAAAAGGTATGAATTTGGGTTAGAGAATAGCAATCAAACTCAGGCTCTTTCGTTTACCTTCTGGGTGATCAGAGGTAAATTACTTAACCTCTCTGAGCCTCAGGTTTCTCATTTGTGCATTGGGAGAATCAGAATAGGTACATGATGTAATTACTTAAATATTATAATAATTTATGTAAGACTCCTGACATAGGGCTTTATGCATGTATTAAACTATGAAAAATCATAATATAAACAGTTCCAGTGATGCAAAAAAAGTTTGCCAGTAATCACAAATGACATTGGAGATGGCTGGTAGTTTGTCATTTGACTGTTTCCTAAAATAATCTCACAGGGGCTGGGCGCGGTGGCTCAAGCTGTAATCCCAGCACTTTGGGAGGCCGAGACGGGCGGATCACGAGGTCAGAAGATCGAGACCATCCTGGCTAACATGATGAAACCCCGTCTACTAAAAAAAAAAATACAAAAAATTAGCCGGGCGAGGTGGCGGGCGCCTGTAGTCCAGCTACTTGGGAGGCTGAGGCAGGAGAATGGCGTGAACCCGGGAGGCGGAGCTTGCAGTGAGCTGAGATCCGGCCACTGCACTCCAGCCTGGGCGACAGAGCGAGACTCCGTCTCAAAAAAAAAAAAAAAAAATCTCACAGGGTAATATTTAGTATACTGGCTCTTGTACGTTAGTTTCAGACCTAGCCTTTAGTCTGTTTGCTTAGACATCTAGTATTGTCAACACATTGAGAATGGACCCATCAGAATAGGAAAATGCATACTAACTATTCTCACAAAACTAATGTCTAGAACTAGAATTTCAGTCTTAATGAATGGTGAACATAATTGTCACACAGAAAAAAATCTTGTTTTGGCATGACCAGAAATTCTCTGCTTTTAGGGTAACCTGCAAGGGAAAGCAAATAATAATCAGGGTACCAGTGTATTAAATCACAATGAGACATAAATTTTACAGGAATGGAATGTATAAAGTCATTTGGACCAACACATCTCTCTTTCTGGACAGATGAATATGAGAAGCCAAGTCAAAATTGTATGACCTTAACCAAGTCACTTAACAGTGATGCTTGATAAGTTTTGCATCAGATTAAGATGAGTCTAGATGAAATGAATATTTAATTATTTAAAACTAAGATAGATTGACACATCTCAAATAAAGGGAGGTCTTGCCAATGGGAATAACACACTTGATATCCATTCTCTCAAACTTCTATAGTCATTTTCACAATAGAGAAGAATGGTCTTATTAATGGAATCAGAATGCAAAATCTTTTGGCTAAGGTGCTTTTCCCTAGACAGTGCTTGGATGGGCATTGCCAAAAGGCAATATTTGTTCATTGACTATCATTTTTCCCACGTCTGTTTGCCCAATTTCCCCTTCTCATAGATAAATTCTTCCTGTGGATATATTAATACAGTTAATCAGGTTAAGAGTCTAATTCTGCTGGCCTACAAAAAATTTGTTTCTTGAAAACGACTTTGCTTATTCTTATTCTCAAAGCAATCTCGTTGCCTTCATTTTCAAGTTCCTGTGTATGTGTGTGGGAGCTGGAGTAGCTCATTGCAGGCTGCCATGTGAAGTTGATATTACTGATCCACCACTAACTATTCAATTAAAATGTATTTTGGCTTAGTCTCATCACTATGGAAAATACTGGTGGCATATGCTTTGTATTGTTCTTCCAATAGTGGGGAATAATTTTCACTAAGCCATCCATACATCTGTTGCCAAATTTCCAGTTGCTCAATTGCTAGACGTGCATGGTACTTTAGCAGCTCAAACCAGTTGGGAAAGAGAAAAAACATGGGGTGAACAATGCCAAAATCTAAGATGACTGATCTATCTGTAGTACTGCACTCTGTGGGAGGGGGCTAGAGGTCCAAAGTTATCTGGTTTGGTGAAAAAAATAGTTATCTGGTTTGGCTCCATTGGTGATCATCATTAATGTCCAAGGATGATCTCATGGGTTATGCTTAGCAGTACTGTAGGTGTTAGTAATATCTCAAGTCATGCAGGAGCCAGGGCCATAGTTTGAAAAATCATTCAGGTTTGTAGCAGGTCTCCAAGATAGAGCTCAAAGCGTAGAGATAAAATTTAGCCTTAAGTAAAAGAAGCTGGCAGTTGTTCAACATAGAATCAGGATCACAGTCAATGGGGTTGAGGTTCATGCAGTGTCTGCAAAGTATTATTTGGTACCCACCTACCCATCACCAGAAGCAGAAAGATGAACTAGATGACTTGAAGGTAACTGTATTAGTCTGTTGTCATACTGTTAATAAAGACATATCCAAGACTGAGTAATTTATAAAGGAATGAGGTTTAATTGACTCACAGTTCCACAGGGCTGGGGAGGGCTCAGGAAACCTACCATCATGGTGGAAGGGTAAGCAAACACATCCTTCTTCACATGGTGGCAGAATGAAGTGGGGGAAAAGCCCCTTATAAAACCATCAGATCTCATGAGAAATCATTCACTCACTATCACAAGAACAGCATGGAAGTAACCACTCCCATGATTCAATTACCTCCCACAGGGTCCCTCCCACAACATGTGAGGATTATGGAAACTAGAGTTCAAGATGAAATTTGGGTGGGGACACAGCCAAACCATATCATTCTTCCCTCCCCGCTCCCAATCTCATGTACTCACAATTCAAAACACAGTCATGCCATTCCAACAGATTTTGGGGGAAATCTTAACTCTTTCCAGCATTAATTCAAAAGTCCAAGTCAAATGTCTCATCTGAGACAATGCAAGTCTCTTCTGCCTATGAGTCTGTAAAATCAAAAGTGAGTTAGTTACTTCCTAGATGCAATGGTGGTACAGGCTTGGGGTAAATACACCCATTCCAAATGGGAGAAATTGGCCAAAAAAAGGGGACTACAGACCCCATGCAAGTCCCAATCCAATAGGGCAGTCATTAAATCTTAAAGTTCCAGAATAATCTCCTTTGACTCCATGTCTTACATGTAGGTCATGCTGATGTAAGAGGTGGGCTCCCAAGGCCTTGGGCAGCTCTGCTTCCATGGCTTTTAAGGGTACAGGCCCCCTCCTGGCTGCTTTCATGGGCTAACATGAGTGTATGTGGCTTTTCCAGGTGCATGGTACAAGCTTTTGGTGGATCTACGATTCTGGGGTCTGGAGGACAGTGGCCTTCGTCTCACAGTTCCACTAGGCAGTGGTCCAGTGGGAACTCTGTGTGAGGGTTCCAACACCACATTTCTCTTCTGTACTGCCCAAGCAGAGGTTCTCCATGTGGGCCCCATCCCTGCAGCAAACTTCCTCCTGGACATCCAGGTGTTTCCATACGTCCTCTGAAATCTAGGTGAAGGTTCCCAAACTTCATTTCTTGACTTCTGTGCACTGCAGGCTCAACACCATGTGGAAGCTGCCAAGGCTTAGGGCTTACACCCTTTGAAGCCATGGCCTGAGCTGGACTTTGGCTTCTTTTAGCCATGGCTGAAGCAGCTGGGATGGAAGGCACCAAGTCCCTAGCTGCACATAGCGCATGCTAGGCCTCTGGACCTGTGATGGGAGGGGCTGCTATGAAGGTCTGTGACATGCCCTGGATACATTTTCCCCATTGTCTTGGTGATTAACATTCAGTTCCTTGTTACTTATGAAAATTTCTGCAGCAGGCTTGAATTTGTTCCCAGAAAAATGGGGTTTTCTTTTCTATTGCTTGTCAGGCTGCAAATTTTCCAAACTTTTATGCTTAGCTTCCTCTTGAACACCTTGCCGCTTACAAATGTCTTTTGCCAGATACCCTAAATCATCTCTCTCAAGTTCAAAGTTTGACAGATCTCTAGTGCTGGGGCAAAATGCCACCAGTCTCTTTGCTAAAATATAACATGTATCACCTTTGCTCCAGTTCCAAACAAGTTCCTCATCTCCATCTGAGACCACCTCATATCACTATTATCCATATCACTATTAACATTTTGGTCAAAGCCATTCAACAAGTCTCTAAAAAGTTTCGAACTTTCTGACATATTCCTGTCTTCTGAGCCCTCCATGTCTCTAGGAAGTTCCAAACTTTCCTGTATTTTCTGTCTTCTTTTGAGCCCTGCAAGCAGTTCCAACCTCTGCCTGTTATACAGTTCCGAAGTTGCTTCCACATTTTCCAATGTCCTTATAGCAGCATCCCACTCTACTGGTACCAATTTACTGTATTAGTCCTTTTTCACACTGCTAATAAAGACATACCTGAGATTGGGTAATTTATAAAGGAAAGAGGTTTAATTGACTCACAGGTCAGCATGGCTGAGGAGGCCTCAGGAAACTTACAATCATGGCAGAAGGGGAATCAAACATGTCCTTCTTCACATGGTGGCAGGCAGAAGTGCAGAGTGAAGTGGGAGACAGACCCCCTTATAAAACCATCAGATCTCGTGAAAACTCGGTATCATGAGAACAGCATGGAAGTAACTACTCTCATGATTCAATTACCTCTCACCAGGTCCCTCCCATGACGCATGGGGATTATGGGAACTACAGTTCAAGATGAGGTTTGGGTTGGGACACAGCCAAACCATATCAGTAACTCTTTAACCTGATATGCCAGATCTCCCTAAGAATTTAGAGCATATGGTGAGGGTTGAGGGTCTAAGAAGCCCAACTTTATTCACCACTTCTGATTAGAAGAGCTCCCCAATATAAATGGATTTATGGGGAAAAGCTATTACTCTGTGAGGGTATTTTTAAGATGTTTTTTGAGACTTGAATAATTTACAGTAGGATTCAAAAAGCATGAATTAACTAACTGTAGATGGTGGTGATAAAAATAAAAATTGTGCATATAATCTGGTGAATGATCTCAATAGAGATGTTTGACTTCTGTGATAGAAGGAAGTACAGGTTTGGGTGGCTAAAAAAAAAAAAAAGGTTGCATATGTCTGAAATTGGTGTGGGGAGCTGGTTTCTCCATGGATACAAGAGTATCCTGGGAGAGAAAGCTAATAATGAAAGGACAGCCTGATTTTATTTATTCTTCAAATATATTGAAACGAATGAATCTAAATAGATCCAAATCATTTTTGAACAAATTCCTTTTCCAGATATTGACTTTGAATACTCTTTCTCAAAAAGTGTGGGTTCAACTACCTGTCCTCTGTTTATGACTCCCAAATTACTATTTCTAACCCATCTCCATTCCTTTTTAATTTCCAAAATGTCACTAATATTTACAGGAATCTCCTCTTGAATGTCATATGTGGACCTGAAATTTGACAGACATAATTTTTGTATATTGTACCAATGATTCACAGTCTCCAACAACCAGAGTTTAATAGTTTTCCTTAAGTTACATAGCTGACAAATGGCAGATCTAAGACTAGAATACAGATCTTTGGATTTCAAATCCTGTATGTTGTAGTTCATTGGACCAGGTGTCAGATGATCAAACCCCTGAATCTGACAGTTGAGGCCCTTCACACTTTAGTCTTAACCTACATTTTCAACCTCACCTCCCCTTACTTCCTCTCATTTTCTTTTGTCTAATCACATTGTGCTCCTTTCATTTTAACAAGCATGCCTGGCATTTTCCATTTCCCCTTTTTTCACACTGTTCACTTCACTTGGCATGTCTTCCGTCACGCCCACATGCAATCTTGTCTGACCTTCATAGACCAGCACAAAGGGAATCATTTCCTAACCTTTCTCTGATTCATCTCAGTTTGAAGTACCCGCTCCCTGCCATAAATGAGCATAGTAGCTTATCTTTATGTCACTCATAGTGCTTATTACTTTCTACCTTGTATTGTTAATTCATCAGACTTTTATTGCGTGCCCATCATGTGCCATTTTTATTTGAAACGTGGAGATTCTTCAGTGAACAAGCTGGTCAGTGTCACTGGCCTTATGGGACTCATTGTGTAGTCAGGGAAGAAAGACAAGGTAAAAAGCAATGACCAGGCTGGGAGCGGGGGCTCACGCCTGTAATCCCAGCACTTTGGGAGGCCGAGGCGGGCAGATCAACTGAGGTCAGGAGTTTGAGACCAGCCTGGCCAACGTGGTGAAATCCCGTCTCTACTTAAAAAAAAATAAAAAGAAAAATACAAAAATCAACTGGGCGTGGTGGTGTGTGCCTGTAATCCCAGTTACTCAGGAGGCTGAGACATGAGAATCGCTTCAACCTGAGAGGTAGAGATTGTAGTGAGCTGAGATTGCACCACTGCACTCCAGCCTGGGCAACAGAGCAAGGCTCTGTAAAAAACAAAATAAAACAAAACAAAACAAATAAAAAACAAGCAATGGTCTAGAGTCCCTGAGTCATAGAGAGATGAACAGGTGCCATGGGACTCCAGAGAAGGATGTCTTGGATCCCTAGACTTGGAATAATGGAGACAATCAGGAAAGGCCTCTTGTATTGAGGGGATGAAACTATAATTTCTTTAGGATACAGTCCTTACTTTATTGGAGTTCCCCTCCAAGACCCATCCAGCCCTATGCTATATACCAAACAGATTATCCGTGGGATTGTTGTATTGGCTTTTTGGATTGCCTACCTTTTTTAACGTAGTCAGTAACACTTCATTCCTTCCCTGATATTGAGAGTGCAGTTATAATTGGGAGTGCATTAGACAACAAGAGTTGCCTAATAACACATTGGAAATCTGAGTTAAGATATTTCCTATGTGGGTTTTCCCCTTTCACTTGTGTCACAATCTTAATGTCACCACAGATGACCATATATTCATTGCAAAACATTTATATGATAGATAAGCCTTGTAGAGCAGCCCATTTTCCCTCTATAGCATTTATCATGGCTTGTGATTATGTATGTGCATATTTCATAAACGTCTGTCTTCCACACAAGATTAAAAACTCTATGAGGGAAGGAACTATTCCTGTTTTGGTTGCAATTGTATCCCAAGGGTCTAGCACAGTGCATAGCACTCGGGAGCCACTGCATAAACATTTGTTGAATGAATGAATGAAGAAATTGACTAAATAGCCAAAATTTGGTATAATTTCTTACCATTTACTATGAAGTATAATTTTATTGCTCTATATTGGAACAAAAATCGACAAGTGATTGGACAGTTTTTACACTATAAGTTCTCTTTTTTTCTTCAAGGTGGAAACACTGTGTTTTTCCGTAAAAATTCAAGAGATATATTGTATTTATAGCCTCCTAAGAGATCTCCCTTTACTCTTGCACCTCTAGAGTCTATTCTCAGCACAGCAACTAGAGTGATCCTTTAAAAAATGTAAATTAAATCATGTTATTTAAAAAACTCTTTGATACACTCAGAGTGAAGCCACACTCCTTACCATGACCTACAGAACCCTCCATAGCCTGTCTTTGTCTACTTCTCTATGTTCTACCTCTCTTCTTCTTGCTCATTCTATTCCAGACATACTGGCTTTTTTCTATCCTTTTAACTTGCCATGTTCTTTTCTTTTGGAGGACCTTCATACTTGCCTTTCTTTTGCTTGGTGGACCTTTTCTTTAGGTGTTTTATGTGATTCGCTCCCTCCTCAAGAAGCCCTTTCCTGCAAACCCTATCTAAAGTAAACCACATCACCGCAGCCACTTTATTCTGCTACCTAGTTCCACTTTTCATTACAATTATTCTATGAAATTATTCTATCTGTTTACTTTGGGGAGTCAATCTACTCTACTAGAATATAAGGATTTTTTATCTGTTTTGCCATTGTTGTGTTACTAGCACCTAGAACATACTCTAACATAGAGTACATGTTCATGAAATATGTTTTAAATTAATTACTCTCAGATTATTATCGAGCTATTTAATTTGGAAAAGTAAACATTTTGTTTTGGTTTATGCTTATTTTTGCTTACCAGTAAGTACTAAGGGGAGTTCTTTGTGTGGTAATTTTGAGCTAGGTGTAAATTTCTATCTACAGACATTCAGTACCCGGATTTTTGTTGTTGTTCTCTTATTTTTTTTAGATTCACAGGGTATATGTGCATGGTTGCTATATGGGTACATTGCATAATTGTGGGGACTGGGCTTCTAGTGCATCCACCACTCAAACATTGAGCATTGTACCTAAGGTAATTTTTTCAACCCTCTCTACTTTGGAGTCCCCAATGTCTATTGTTTCCATCATTAGTCCACAAGTATCCATTGTTTAGCTCCTTCTTATAAAATAGACTATGCAATATTTTATTTTCTGTTTCTGAATTTGTTCACTTAGGATATTGGCCTCCAGCTCCATCCATGTTGTAGGAAAGGATATGATTTCATTATTCATTATGGCTGCTGGATAGTATTCCATAGTGAATATATACCACATTATCTTTATCCAATCAACCATTGATGTAAGCTTAGGTTGACTCCATGACTTTGCCATTGTGAATGGTGCTGTGATGAACACATGAATTCAGGTGTCTTTTTCATATAATGACTTCTTTTCCTTTGGGCAAATACCCAGTAGTGGGATTGCTGGGTGAATGGTAGTTCTACTTTTAGTTCTTGAGATATAGAAGACTATAAACTTTTAAGGCAGGAGCCGTGCCTATTTTCCTTCACCATTTTACCCCCAGTGCCTTGAAGGGTGCTTAGGGCATAAAAGAGTTTCAATAAGTATGTGTTGAATTGAACGTAGTCATTTCCTTAGATATATGGATTATATAAACAATTCATTTCTTTTTAATATTGCTGTGCCATTTCTCAAATGAGAGGCTCTTTAGGGAACCCTCAGATATTGAAATAAACTTTATTTACATTTTTTATTTATAACTAATGTGTAAAGTATGATCTTTCTTCCAGACCACCTTTGTAATCCTCTGATTTCTTCTACCTAAAATTTGTGATTTTCCAAATCATGCAGATTTATTGTTGGACCTATGTACTTCTTTCCATGCTTCTGACACTCTCCCTCTATAGGCCTTCATTGCTTTTGTCTTGACTGTCATAGAAACCTTCTAATGCATCTCCCTGCCTTCTGTTTTTCTCATTTCCTAGCCATCCCACACACAGGATGTCAGATTAATCTACTGAAATTTGTATTTGCTTATATCATTTCTTTCCTCAAAAATTCTAAACATAACAAACATATAATTGAATCTGTCTACTGAATTAGGTATTGAATTCTTACCCTAGCATTCAAGGCTTTCTTTAGTATTCTATCAATTGAATTTCCAGCTTTTTTTTTTTTTTTAATTCACTTCATGAACTCTACTGTCCTTCCAAACTTGACTATTTGTAAATTTTGGATACATCCATCACTCTAGTCATGCTGGTGTTTACTGATTCAAATGTCTTCTTTTTATTCTTGTTTCATGAAATCCTTCCAACCTTATATTACATATCCTCTTCTCCATTGATGCCTCTCCTATGGGAGACATAAAACGAATGCCCAAATAAATGACTTTCATGCTGGGTAAACTAAGATGAGCTGAACCTCACACCAAAATAAATCACAAATGTCGGTGAGACACAAAGCTCTCTGAGGGCAGAGAATGTGCTTGTCTTGTTTTCTGCCTACTCAATTCATAGGACAGTTTCTGACACAATAGATACTAATAATACAATAAAAAAATATTGAATAATGTGTAGTAGAGGGACACAATATTTCACATAATATGTTTCTTGAAGGCAGGGATTACTTTTAAATTTATGCTCATGTCCTCTATAGCCCTACATAGTAGATGCTGAAGAACTATTTGTTAAATTTAATGAAGAACATAGTGTTCTACAAGCAGTGTAATTACATGAATACTTATCTTTGAACTCAGTTTGTACTAGACTAATGTCATTAACAAGAGGTAGAACTGGGACAAAATGATGCATTGTCATTTTACTGACAGATTCAAGGAGGATGTAGTCAAAGAAATCAAACCGAAGGCTTCACAGAGAAAATTAAAATATCCATATAAAGAAGGTTAGTTAGAAAACATTCAAAGGCCAAACAAAGTCCTCAGTAAGAGAATCAGTCCAATGAAAAAGTTTTTATTGTTTATCACCAATCTTTTCAATCAGTTGCTTATGAAGGGAGTTAGAACAGCTTCATGTTGTCATTCTGCATCCTCTATCTTGGACCTTCCATTGTGAGACAATGAAGCAACAAAAAAAGTCCCACAGTGAAGGAGAAACAAATTTAAATTTTGAAATTGGTGTTGTTTAATGTCGTTCTTCATGTCTTTTTTTTTTTTTTTTCTTGTTTCCTCTACAAATGCACAGGATCGTTGTACTGATTCACTTGTGATACTTTGCCCTGGGCAGCAGATCCTCCATGATTCAGACCGTTCTCTATATAATCTTTCCAAATCCAAACTGACATGGTCCCAGGTCCTCAGAATCTAATGTAGGAAAACAGTAAGTCAAGGTGTTATTTGATTGCTTTTGACTACAGTTCTGACACACTTGTATTTTAATGGGTCACTAAAAGCAAAGCTTTTACCCAATAGAAGACCTTAACCAAAGGGATTTCAAGTGCCAAGGCAAGTTAGAACAACTATGAGACCAAAGAATATTCCATCTGACTCTGAGTCCTCTGAGGACCAAATGCGGTTATATTAGCCAAGCCTCTCAGGAGAAGAATTGGAATGTTCATTTGTCATTGGGTTATTTTGGTGTATCTTTAAAGCAAATGGAACTCATCAAAGAGAAGTACTATTACTTGGAGCTAAAGGTGGTAGTTCGAATGCAATAAAATAAAAATATCACTTTATCCAGCAGGTGGTAAACATATGGTACTGGTTACCTTAGGAAGTGATGCAGGCTGAAAATAGAAAAAATGTCGAGAAGGGCTGAGAGAGACTTTTGGGTGCTAGACATAAGGGAAAGGTACATATGTGGTGGGTCTTACCATTCACTTTGTTAAAGGGATGCCATAGGTGACAATCATCTTATCCTCTTATAAGAGTTCTATTTGGCTGGATGATAGAACTAAGAATCGTATTTCTTACATTCTTATCTCAGTTATTTTGGAAGTTTCATTCCTTTTCTTTGTATCACCTTTAAAATTTTCCCTCTTTTTTATCTCTTTGCTTTCCCCCGTTCTGAATCCAGAGGCATTTCAAATATTTTCTCTCCACATGAGTCCCAGAATTCCGAACATCTAGAGCTGCATCATCCAACTTGGTAGTTAGTAGCCACATGTGGCTCTTTAAATTTAAATGTAAGCTGATTAAAATTTAATGAAATTAAAATTTCAATTCCAAAGTTGCATCAGCCATACTTCAAGTGCCCAATAGCCCCATGTGACTGGTGGCTAAGCTACTGGACAGCTCAGATAAAGGATATTTTCATTATTGCAGAAAGTTCCACTGGATAACACAGAACTAATTAACTTGTCTTAAGCTAGGAAGTGGCAGAGCTGGGTCTGGAACCTGAGTCTGATTTCAAAGCTTATGCTATTAACTGCTCAACTAGATTGTTTTCCATCAATTTCTTACTCTTTCTCTCAAGTTCATCTTGTCTTTATCTTTCTGATGTCGCACAAGGAGCAGATGACATGGCTTATGGAAAGATCCTGGTATGCATGGATGTGAGCTCCATAAATTCAACTTGGATATTCCCTTTCACCTAGTACTCAGGTATCTCTTCTTACTCACTTCCCTATCTTCCTTTCCTCTTCTGAAAGATTCATATTGCAATAAATAAGTGTATTACTGATTGGTTTCTTAAAGCAAACCACACAAACATAAGTCTTGGTCAAGCTGTTTTTCCTCCAGGACTTTCTATGAGCAAATATTTGGGAGAAGACCAGGTAAAATAGAAGTCTTCTTGAAAACAAATCGTAGAAGCATTTGAGATGAGAAAATGTGGTTATTTTATAAGGATATAAAACTTCCTTCTCTCAAAACCCAGCCCAACCCTATGAAATATTCAGTACCCTGTGATATATTCAGTACCTGTCTAAAACTAGGGCTAAAAGGTCTGTATTTGTATACTTCATCTGTCTCCCTGTATTCATCTCTATTTTCCACACATTCTCAAACATCTTATATTACTGCAAAATGGATGTTTCATTCATAAATTTGTCTCAACAGGTATTTCCTAAAATGGTGAGCTATGGGATGTTATTATGCAAGATGTTAAAATGTGTTCTGTAGGGATAAAAGTCTCTAGTGACCAATTATGCTTGGGAACTACTAGATTTAAAATGCTAAGCAGATTTCTCTTAGATAGTACTTCTCAAAATCTTGATGTAAATCGAATTAAGTCACTTCCTGCTGAAAACGGCTCAATCTCTATCAAGGCTACTAGGTCCTACATAAGCATCATCTGGCATCATTCTTCCCCTTATATTACCCTGCTTCAGCTATATGGACTCTCTTGTTATTCCTTGATGACACTAAACTGTTTCCTGCCTGAGGGCATTTCTAGTATTCATTGTTCCCCATGCCCATTCTTCTCCTTGCTATTCCAGTTGTAACAGTCTATGTTTCAGGTCAGTATCAGCTTCTTGGAGATCCCTTCGCTAATAATTCTATCTAAAGTACTTCCAAGTCATTCTCCTGCCATACTCAATCTCATTCCCCTGTTTTATTGAATTCAAAGCATTATTATTATATGGTTATCTCATTTATTTATTCATTGACTTGTGTATTTTATATGTCCCCAGTTAGGTAGGATGTTAGGTCCATGAGGGCAGGAACCATATTTGCCTTATTCACCTCACCATTTTATTCCCAGAACTTACAATAGTTACTGAACACAGTGGGTGCTCAATAAACATTAACTTAATATGTATTATAAAGGATAATTGAAATTGTAAATAATTGTAATTATTAAAGTTATTTATAATTAAAATTATAGAAAATATTTAATAATAATAATAATTAAAATGGACTGAAATTGTAAATGTTTACTTATATAGAAAATATGTAAAAATTTCTCAAAACTTAGTTGTGTATACAGTTACTTCCTCCTTAAACACACTTAAAAAAATTCTAAACTCATGGTCTATAGTACACAAGTTGGAAAATGATCATCTAAATATTTTTAGGATTTTCTTTTTCAACTTTTGGGGTTAAGAATTCTCATAAACTGGATAGAAATGAACAATTTTGACCAAAAATCTGCTGTAGTTCATAGCCAAGAATCAAAGCCAGCAATTTATTTCTATTCTTCTCACTCTCCTACCCCCCGCCACCCCAATCAAATGCTCACATAAAGTTTCTCCATGGAAAGTTAGCAGAAAGACAAAAAAGAAAACAATAAAAGGAAATAACAATAAATAGCTTTTTCTGGGGGCAATCTGGTAAGAGATCCTATTAGGGACAGGGTGATAAAAACAGAAGGGTCATTCTACTTTCTCAAAATGTCAGTGAAATAAAATAGCAATGCAGAGCATTCCTACCTGCAGGCACACAGGAGGAGACTAGAGCTAACAGGAATAGCAAGCCAGCACATCAACAGTTTGAATTTCATCTTGTGAACAGAAGGTGGCTAGACAGATGCGTGGTCCAATGTGATAATTACAAGTTTCTGCTTGGAATACAAACTTTCTTGTCTTCTGTTTCATTTTATTTCTCAGTGAATGAGTTTAAAGAGCTATTTTTGAGATTTTAGTTAGGTTTTCTGCCTTTCTGTCAAGGACACTCATTAAATATTTAGTGGAATTCTGAAAGTTGACTTTAAATTACAATATGCAAGCAGTCTTCTTAGTCATAGGTCAGAAAACACTATATTAATCCAATTAGAGGGGTCTCTGGCTGAATGCAATTACAAAAGTACTCATAATTTTATTTTTTAAAAAGGAAGGGATAAGATTCTAGAAATGATAGACTAGTGAGCTTAACATCAATCCTTAATGGAATTATCTAGATGATTCATAAAGAAATAGATTGCAAGTACTAAAAGAAAGGCAGTGTTGGTCACCAGGAACCAGTATGGCTTCACCAAAGATTATGACAAATTAATTCCATTTTATTAGGTCAATAACAAACTCATATCATAGTGATTGCTTGTGGACTGTAGCACTAGACTTGTGAATTTGAACCCATAGCTCTATCACTTACTAGTTGTGAGAGCTCAGGCAATTGAGCTCATCTATTAATGTCTCAGTTGTGTGATCTATAAAATCAAACCAATGTAGTACCTATTTCTTATGAATTTTGTGAAGGTAAAATGTGTTTATACATGCAAAATATTTAGAACAGTGTTTAAGGACTTTAGAGCAAAATCTAGTAATTGCTCAATAAACGTTTGTTGTTATCATTTGAGTGCCTGGAATGTGAGCTGGATGGTGACAGTGTTATGTGGCTCCATAGCTAGTTGAATAACTCCAGTCCAAACATACTAATTAGTGAATTTATGGCAATCAGAATGGAAGTTTCTAATCATATTCTCTTCATCATTTTAATCAATTAATTGGGTAAAGTGTAGATAAAATGCCTATCAACTCTGTAGATCTTAAAAACTTGTTTCGTTCTAGAATAATGTGGTGAAATAAAAATTGGGCATTTAATAGGTGTAAATTTCAAGTTCTTGCTGTCAGGTTTTAAATCAACAAATGCAGAGTGTGGACAATCTGGTTTAATAGAAGTCTTTATCTATAAGCCTTAGAGGGTTGTAACCTGGCACTTATATATAAAAAGGTTATATGGCCAATATGAATCAACACCAATCAACCGTGCTAATGAAGCCTTGGGCTATATACATAAAAATGTATTAACAGAACAGGAGAAGGGCATTGGACCAGTGAGTTTTCTTTTTGTAACATTTGTTGCTGACGTTATTCTTTTAAGAAGGGTTTTGACCACTGGACATTTTTTTGAAGACAGGAGCTGTTTTATTCATGGTTGTATCACCAATGTATAGCATAGTGCCTAAAATGTGATTGGTGTCCATGAAATGTTTGATAAATTTAAAACTAGAATGAATGAAAACACATCTATAAAAATATGACTAAGATGATTAAGAGGCCATAGCTATGTAATATAAGAAATTGTTGAAACACTGAAGTTGCTAAGCCTGATGGTACAAAATAAACTGTCTTCAGATATGTAGAAAAAGTACAAAATTTAGTCTGGGCACTCTGAGGTTAGATTTAGAACTAACAGATTTCAACTAAATCTGATAATGTTTATATGGCAGTTTATTAAGCACATTATCATACATCATGTTATGTGATTTTATTGTTATACCAACTCTATGAGGTAGTTACAGCAGGTATTTTACCCCAATTTAACATAAAATATTAATAGCAGATACATTGTACTTACTATGTGTCAAGCATGTTGCATATATAGACTCATTTACATTTCACCATGAGTTAGTTACTCTTATTATCAGGTGCACCTTCAGACAACTAACCTGAGGCATGGAAAGGTTAAGTAACATGCCCAAGATCACACATCTAGTAACTAGCAGAGCCAAAGTTTGATTTGAATCCTGTCAATTTGGGCTCTAGTTCATACTTTTAACTATTACACTGTACTGCCTTCCACGTTCGTGCCTTTCTACAGAATAGTATACTGAGTCTCAGATAGATCAAGTGATTTGCTCAAGATGACAAAGCACCTAAATTCTGACTAGACTCAGTGCTCTTGTCACCATCCCTGGATGTTCCTCTTATTGGATGAAATTTGGACTTTTTAGAGCCTTTCAACTGTGAGATCAGATGCAGAGGCTGGTTACTTATCTGTGAGACAAGCTATGGAAGGGATGCCTACATAGAGTGTGAAAGGTATTTTTTTTGTTGTTTGTTTTTTGAGATGGTGTCTTACTGTTTCCCAGGCTGTCCTCGAACTCCTGGGCTCAAGTGATCCTCCCACCTCAGGCTCCTGAATAGCTGGGACTACAGGCACACACCACAGTGCCCAGCTGGAACTTAGATTATCTTTAAGGCTTATTTCAGCTTTTAAAATTTTATGAGTCTATGAACATGTTTCAGATATTATAGGTTCCAGGCATCTCAGACTTACTGAATCTATTGCTGGGATAGGACCAACATGCCAAGCGATTCTCGTCAGCACAATTTTGAGAGAAACTCATTGAAAATTGACCAGGGTCATATTAGCAAGAGTTTTAGAAATCATGCTAAGGATAAATGGATAAATAAATCATTTAAGGAAAGAGTAGCATAAAAGGATTTTCTAATTAGGAAATTTACTCTAGCTATACCGAGAAGGATGGATAAGAGAAAGGTGAAAATGGAGGTGAAAGGCAAGATAGTGATCTATTTTAGCAATCGAGACATGATATATTTCTAATTTCAGAACAAGAGTTATAGGTAGGGTTTTGATCAGCTCAGAATGGTATTATAGACCATGCAGTTTAAAAGAAAACAACCAAACCTTCACATGATCCTCTCATACTTTGCAATTTTTACCCTATTCACATCTAAGTTTTTTTGAGTCCCCACCTCTCCTCTGACAAGTTCCAGTGTCTGCCTCCTCACCTCGACCTTTGCACCCTTTCTTCAGTAACCCAGGTCCAGGTGCTTTCAGGACATCACTTCATTTCAGACTCAACATGTCTGAAATGGAACTCATTACATTGCCTGAGAAATGGATAACTTTCACATTGTGAATGCTGTATTGGTTTCCTTAGGGCTGCTGCACAAAGTACTATAAGCTGGGTGGCTCAAAACAACAGAATCGATTATTTCACAGTACAGGAGGATGGAAGTCTGAAATCAAGATGTCCTCAGAATTGTCTCCTTCTGGGGGCTGGGGACTCTGAGGGAGGGTCTGTTTCATTATTTTCTATCTAGTTTCTGGTGGGTGCTGACAATCCTTGGTGTCTTTTGGTTTGTGGTTGCATCACTCCAATCTCTGCCTCTATCTTGACATGGCCATCTTCCTTCTGTGTGCATCTGTGTCTGTGTCCTAATAAGGACACCAGTCATTGAAGTTTTTTGTTCCTACCTTCTCAGTGACTTCCTTCTTGCAGGGTTCTGTGTCAAGGAAACTATGTGTACAATAACAAAATGGTAATCTAATACTTAATAGCTGAGCCAGTATTCAATAATAAACAACATAGGGTTTTTGAAGACAACTGAGTTGGAGGCTTAATGGAGCCTTTACTCATTTCTACACTCCTAATCTTGGGACCTGTGTATTCAGGTGTGGCTGTTTGGGACAGAAGGTAGCTGGGAGAGAAGGGAGAAAGCCAAATCTCGAGAAGGGCCCTCTGTCCATTGATCCAACCAGGTACATGAACCAGCACATAGAGGAGACAAAAAGAATGCCAGGTTTGTTCCTGAGGGGAGAAAGTAAGTGGAAGAAGTTATGGAAGTAGATGATGACTGAGTCTGCACCAATGATATAGATCCTTTATAGAGTACAAATGAGACAGTGTCATGAATGGGTTCTGGAAATAAACCTATGTCCAATGTTCAACATTCACATTCTGTGTTTCAGGCTTTGATAAGCATACTAACTTCCCTTCTCTTGTGGAAGTGTTGTTAATGGGACAGACAGAGGCAGAAGCTTGATAAGAAGGACAGAATTTCCCTCTGAAAGGCTCAAAATAAGGAAGCTTTTATTATATAGTGATCATATGTTCTCTAGCTCCTGGCAATGATTTTAAGCAGAAGGACTAAAGAAGAAAGCAAGAGAATAAATTGGAGGATGTGGACAGATGATTTTGAGCAAGTATGTCACTGGAGAAAAAGAAGTCTGTCTATTCAGGTCCTCAAGAAGCATTTTGAATCTTTACCCTTCAGAACAAGAATAAACCAGTAGCAATGCTATGTAACCTATTTAACCTGAGTTTTGCAACCCTTCTCACCAAATACAACTACTTTTCACAAACAGATTGCAGCCTTATCACTGCTCTCTCAGTGACACTACAGAAAATGTCACTTATTGTTCCCTTTATTCTGCTATTTGTTGATTAAAATGAATCACTCTTTTTCCAGAGGGATCTTATGTTCCTTTTGTGAACTCGGTTGCAGTGGTTTTGAGCTGCATCCCAGCTCTAAATCCCAATCCAAATTGCTCCTGAAACTTTTCTTTCTTGAGGGAGCAGCCTTCTTGGGTATGAGCCTGGGAATCATTGCAGCCTAATCAGCTTGTCATCACTTAGTGCCACATATTCTTGTCTTTGGCAAGCATTTATTCTGAAGGGCATCATGTAAAGCTCATGATGCTGTCTCCATTGAACTTATGCTTATAAGAAGAAAATAAGGGGCTATAGAAAATTTATTTTTAAATTGAATTTAAGTAGTTTTGCCACATTTTAAATGTCAGACGGAACTGTTCCACAGTACAAATCTGCCAAGTCTATGCAGGCGGCTGTTTTCAATAGGACTGTTCGTGCCCTATTGTACTAATCTTTTTTTAAACACACACCTTGCTGGATAAGGCCAAAAACACCCACACAGGCAGTGGGCACTGTTACTTTTTTCTTGCTCCAAGTGGATGAATAGGCTCTTATTCCATTTGGTGTGTTGCACTGTTAAGCATTTCTCAATCGTTTTCTTCCCTTGATGGACATTGAGCCTTCCTGTGACACAGCAGGCAACAGTCCTTGTACTTTCCCACATGGCCATCCACTCCCCCAGCCATCTGCCCATCTATCTGCCTCCCCTTGATCACCCTCCTCACCCCCCCCCCCGAGATTAAATCCTCAATTCAAGAATGATCAGGAATTACATGCACTGGATAAGTATAAGGATGGTCTTGTCTAGAATTTACTAGTTCTTTTCAACCATGAATGCTGAAAATCTTCCTAATATGTGCACATTTCCATCTTAGAAAGGTGAAGTCTGGTTACTGACGATGACATTACCTTTGGCAATTTGCAAGGTCCTTATGACATTCTATGTCCCTAGTATATTTGTTGGTTTAGAACACAAAATTCAGAGTAAAATGATCTAGATTTGTATCTTGGCTCCTCCACTTATGATGTGACCCTGAAAAATTTATATAATCTCTCTGAGACTCAGTTTCCTCATCTGTGAAATAAAGCTGGTAATACCTACCTCACTGTGTTGCTGTGATGATGAAATGACACAATATTTGTCATGCGTCTGGCAGAGTGTCTGCCATATAGTAAGCACTCATTACATATTGTATTTAATAATAGTAAGTGTTCAATAAAATGATAGCTGCAAGCATTATTTATTATATAATTTTATTACCTTTCAATCCCTATGTCATCACTGTCAATAAGTGATTACTGATTTTGCATCTATAATCCTAGACAATCAACAAATGTTTTGAGAGTTCTCCTTCTGTACCAAAGATTATCTGGGAGAATACAGAGATTGACATAGTCCTAGCCCTACATGAGCTTTCAGTGTAGTTGGGAACATAAAATATTTTTATCTACAAATAAAATGAGCAATGAGCAATATTAAAGTGCTATACATGTGATATATATGCTATAAAATATTAGAGTTCAGAAAAAGTGGATCTATCTTCATGGGCTGTGATGGAAGTTGAGTTATGAGCTATAACTCAGAAAATGAAAAAGGGTGATCATCATAAGAATAATAAACCCCAATTATTGGAAATCTAATATTGGATAGGTGCCTTACATGCATTATTTCATTTAACCCTTGTAATATTTCTACAAAGTAGGCAACATTAATATTTTCACTTTTCAGGTGAAGGTATTAAGGTTTAAAACTAAGCAACATTGCCTAAAGGCATATGACTGTTAAATGGCAGAGCCTGGATCTGAACTCTAGGCTTTTCTGACTCCAGAAACCATTCTTCTTACGCCATAACAGGCTTCCTCTTGTTAGTGAAGAGAAGCAGTCTGACACAATCAGGCAGGGGAGATGATGCAAGCAAAGACAAACAGGCACTGATATTTAGGGACCAATGAAGGGAACATCTGACTGGTGTAGGAAGAAAGAGAGGAGAGCCTAGAAAGTTAAACTAGGGCCTGTTTGTGAAGGGCCATGTAAGCAAGGCTAAGAAAATCAGTCTCTTTCCTGCAAGGCTTGATACAGGAGATGGAGATTAATTTGTGTGGTATTGACATCCTCATGAATAGTCTCTGACTAAACGTTTAATCTAGGTTTTGGTTTTGTCTCTTCCCTTTGCTTGAAAGGGAATGTCATTAATATTTCCATTGTTTGAAGTTTCCAGGTAGATTTTATTTATTTAGGGTGAATATGTGGAAGGCAAGAGAAAATTTGACATCTCAAAAATGGCTTGACTTACCAAGGATATTTTTGTAATGCACCAAAGCACACTTATAACCCAGTATGGGAGATGGTGGTCTATGTCTCTCACTACATGTTGGAAATAAGAGATAAATATAACCATGGAAAAGATTTAGATTTCTTCTGATTAGCAAAGAATCTCAAGATCTTCTCCAGCTAAGTGTTTAAAAAGCTGGGAAACTGCCACTTGCATAACATAGGCAGTTCCTAACTTGCAAATGAGTTGACTTCCAAAAGTTCATTTATCAAACAATTTTTTGTAACTTGGAACACACTATGCCTTGGAAACAATGCTATATAAAAATGGTACTTGAGTTTTCTTTCCAATTTTCATGGAGATGATGGAATACTTAAGATTCTTTTGGGTAATCTTAAATTCCATGGGAACTTGATAATCTGGCCATAATTATGCTTTTAAAGGTCTAAAGGAGAAACCAGTCAGAAGATACTAGTGTGGGCAATAGGAAAAGTTGTGCACTTTCCCATTTGTTAAGCTATTGTCCACTTATTTTTTAAAAAAGCAAAAGCTTTTTAGATAGACTCCTGGGTTTCCAAAGATATGTCCAAATATTTAGACCTCTGTCAGCAGGTTAATGTGATATAATGCTTTTATAGAGCAACTTCGTTTCAGCTTAGATGTCATACAAAGGGCTAGCCCTTTGTGTAGGTGAAGCAGAAGGCCACCTTTAGTGACTTAAAGGATACCACGATTATGTCTTTATATCCCAAGTAAAATTCCCACTATTTTGCCAGAAGGCCAGAAATTCACTTTGTGAACTGGCATATTTATCTTTGGTAACTAAAGTGGGGATACTTTTTCGTATAGTGTAAGTCATCAAGATATTCCCAGTGATCAATAGCTCAGCATGAATTTGTTTGGTAGGTGGAGAGAGAGCACTGAGGGCACTGACTAGGGAACACGTAAAGCTGATGGTACATGTCGAGAATTAGAAATAACATGTTTGTTTCATACAAAGCCTAGGCAGAACAGGTTTGGGTGAGGTTGCGAGAAGGGGTCTGCGCCCAAAGGCACTGATTTCCTGATAGAGGCAGTGAATTTCCTTAGCGTGAAAGAGGGTAATTTTTACAATATGGAATCGTGGCAGCAGGACAGAGGATGGACAGGAGAAACCAGGATTTGTGGTTTGCTTAGACAAAGTAGGATCAGCAAACTGTTGTATTTTGGAGGAACAACTGGTTAAGAAAAATCAAATTAAATTTGCTGATAGGCAAGCTTAGTTGACAAAAGGCAGCAAACGATGTCAGGCAGCTACTACTAGTCTAAGCAGGTCAGAGGTCCATACTTATTAGCCAAACTAAGATAGGAAAGAAGAGTTAAGGAGATCCATGCAGGCCCAGAGTCCAGAAACTTGATAATATTGAAAGCAATTAGCAGGAAATACTAGAGTAAGCGCTGGTTTGACTCTTTTTGCCAGTGAATGTAGCTCTGTTTCCACATGTATTGATTATATATAATACATGCTTAGAGGCCTGTGGTTGTACCTGCCCCTACTTGAGGCAGGGAAAAAGTGTCATCAACCTTGTCTATTCCAAATTCCAAATATATCCTACTATTATTTGCCTATATATGTGTCTTAAAACAACTGACTTGGCCAGGGATTACGTTGGCTCACGCCTGTAATCCCAGCACTTTGGGAGGCGGAGGCGGGTGGATCACGAGGTCAGGAGATCAAGAACATCTTGGCTAACTCGGTGAAACCTCGTCTCTACTAAAAATACAAAAAATTAGCCGGGCGTGGTGGTGGGCACCTGTAGTTGCAGCTACTCAGGAGGCTGAGGCAGGAGAATGGCGTGAACTTAGGAGGCAGAGCTTGCAGTGAGCCGAGATCATGCCACTGCACTCCAGCCCTGGGCGACAGAGCCAGACTCTGTCTCAAAATAATAATAATAATAATAATAATAATAATAATAAATAAAATAACTGATTTGGGTCTCAGGCAAGAAGACCTCCTTGTGCCAGGCAAGATTACTTAGGAAAGTCTACCTGGAGCTAAGTCAAGAGATGTCTTTTGAATAATGAGACAGAAATGATGACAGGGTAAGGAAAGAATGGTCTAGTTTTATAGCATGTTTTAAAAGCCTCCCTGGCAAGTGAAAAATCTGTGTAAGGAAAACTACAAAACACCGCCAAAAGAAATCATATATGGCTGGGCGCGGTGGCTCACACCTATAATCCCAGCACTTTGGGAGGCCAAGGCGGGCAGATCACGAGGTCAGGAGATGTTAGCCATCCTGGCTAACACGGTGAAACCCCGTCTCTACTAAAAAATACAAAGAAAAAAATTAGCTGGGCGTGATGGCGGGCGCCTGTAATCCCAGCTACTTGGGAGGCTGAGGCAGGAGAATGGTGTGAACCCGGGAGGTGGAGCTTGCAGTTGAGTGGAGATCTCACCACTCCACTCCAGCCTGGGCGACAGAGTGAGACTCTGTGTCAAAAATAAATAAATAAATAAATAAAAAATAAAGAAATCATATATGACACAAACAAATGGAAACACATCCCATGCTCATGGATGAGTAGAATCAATATTGTGAAAATGACCAGACTGTCCAAAACAATCTATAGATTCAGTGCAATTTCCATCAAAATACCATCATCATTTTTCACAGAACTATAACAAACAATCCTAAAAATTAATATAGAACTATAAAAGAGCCTGCATAGCCAAAGCAATACTAAGCAAAAAGAACAAATTTGGAGGCATCACATTACCCAACTTCAAATTATACTACAAGGCTATAGTTACCAAAACAGCATGATATTCATATAAAATAGGCACATAGACCAATGAAATAGAATAGAGAATCCAGAAATAGAGCCAAATACTTACAGCCAATTGATCTTTGACAAAGCATACAAAAATATAAATTGGGGAAAGGACACCCCATTCAATAAATGTTGCTGGAAAAACTGGCAAGACACATGTAGGAGAATGAAACTGGATTCTCTTCTCTCATCTTATCCAAAGATCAACTGAAGATGGATCAAAGACTTAAATATAAGACTTGAAACCATAAAAATTGTAGAAGATAACGCAGGAAAAACTCTTCTAGACATTGGCTTAGGCAAATAATTAATGACTAAGACCCCCAAAGCAAATACAACAAAAACCAAAAATAAATAATTGGAATCCAATTAAAGTAAAAAGCTTCTGCAAAGCAAAGGAAATTATCAGCAGAGGAAACAGACAACCCACAGAGTGGGGGAAAATATTAGCAAACTATGCATCTGTCAAAGGACTAATATCCAGAATCGACAAGGAACTCAAATAGAGCAAGAGAAAAATAATCTCATCAAAAAGTGGGGAAAAGACATGAATAGACATTTCTTAAAAGAGAATATACAGCCAACAAACATGAAAAAATGCTCAACATGACTAGTTATCAGGGAAATGCAAACCAAATCACATTGAAGTACCATCTTACTCCTGCAACAATGGTCATAATTAAAAAAAAAAAAAACAAGAAATAATAGATGTTGGCATAGATGTGGTGTATAGGGAACACTTTTACACTGCTGGTTGGAATGTAAACTAGTATAACCACTATGGAAAACAGTATGGAGAGTCCTTAGAGAATTAAAAGTAGAACTACCTTTTGATTCAGCAATCCCACTACGGGGTATGTACCCAAAGGAAAATAAGTCATTATATGAAAAAGACACATGCCCATGCATGTTTGTAGCAGCACAATTCACAATTGCAAAAATATGGAACCAATCTAAGTGCCTGTCAATCGATGAGTAAAGAAAACATAGTATATGTATTCACATACATAACATATATATGAGAGACAAAAGAGAACATATTGGGTACTGTGTATACTACTCAGGTGACAGGTACACCAAAATTCCAGAAATCACCTCTAAAGAACTTATCCATGTAACCAAAAACCACCTGTACCCCAAAATAATGAAAATAATAAAGGTCAAAGTAAAATCGTAATTAGCTTGTGTTATTAGACTTAGTGTCTGAATCTCAGTACAAGAGTTTCTTCTAAATTCAATATTACAGGTACTCTACTACCTGAGGACAAGCCAGACCAGTGATTTACTGGCAGACTAAATTCAGAGTGTCCTGCCTTTAGATGATGTTAGTGACTATGCAAGGCAGCTTCAAAGATGACCCTCAAAATCAACAAATAAATATTGGACTTAATCTGCACTATAGACCAAATAAATCTAATAGATATTTACAGAACATTATATCCAAGAACTGTAGAGTACACATTCTTTTCCTCAGCACTTGGATCATTCTCAAGGATAGACCATATGTTAGGTAACAAAACAAGTCTTAAAACATTCAAAAAACTTGAAATAATATCAAACATCTTCTCTGACCACAATGGAATAAAACTAGAAATTAAAAACAAAAGGAATTTTGGAAACTATATAAATACATGGAAATTAAACAACATGCTTCTGAATGACCAATGGATCAATAAAGAAATTAAGAAGGAAATTGAAAAGTGTATTGAAATAAATGATAATTGAAACAATATAACAAAACCTATGGGATACAACAAAAGCAGTACTAAGAGGGAAGTTTATAGAAATAAGTGTCTACATCAAAAAAAGTGGAAAAACTTCAAACAATCCAATGACGCATTTAATGAACTAGAACAGCAATAGCAAACCTACCCAAAATTAGTGGAAGAAAAAAAATCATAAGGATCAGAGCATAAATAAATAAGACTGAAATGAAGAAAACAATATAAAAGGTCAATGGAACAAAAATTTGAATTTTTTAAAAAGTTAAACAAAATTGACAAACTTTCAGCTAGACTAACAAAAAAGAGAGAGGATCCAAATAATTATAATCAGAAAAGGAAAAGGAGACTTTACAACTGATGCTGCAGAAATTCTCGGGATCATTAGTGGCTACTATGAGCAACTATATGCCAATAAATTGAAAACCCTAGAATAAATGGGCAAATTCCTAGATACATAAATTTAACTAGATTGAACGAGGAAGAATTCTAAAACCTGAACAGACCATAACAAATAACAAGATCAAAATTGTCATAAGTCTCCCAGTAAAGAAAAGCCCAGGAACCAATGGCTTCACTGATACCAAACATTTAAAGAACAACCAATAATAACAATACTACTCAAACTATTTTGAAAAACACAGAAGGAGGGAATACTTCCAAACTCATTGTACGAGGTCAGTATTATCCTGATACCAAAACCAGATAAAGACATATTAAAAACAAGAAAACTACAGGTCAGTATCTCTGATGAATATTGATGGAAAAATCCTCAACAAAATACTAGTAAACCAAATTTAACAATACATAAGAAACATTATTCATCATGACAATGTGGAATTTTTCCCAGGGATAGAAGGATGATTCAGCATATGGAAATCAAACAAATGATACACCATATCAACAGAATGAAAGATAAAAACCCAATGATTATTTCAATTGATGTTGAAAAGGCATTTGATAAAATTCAACATCCTTTTATGATGAAAACCCTGAAAAAAACTGGGTATAGAAGGAACATACCTCAACATAATAAAAGCTATATATGACAGACACACAGCTAGCATCATAATGAATGGGGAAAAAGTGAAAGCCTTTCCTGTAAGATATGTAACATCACAAGGATACCCACTGCCACCACTGATATTCAAAATAATACTGGAAGTCCACAATACAGCAGTCAGACAAGAGAGAGATATAAAGGGCATCCAAATTGGAAGGAAGAAGTCAGATTATCCTTGTTTGCTAGCAGTATGATCTTATATTTGGAAAAACCTAGAGACTCCACCAAAAAACTATTAGAACTGATAAAATCAGTAAAGTTGCAGGATACAAAATCAACACAAAAAAGAAGCATTTCTATACGCCAACAGCAAACAGTTTGCAAAAGAAATAAAAAACTAATCCCACTTACAATAGCCACACATAAAACTAAATACATAGGAATTAACCAAAGAAGTGAAAGAGCTCTATAATAAAAACTATAAAACACTGATGAAGGAAATTGACAAGGACACCAACAAATGGAAAAAGATTTCACGTTCATGAATTGCAAAAATCAGCATTGTTAAACTGTCGATCATACCCAATGCAATCTAGAGATTCAATGCAATCTCTATCAAAATACCAATGACATTCTTCACAGAAATAGAAAAAACAATGCTAAAATTTATATAGAATCACAAAAGACCCAGAATAGCCAAAGTATCCCAAGCAAAAAGAACAAAACAGGAGGACTCATATTACCTAACTTCAAATTATACTACATAGGTATCAGTAAGCAAAACGACATGGCACTGTCATAAAAACAGACACATAGACCCACGGAACAGAATAGAGAACCCTATTCTCTATTCACACACCTACAGTAAACTCATTTTTGACAAAGGTGTCAAGAACATATACTGGGGAAAAGGCAGTCTTTTCAATAAATGGTGCTGGGAAAACTGGGTATCCATAGTCAAAAAAATGGAACTAGAGCTTATCTCTTACCATATACAAAAATCAAATCAAAATGGATTAAAGACTGAAATGTAAGACCTCAAACTATGAAAATACTACAAGAAAACATTGGGGAAAATCTCCAGGGTATTGGTCTGGGCAAAGACTTCTTGAGCAAACCCTACAAGCACAGGCAAGCAAAGGAAACATGGACAAATGGAATCACATCAAGTTAAAAAGCTTCTGCACAGCAAAGGATACAATCAATAAAGTGAAGAGACAGCCCATAGAATGGGAGAGAACATTTGTAAACTACCCTTCTCACAAGGAATTAATGACCAGAAAATATAAGGAGCTCAAACAACTCTGTAGGAAAAAAATCTAATACTGTGATCAAAAGATGGGCAAATAATTTAAATAAGCATTTCTCAAAGGAAGGCATACAAATGGCAAACAGGAATATAAAAAGGTGCTCAACATCACTGTTCATCAGAGAAATGCAATTCAAAACTACAATGAGATATCATTTCACCCCAGTTAAAATGGCTTATAACTAAAAAACAGGAAGGACAAATGCTGGTGAGTATGTGGAGAAAAGGGAACCCTGGTACACTTTTGGTGGGAATGTAAATTAGTACAACCACTATGGATAACAGTTTGGATGTTCCTCAAAAAATTAAAAATTGAGCTACCATATGATCCAGCAATCCCACTGTGGGTATATATCCCCCAAAAAGGAAATAAGTATATCAAAGAGGTATCTGTACTTCTATGATTGTTGCAACACTGTTTACAATAGCTAAGATCTGGAAGCAACCTAAGTGTCCATCAAAAGATGAATGGAAAAAATGTGGTACGTATACACAATGGAGAACTATTCAGCCATAAGAAAGAATGAGATCCGGTCATTTGCAACAACATGGGTAAAACTGAAGATCATTATATTAAGTGAAATGAGCCAGGCACAGAGAAACAAACATCACGTATTCTCACTTATTTGTGAGATATAAAAATCAAATCAATTGAACTCATGGACATAGGGAGTAGAAGATGGTTACCAGAGGCTGGGAAGGGTAGTAGAGAGTTGGGGGGGAGGTGGGGATGGTTAATTGGTACAAAAAATATAGAAAGAGTGAATAAGATTCTTTAATTCTTATTAAGAATTAAATAAGATAATTTAATTTTAAATTACCTGGTTAATTCCTATGTATTTAGTTTTATGTGTGGCTATTGTAAGTGGGATTAGCTTTTATTTCTTTTGCAAACTGTTTGCTGTTGGCGTATAGAAATGCTTCTTTTTGTGTGTTGATTTTGTATCCTGCCATTTGATAGCACAATAGGGTGACTATAGTCTATAATAACTTCATTGTATATTAAATAATGCAATTGGATTGTTCATAACTCAGAGGATAAATGCTTGAGGAAATGGATACCCCATTCTCCATGATATGCTTATTTTACATTGCATGACTATATCAAAACATCTCATGTAGCCTGTAAATATATACACCTACAATGTACACACAAAAATGTTTTAAAAATAAAAAATAAATTGGAAAACAAAACAAAAACAAAGATAACTCTCCCCAAATCCCCAACACCTGGTCTTGTGTAATCCTCTCCCCTTCAGTATAAGCTGAACTCAATGACTTTCTTCTAACAAATAGAACATGTCAGAATTAAAGGGATCCAGTAGCTAGATTAGGTTATAAAAAGATGGTGTCTTCTGTCTTGGGTGGTTGCTCTTTCTACCTCTCTTGTTTACTTTCTCTGAAGGAAGCCAGCTACGATGTTGTCAGTTATCGTATGGAGAGGCCCAGGAAGGAACTGAGGTAGACATCCAGAGAGGGCCTGAGGCCTCTCACTTGTGACAAACTGAATCTTGAAAACAACCACAAGAGTGAGCTCAGATACAGATCCTCCTCCAGTTGAGACTGCTTTCCTGGTGGACAATTTGACTACAACCTAATAAAGGGTTTGAGTCAGAGGCACCTAAGTAAGCTATGTCCAGATTCTTGACCTAGAGAAACTATGAGATAATAAATCTTGTTATTCCAACTGCTGAGATTTGGTGAGTAATTATTAATGCAACAATAGATTAGTAATACAGATAAATTCCATATTCTTGCCTATTCTATGGGCATTCTATGGGTATGGGTAGGCACACTCAAATTTATTATTTGTGGTTCTAGTTAACCCCTGCTTTGTAATCAGGGATTTTGCCAGCTTCTTAGAAGATAACAACATGAACCAGTCCTCTACACTTTCTGGAGTCTTTTGGGAGCTCTCCCAGTATTCCCAAGTAGGTACTCCTATCAGTATATAGATAATGAGAAAGTGTTATTGGAGCACAGTAGTATAGTGAGGTATGTTCAAATCTTAGTTCTGATATTTATAGTGGTGTGATCTTGGACAAATTATTCCAGGTCTCCATGTCTCAGTTTCCTCATCCATAAAATAGAAAAAATAATAATAAATGTTAACTATTTCACAGAGTTGATATGAGGCTTTAATGAGTGGTTAAAATAGGACTCGGCATAAAATGAGTGCCATATAAGTATAGACTAAGTAAAATACACTAGTCTATCCCTGTCTCCCACTACCCCACACTCATGAACCCAGAGACTATGAGCGAATTGAGAGTAAGACAATATCTTTTCTTCCCTGTAATTCCAAACCCTAGAACAGGATCTTGACACAGAGTAGGAGCTCAGAAAATGAGAGTTGAATGAACTAATGATACAGTAGTCTGTCATAGAACAACACTAATAGTACTGGAATGGAGATCATAGTGCACCATTAGTTCCTTCTCTAACTGTTTTGGGCCTATTTGACTCTGCCCAGTTAATTATGCAGACATGGGTATATTTGTGCAGGAGAAGTTTATATCCGATTTGGAACTTGATTGGAGCTCTCAGGGTCCTTGCTGAGGTTTCTCAGGTCAGCCTGAAGCCCCAACAGCCAGAGCTGATGGCTCTTTAACTGGCCACACATAACTCACATTTGGAGGGCCCATACTCTGGTCTAATGTTTTTTACACATTACCTTCTTAGTCCTCAAAACAATCCCAGAGCAATTATCATTTCAATTTTACAGATAAGAAACTAACTTTCAGAAAAGTTAGCTGATGTGCTGAAGTTTGCAGAACAGAGATTTGAACCCAACTGTTCTGTCTTCAAAGCTTATTCCTTGCCCTCTTTATTCCTTAATGCCTCTTTATCAGATCTATTGACCTCATAAATTGTGCCTACCTGGGACATGACCCAGAAATAGTGGCTGCTGAATCCAAAGTAGACATGACATCTCTGGTACTTTTAGGGGATATTTAAAAAGTTTAATTGATTTTGGACGTGGTTCAGAAGCCAAGGACCCTATATGCAAGCAGAAATGTGGCCCTGTAAGGCAAATGACCAACTCACTGTTATCAGATTAATAATGACTCCTTAGGCATTAAGGCAGGGTAATCACTGGATTCTATTCGCATTAGTTCAGAGGAAGTCAGCCCAGAGCAATGTTCTTGAGTCCCACTCTGCTATATACTAGATCCACGACATTGGACACATTATTTAACATTTTTAACCCTCATATTTACCACCTATAAAATGATAGTATTATTACCTATCTTATATGGTTGTTGTGGGGATTATATAACACATGCAAAATGTTTATGACAATGTCTAACATATAGGAGTGATTCAATAAATGATAACTATAATTATCGCTAATAAGCATAAAATATAATTAATAAGTTTATAATGTTATCATACAATAAAGTATGATAAACATGTAGATCTTGAAGTATTCCCATGCAATTTCTCAGGATCAGGTAAATTTTTTTGAATGGATTGAAATGTCTAAGAGGCAGCAGGGGAAAGGATATGTAGTTTGGAGTTAATCTACTCAGGTTCAATTCTTTCCTCTAATACTGGCTATTACGATATTGAACAAGTTATTCAACTACCTTGAATTTCATTCTTCATCTGTCAAAGTTGTGTATCAGTGAGTGTTATCTAAGGAAAAAAACCGGTAGGCTATAGTATATACTCCTAGGAATTGGTTCACTTGATTGCAGGGCTAGCACATCTGAAATCTGTAGAGCAGCCAGACAGGCTTGAAACTCAGGCAGGAATTGATGCTGCAGCCTTAAGACAAAATTTCTTCTTCTCCAGAAAAACTCATTTTTGCTTTTAAGGCCTTCCAACTGATTGGATGAAGCCTACCTACATTATCAAAGACAACCTGTTTACTTAAAGTCCACTGACTGTAGATGTTAACCACATCTACAAAATACCTTCACAGTAAAACCTAGATTAGTGTTTGGTTGGATAACTGGATGCTGCATCCTAGTCAAGTTGACACATAAATTAACCATCACAAATGAGTAATAACAGAATCTGTGTCACAGTTTTTTTTAAAGGTATAAATTAAATCATCTGTATAGAGGATTCTACACAATGCTTGCCACAAAACGAGCACTTTTGAAACAGTATTACCAATTACCGCAGTACAACTTCTTTACTTAGGGGTACTGAAGACAATGACACTCAGCTTTGCTGTAATACTGGGGCTAGGTGTGGGACTGGGACTTTCTGTGAGCCAGCATCTGGGTCCTTGGAATGAAGAGAAGGTCTAGAGAATAAAAAGATCTGCACCTGGAGAAAGTTTATTTTGAGAGTCATCCCATTCCTTCAGGGCACAGTGGACCTTTAGATGTGCATTGGTATTGCCAGAATCTTAAGTACAAGGGTGATTTGTTCAATTTTTATAATTATGACAATGGCAACCAAGCAGTGAAAAAATAATTCATCCATTTTGGTAATACAGTATAGTGAATTTGTGCTGACACTGTGGGTGGTCAGAGACTTTATGGCTTCCTGGAAAGGTGGCCTCATGTCATCATGGAGAATGCCTCTTTCAAGTAAAGGATAGTGTGCTATTATGGCAATTTGCATTACTATACATCAAATTATGTCTTTCCAAAACTAACCATGCCATTCAGTATGTGATACATTTAGATGTGAGTCCTGAACTCTGGTAACAGGATCCTTCTATGCTTTTGGGGGAAATGGGCTTCCTATGGTCTCTTCTGTTATTTATGGGCTCTCTTCGGAAGAGGCAAGGATGTTGTTGTCATGTTCTGTGAGGCTGGTTAGCTTTATAGTGTGAGAAACTTGAGCTATGTTTTGGGACCAAAATAATACCCTCGCTTCCTCCTGCCAAACCACACTAAGAGAGAAAGAAGAGAGAGAGAAAGAAAAAAAAAAAAAGAGAAAAAGAGAGAAAGAAAGAAAGAAAGAAAAAAAACATGATCCAAAAACCAACGAATCTGTGCCTGTGGTTTGGTCAGAAAGAGAGGGTTGTTTTCAGAAGAAATGATAGTCCCCATGAGAGGATAGCTGGGGAACTGGCAACAAACAAAATCTTGTGAGTAAAGAAATTATTAGATTGAGGCCAAGTAGAATAAGAACACAAATGAGAGAAAGAGAGAGATCTTTCTACACAGCTTGAAAGAGCCTACTCACATCCACCACATTTATTTGGTCTTTCTACTTTAAGAGACCAGATGGTAGGCATGGGGCCCTGTCTTTACTGCTATAGCCTGTTGTGGGGCTAAATTTGAATAATTCTTGTCCCAGTGGAAAGACTCTTAGAAATTTATCTAATTTGGGAGATTATGAATTGAGATAATATATTTGATAACATTTACTTTGGTATTCATGGAGCTCAATTATCTTCAGAGTCATAGATTTTCTGACAGGCTTTCTCAGGCTTAAAAGCAATATTAACAGACTGTTTTCCCTGGTTCCCTTGTTTATGGCTGGGTAGCTTATTGGCCAAGATGGTGGGTATGGCACAAGGTGAGCCAAGGTGAAAAGTTAAAGATCTCTGAGGCTGAATTTAGTAGCAGTCAAATAAGTCTTGAAGTTCCTATTTGGTTTCCTTACAAATAACTGGACCCCTGAGAAGTTCAGAACTCATACTACAAATAACCCACTGGGTTCAATGAGAATAATAGGTTCCACTCTAAAAGCTTATTAATCTTAATTCCTTCATCTTATAGATAGGAAAACTAAGGTTTAAAGAAGGAAAATAGTTTGTCTATGATCACTCAACCAGTTAACAACAGACCAGACAAATATCAAGGTGTCTCATTACTTCAAGTGCAGTTTATTGTACTATATTTCGGAAAATGAAATTCTAGAATCTATTTGGAAATTGCATTCAGAGATTATTGTATAGGGTAGGGGAACCTGTTCTCTTGGAGTTCTGGCTGAGAGCGAAAAGATTGCAGTGACCCAATCACTATGTACTTTGCCTGGTGATTCAACCTTTTGGACACTTGCCAAACAAAATTTAGAGAATCGTCCTATCCTGGAAAATTGTAAGTGTTTCTTTCTGACTGTTTCTGTTTAGATTTGGGAAGTTATAAATTGTGGTATTTAAATTCTGGTACTAACCCCATGTTGCCTGGCAGACATAGAAAAAGGAATTGGGGGCAGTTCAGCGCATGCGCAGCAGCAAGGGCGGCCGCAGGTCGCCTTTCAATAATACGAAACGTATGACGTTTGAGTATACCAAGCTCCCTGTTTCTGGGGTTCACCTGAGATTTATCTGGTCTTTCGGGCCTTAAAGGAGACAGTCCCAAGATTCAAGGGATTTGTACAGCCCTATATAGGAGACCCTCCAGAGAAAGTAACAGCTCTCAACTGATTCACTGAGGGGGCGGAGCAAGATGGCCGAATAGGAACAGCTCCAGTCTCCAACTCCCAGCGCGAGCGACACAGAAGACCGGTGATTTCTGCATTTTCAACTGAGGTACTGGGGTCATCTCTCTAGGGAGTGCCGGACAATCGGTGCGGGTCAGCTGCTGCAGCCTGACCAGCGTGAGCTGAAGCAGGCGAGGCATCGCCTCACCTGGAAGCGCAAGGGGGAAGGAAATCCCTTTTCCTAGCCAGGGGACTGAGACACACAACACCTGGAAAATCGGGTAACTCCCACCCCAATACTGCGCTTTAAGGAAACAGGCACACCAGGAGAATATATCCCACACCTGGCCGGAGGGTCCCACGCCCACGGAGCCTCCCTCACTGCTAACACAGCCGTCTGCGCGATCTATCCGCAAGGCAGCAGCGAGGCTGGGGGAGGGGCGCCCGCCATTGCTGAGGCTTAAGTAGTAAACAAAGCCGCTGGGAAGCTCGAACTGGGTGGAGCTCACAGCAGCTCAAGGAGCCTGCCTGTCTCTGTAGACTCTACCGCTGCGGACAGCGCACAGCTGCAAGTCCATTAGGGGAAAGAGCGGGGCCGCTGCAGACCCGAACGACTCTGTCTGACAGCTTTGGGGAGAGCCGTGGATCTCTAACGCGGAGGTTGAGATCTGAGAACGGACAGACTGCCTGCTCAGGTGGGTCCCTGACCCCTGAGTAGCCTAGCTGGGAGACATCCCCCACTAGGGGCAGTCTGATACCCCCCACCTCACAGGGTGGCGTCACCCCTGAGAGGAAACTTCCAAAGAAAGAATCAGACAGGTACACTCGCTGTTCAGCAATATTCTATCTTCGGCAACCTCTGCTGCTGATACCCAGGCAAACAGCGTCTGGAGTGGACTTCAAGCAATCTCTAACAGACCAACAGACAGTCCTTCTGACTGTCAGACGGAAACTATCAAACAGGAAGGACACCTATACCAAAACCCCATCAGTACGTCACCATCATCAAAGTCCAGAGACAGATAAAACCACAAAGATGGGGAAGAAGCAGGGCAGAAAAGCTGGAAATTCAAAAAATAAGAGCGCATCTCCCCCTGCAAAGGAGCGCAGCCCATCGCCAGCAACGGATCAAAGCTGGTCAGAGAATGACTTTCACGAGATGAGAGAGAAGGCTTCAGTCCATCAACCTCTCAGAGCTAAAGGAGGAATTACGTACCCAGCGCAAAGAAACTAAAAATCTTGAAAAAAAGTGGAAGAATTGACAGCTAGACTAATTAATGCAGAGAAGATCATAAACGAAATGACAGAGATGAAAACCATGACACGAGAAATACGTGACAAATGCACAAGCTTCGGTAACCGACTCGATCAACTGGAGAAAGAGTATCAGCGATTGAGGATCAAATGAATGAAATGAAGCGAGAAGAGAAACCAAAGAAAAAAGAAGAAAAAGAAATGAACAAAGCCTGCAAGAAGTATGGGATTATGTAAAAAGACCAAATCTACGTCTGATTGGGGTGCCTGAAAGTGAGGGGGAAAATGGAACCAAGTTGGAAAACACTCTTCAGGATATCATCCAGAGAACTTCCCCAACCTAGTAGGGCAGGCCAACATTCAAATTCAGGAAACAGAGAACGCCACAAAGATACTCCTCCAGAAGAGCAACTCCAAGACACATAATTGCCAGATTCACCAAAGTTGAAATGAAGGAAAAAATCTTAAGGGCAGCCAGAGAGAAAGGTCGGGTTACCCACAAAGGGAAGCCCATCAGAATAACAGCAGACCTCTCGGCAGAAACTCTACAAGCCAGAAGAGAGTGGGGCCAATATTCAACGTTCTTAAAGAAAAGAATTTTCAACCCAGAATTTCATATCCAGCCAAACTAAGCTTCATCAGTGAAGGAGAAATAAAATCCTTTACAGATAGCAAATGCTTAGAGATTTTGTCACCACCAGGCCTGCCTTACAAGAGACCCTGAAGGAAGCCCTAAACATGGAAAGGAACAACCGGTACCAGCCATTGCAAAAACATGCCAAAATGTAAAGACCATCGAGGCTAGGAAGAAACTGCATCAACTAACGAGCAAAATAACCAGTTAATATCATAATGACAGGATCAAGTTCACCATAACATATTAACCTTAATGTCAATGGACTAAATGCTCCAATTAAAAGACACAGACTGGCAAACTGGATCAAGAGTCAAGACCCATCAGTCTGCTGTATTCAGGAGACCCATCTCACATGCAGAGACATACATAGGCTCAAAATAAAGGGATGGAGGAAGATCTACCAAGCAAATGGAGAACAAAAAAAGCAGGGTTGCAATCCTAGTCTCTGATAAAACAGACTTTAAACCATCAAAGATCAAAAGAGACAAAGAAGGCCATTACATAATGGTAAAGGGATCATTCAACAGGAAGAGCTAACTCTCCTAAATATATATGCACCCAATACAGGAGCACCCAGATTCATAAAGCAAGTCCTTAGAGACCTACAAAGAGACTTAGACTCCCATACAATAATAATGGGAGACTTCAACACTCCACTGTCAACATTAGACAGATCAACCAGACAGAAAGTTAACAAGGATATCCAGGAATTGAACTCATCTCTGCACCAAGCGGACCTAATAGACATCTATAGAACTCTCCACCCCAAATCAACAGAATATACATTCTTCTCAGCACCACATCACACTTATTCCAAAATTGACCACATAATTGGAAGTAAAGCACTCCTCAGCAAATGTACAAGAACTGAAATTATAACAAACTGTCTCTCAGACCACAGTGCAATCAAACTAGAACTCAGGACTAAGAAACTCAATCAAAACCGCTCAACTACATGGAACTGAACAACCTGCTCCTGAATGACTACTGGGTACATAACGAAATGAAAGCAGAAATAAAGATGTTCTTTGAAGCCAATGAGAACAAAGATACAACATACCAGAATCTCTGGGACACATTTAAAGCAGTGTGTAGAGGAAATTTATAGCACTAAATGCCCACAAGAGAAAGCAGGAGAGATCTAAAATTGACACTCTAACATCACAATTAAAAGAACTAGAGAGGCAAGAGCAAACACATTCAAAAGCTAGCAGAAGGCAAGAAATAACTAAGATCAGAGCAGAACTGAAGGAGATAGAGACACAAAAACCCTCCAAAAAATCAATGAATCCAGGAGTTGGTTTTTTGAAAAGATCAACAAAATTGACAGACCGCTAGCTAGACTAATAAAGAAGAAAAGAGAGAAGAATCAAATAGACGCAATAAAAATGATAAAGGGGATATCACCACCGACCCCACAGAAATACAAACAACCATCAGAGAATACTATAAATGCCTCTACGCAAATCAACTAGAAATCTAGAAGAAATGGATAATTTCCTGGACACTTACATTCTTCCAAGACTAAACCAGGAAGAAGTTGAATCCCTGAATAGACCAATAGCAGGCTGTGAAATTGAGGCAACAATTAATAGCCTACCCACCAAAAAAGTCCAGGACCAGATGGATTCACAGCTGAATTCTACCAGAGGTACAAGGACGAGCTGGTACCATTCCTTCTGAAACTATTTCAATCAATAGAAAAAGAGGAAATCCTCCCTAACTCTTTTTATGAGGCCAACATCATCCTGATACCAAAGCCTGGCAGAGACACAACAAAAAAGAGAATTTTAGACCAATATCCCTGATGAACATCGATGCAAAAATCCTCAATAAAATACTGGCAAACCGGATTCAGCAGCACATCAAAAAGCTTATCCACCATGATCAAGTGGGCTTCATCCCTGGGATGCAAGGCTGGTTCAACATTCGCAAATCAATAAACGTAATCCAGCATATAAACAGAACCAAAGACAAGAACCACATAATTATCTCAATAGATGCAGAAAAGGCTTTTGACAAAATTCAACAGCCCTTTATGCTAAAAACGCTCAATAAATTGGTATTGATGGAACGTACCTCAAAATAATAAGAGCTATTTATGACAAACCCACAGCTAATATCATACTGAATGGGCAAAAACTGGAAAAATTCCCTTTGAAAACTGGCACAAGACAGGATGCCTCTCTCACCACTCCTATTCAACATCGTGTTGGAAGTTCTGGCTAGGGCAATCAGGCAAGAGAAAGAAATCAAGGGTATCCAGTTAGGAAAAGAAGAAGTCAAATTGTCCCTGTTTGCAGATGACATGATTGTATATTTAGAAAACCCCATCGTCTCAGCCCAAAATCTCCTTAAGCTGATAAGCAACTTCAGCAAAGTCTCAGGATACAAAATTAATGTGCAAAAATCACAAGCATTCTTATACACCAGTAACAGACAAGCAGAGAGCCAAATCAGGAATGAACTTCCATTCACAATTGCTTCAAAGAGAATAAAATACCTAGGAATCCAGCTTACAAGGGATGTAAAGGACCTCTTCAAGGAGAACTACAAACCACTGCTCAGTGAAATAAAGAGGACACAAACAAATGGAAGAACATACCATGCTCATGGATAGGAAGAATCAATATCGTGAAAATGCCATACTGCCCAGGTTATTTATAGATTCAATGCCATCCCCATCAAGCTACCAATGACTTTCTTCACAGAATTGGAAAAAACGGCTTTAAAGTTCATATGGAACCAAAAAAGAGCCCGCATTGCCAAGACAATCCTAAGTCAAAAGGACAAAGCTGGAGGCGTCACGCTACCTGACTTCAAACTATACTACAAGGCTACAGTAACCAAAACAGCATAGTACTGGTACCAAAACAGAGATATAGACCAATGGAACAGAACAGAGTCCTCAGAAATAATACCACACATCTACAGCCATCTGATCTTTGACAAACCTGAGAGAAACAAGAAATGGGGAAAGGATTCCCTATTTAATAAATGGTGCTGGGAAAATTGGCTAGCCATAAGTAGAAAGCTGAAACTGGATCCTTTCCTTACCCCTTATACGAAAATTAATTCAAGATGGATTAGAGACTTAAATGTTAGACCTAATACCATAAAAACCCTAGAAGAAAATCTAGGTAGTACCATTCAGGACATAGGCATGGGCAAGGACTTCATGTCTAAAACACCAAAAGCAACGGCAGCAAAAGCAAAAATTGACAAATGGATCTCATTAAACTAAAGAGCTTTTGCACAGCTAAAGAAACTACCATCAGAGTGAACAGGCACCTACAGAATGGGAAAAATTTTTGCAACCTACTCATCTGACAAAGGGCTAATATCCAGAATCTACAAAGAACTCAAACAAATATACAAGAAAAAAACAACAACCCCATCAAAAAGTGGGGAAGGATATGAACAGACATTTCTCAAAAGAAGACATCCATACAGCCACAGACACATGAAAAAATGCTCGTCATCACTCGCCATCAGAGAAATGCAAATCAAAACTACAATGAGATACCATCTCACACAGTTAGAATGGCAATCATTAAGAAGTCAGGAAACAACAGGTGTTGGAGAGGATGTGGAGAAATAGGAACACTTTTACACTGTTGGTGGGATTGTAAACTAGTTCACCATTATGGAAAACAGTATGGCGTTTCCTCAAGGATCTAGAACTAGATGTACCATATGACCCAGCCATCCCCTACTGGGTATATACCCAAAGATTATAATTACTCTACTACAAAGACACATGCACACGTATGTTTATTGCGGCACTATTCACAATAGCAAAGACTTGGAATCAACCAAATGTCCATCTGTGACAGACTGGATTAAGAAAATGTGGCACATATACACCATGAATACTATGCAGCCATAAAAAAGGATGAGTTTGCGTCCTTTGTAGGGACATGGATGCAGCTGGAAACCATCATTCTTAGCAAACTATCACAAGAAGAGAAACCAAACACCGCATGTTCTCACTCATAGGTGGGAACTGAACAATGAGATCACTTGGACTCGGGAAGGGAACATCACACACTGGGGCCTATCATGGGGAGGGGGGAGGAGGGAGGGATTGCTGGGGGAGTTATACATGATATAAACGTCATGCACATGTACCCTAGAACTTAAAGTTAATAAAAAAAAAAAAAAAAAAAAAAAAAAAAAAAAAAAAGAAGAAGAAATAATGGATAATTCTAGAGTAGTTCCCTGGCTAAAGTAGGATTGAATTAGGAACTAGGAAAGTTATTTGCTTGAGACTAAGCAAAGAAAAATACATTCCTTATACTGATTGCAGGTAGATGGTAAACTTGGCCCTATCCTCCAGGCAAGAAAATTGTGAAGACAAATGAAAAAGATTGTATATTTAGAAAACCCCATCGTCTCAGCCCAAAATCTCCTTAAGTTGATAAGTAACTCCAGCAAATTCTCACAATACAAAATCAATGTGCAAAAATCACAAGCGTTCCTATACACCAATAATAGACAAACAGAGAGCCAATCATGATAGACTCCCATTCACAGTCTACAAAGAGATAAATACCTAGGAATACAACTTACAAATATGTGAAGGACCTCTTCAAGGAGAACTACAAACCACTGCTCCAGGAAATAAGAGAGGACACAAACAATGGAAAAACAGTCCATGCTTATGGATAGGAAGAATCAATATCGTGAAAATGGCCATACTTCCCAGAGTAATTTATAGATTCAATGCTATTCACATCAGGCTACTAGTGACTTTCTTCACAGAATTAGAAAAAAAATACTTTAAATTTCATGGAACCAAAAAATAGCCTGTATAGCCAAGAAAATCCTAAGCCAAAAGAACAAAGCTGGAGGCATCACACTACCTGACTTCAAACTATGCTACAAGGATACAGTAACCGAAACAGCATGGTACTGGTACCAAAACAGAGATATAGACCAATGGAACAGAACAGAGGCCTCAGAAATAACACCACACATCTACAACCATCTGATCTTTGGCAAACCTGACCAAAACAAGCAATGGGGAAAGGATTCCCTATTTAATAAATGGTGCTGGGAAAACTGGCTAGTCATATGCAGAAAACTGAAACCGGTCCCCTTCCTTACACCTTAAACAAAAAATTAACTTAAGATGGATTAAAGACTGAAATGTCAGACCTAAAACCATCAAAACCCTAGAAGAAATCCTAGGCAATACCATTCAGGACATAGGCATGGGCAAAGACTTCATGACTAAAACACCAAAAGCAATGGCAACAAAAGCCAAAATTGACAAACGGGATCTAGTTAAACTAAATAGCTTCTGCACAGCAAAATAAACTATCATTAGAGCGAACAAGCAACCTACAGAATGGGAGAAAAATTTTGCAATCTATCCATCTGACAAAGGGCTAATATCCAGAGTCTACAAGGAACTTGTTTCTTGTTTCATTAAATCTAGAATTGTAATGCTTTTTAAGCATACTAATTCCTAGGCCCTACTTCCAAAGTTTCAGATTCAGAAGGTTTGAGGCATGGCCTGAAAATCTGTATGTTTAACCAGCTCTTCAGGTAATTTTGATAATCATCTAGATCTGCTATCCATTGGACCAAGCTGTTTTTCTTTTGTCCAGTTCTGCCTATAAAGGGTTCCTCTGTGAAAAACCCACAGGATGACAGACATGTGTTGCTTAAGAAAACCAAGGGTTACAGATGCATAAGAGAGAGGTAATTCACATAGCCAGAAGAACAGAAAAGGAGTCACAGTGGAAAACCATTACATAGAAGGCTTTCCTACTATTTTAAATTATTTATTACATATTTACGTTTAACTAGCTGACAGTGAAACTAGAGGAGGAAGCAGCGAGATACTAACTACTGTTGGAGTATTGTAACACATTGAAGATCCAGGAACTAAGATATAAAATGGCTCTGAAGTGATATTGAGCCCTTGGAGAAAACAGCATTTGCTTTATAAAAATTTGATTCTCTCGTCCTCATCCCCTGGATATTTTTACAGGCATGCTTATTTGACTAAGTGAGATTTCACCTATGCTAAGCTGAACTCAGACACAAGTTGGAACGTGTCTGAGAGGCAAAACATCTGAGTTTGTATTCCTTTCTGTAATTACCCACTCCCTAACCATTTCTTCTCAGCCTTCCTGCAACTTGTAACAAAATAGACAGTCAAGTGCTACTCAGATTTCCTCACAATTTGTGTAGGGTTCTAAAGTAATAAATCACTAGAGAGACTGTTCTTAATTTAAGATGTTGTGAGCTGCTTTAAGAGAGTGCCACCAGCAGAAGTACTATGACACCAAGCTGAGGCCCTTGAAGTAAGAGTAGGCAGGAACCAGTAAACTTTTCCCTCCACATGCAAGTTAGAACTGCTTCAATTTGCCTCTCTGTCTACTGTGTTTATTTTGTAGGTTTTCAGAAACACAGGGCCTGGGTCCTCAGGATTGATACTACTGCTGGAGCACTCTACTCATCTCTACCTTCCTGGCTGTGTCAGCTCCATAGTAAACCTCCCTTCTTAGTGAAAAGCCTTGTTACCTCAGTACTCTCTATTAGCTAGCTATAGAAGAAGAAGAAAAAAAACACCTGCCTCGAATGTTAATCACAGAATGATAATGCTTAACAGAATACCCAGGAGGACTTCCTTAGAAATAAGAACTTAGGGTTGATGGCTCTCAATGGTGACACTTCAGATTATATGTAAGTGGGCTGGGGATATACATTTTTAGATGAAACTTGCCTTGCCATTTAAAAATAAAATTTCGGCTGAGCATGATGGCTCACACCTGTAATCCCAGCACTTTGGGAGGCCGGAGGCAGGAGGATGGCTTGAGGCCAGAAGTTCAAGACAAGTTTGAGCAACATAGTGAGAGGTACACACACACACACACACACACACACACACACACACACACCAACTAATTGGGAGTGGTGGCATGAACCTGTAGTCCCAGCTACTTGGGAGGCTGAGGTGAGATCACTGGAGCCCAGGACTTCCAGGCTGCAGTGAGCAATGATCATGCCAATGCACTCCATCGTGGGTGACAGAGTAAGACCTTGTCTCAAAAAATGACATTTAATAAACTATTAATTTTAGAGTAATTTTAGACCTACAAAAAGTTGCAAGAATATTACAGAGTTCCTTATATTCTGCACCCCATTGTTAACACTACTATGGTGCATTTTTCACAACCAATAAACCAATAATAATTACGTTATTGTTGACTAAAGTTCAGACTTTATTTGGATTTCCTTAGTTTTTATGTAATATCATTTTTATCTTCCAGGATTCCATTCAGGATACCACATTGTATTTAGATATCATATTTCCTTAAGGCTCTCTTGACTGTGACATTTTTCTCAAACTTTGTTTTGTTGATTTAATGACAAATAATAACTATATATTCATGGAGAACAATGTGATGTTTTGATATATATACATGTATATATATTTATACACTCACACAAACATTGTGGAATGATTGAATCAAGCTAATTAATATATCCATCACTTCACATACTTCTCATTTTTGTGTGGTGAAAACATTTAAAATCTACTGTTTTTACAATTTTAAAATATATAATATATTATCACTAATTATAGTCACCACACTGTGCAATAGATCACTAGAACTTATTCCTACTGTCTCACTAAAACTTCTTATCTTTTGGCAAAAATCCCCCCACCCCCACCCATTCTCTCGTAACCACCATTCTACTCTTTATTTTTATCAGTTATACATTTTTTAGATTACATATATAAGTGAGATCATGCAGAGTTTGTCAGACTTTCCTTATTTTTGATGACCTTAACAATTTTGAGGAGTACTAGTTCCGTATTTTTTACAATGTCCCTCTACTGGGATTTGTCTGAAGTTTTCTCATGATGAGAGCTGGGCTATAGGTTTTGAGAAGGAAGATCACAGAGGTAAAGTGCCATTCTCATCACATCATATCAATGGTACGTGCTATCCACAAGACTTATTATCACTGTTGATGTTAATCTGGCTGACATGGAGATTGGCAAGTCTTTTCACTGTAAAGTTCCCCTTTTCTCCCTTTTTCCATGCTATACTCTTTGAAAGGAAGTCACTTTGTCCATACCAAATTTTCATGATTGTATATTTAGAAAACCCCATTGTCTCAGCCCAAAATCTCCTTAAGCTGATAAGCAACTTCAGCAAAGTCTCAGGATACAAAATTAATGTGCAAAAATCACAAGTATTCTTATACACCAGTAACAGATAAACAGAGAGCCAAATCATGAATGAACTTCCATTCACAATTGCTTCAAAGAGAATAAAATACCTAGGAATCCAACTTACAAGGGATGTAAGGACCTCTTCAAGGAGCACTACAAACCACTGCTCAGTGAAATCAAAGAGGACACAAACAAATGGAAGAACATACCATGCTCATGGATAGGAAGAATCAATATCGTGAAAATGGCCATACTGCCCAAGGTTATTTATAGATTCAATGCCATCCCCATCAAGCTATCAATGAGTTTTTTCACAGAATTGGAAAAAACTGCTTTAAAGTTCATATGGAACGAAAAAAGAACCCGCATTGCCAAGACAATCCTAAGTCAAAAGAACAAAGCTGGAGGCATCACGCTACCTGACTTCAAACTATACTACAAGGCTACAGTAACCAAACAGCATAGTACTGGTACCAAAACAGAGATATAGACCAATGGAACAGAACAGAGTCCTCAGAAATAATACCACACATCTACAGCCATCTGATCTTTGACAAACCTGAGAGAAACAAGAAATGGGGAAAGGATTCCCTATTTAATAATGGTGCTGGGAAAATTGGCTAGCCATAAGTAGACAGCTGAAACGGGATCCTTTCCTTACTGCTTATACAAAAATTAATTCAAGATGGATTAGAGACTTAAATGTTAGACCTAATACCATAAAAACCCTAGAAGAAAGCCTAGGTAATACCATTCAGGACATAGGCATGGGCAAGGACTTCATGTCTAAAACACCAAAAGCAGCAGCAACAAAAACCAAAATTGACAAATGGGATCTAATTAAACTAAAGAGCTTCTGCACAGCAAAAGAAACTACCATCAGAGTGAACAGGCAACCTACAGAATGGGAGAAAATTTTTGCAATCTACTCATCTGACAAAGGGCTAATATCCAGAACCTACAAAGAACTCAAACAATTTACAAGAAAAAAACAACCCCATCAAAAAGTGGGCAAAGGATATGAACAGACATTTCTCAAAAGAAGACATTCATACAGCCAACAGACACATGAAAAAATGCTCATCATCACTGGCCATCAGAGAAATGCAAATCAAAACCACAATGAGATACCATCTCACACCAGTTAGAATGGCAATCATTCAAAAGTCAGGAAACAACAGGTGCTGGAGAGGATGTGGAGAAATAGGAACACTTTTACACTGTTGGTGGGATTGTAAACTAGTTCAACCATTATGGGAACAGTATGGCAATTCCTCAAGGATCTAGAACTAGATGTACCATATGACCCAGCCATCCCACTACTGGGTATATACCCAAAGGATTAAAATCATGCTGCTATAAAGACACATGCACACATATGTTTATTGCGGCACTATTCACAATAGCAAAGACTTGGAATCAACCCAAATGTCCATCTGTGACAGACTGGATTAAGAAAATGTGGCACATATACACCATGGAATACTATGCAGCCATAAAAAAGGATGAGTTTGTGTCCTTTGTAGGGACATGGATGCAGCTGGAAACCATCATTCTTAGCAAACTATCACAAGAACAGAAAACCAAACACCGCATGTTCTCACTCATAGGTGGGAACTGAACAATGAGATCACTTGGACTTGGGAAGGGGAACATCACACATCGGGGCTTATCATGGGGAGGGGGGAAGGGGGAGGGATTGCATTGGGAATTATACCTGATATAAATGACGAATTGAGGGGTGCTGACGAGTTGATGGGTGCAGCACACCAACATGGCACAAGTATACATATGTAACAAACCTGCACGTTATGCACATGTACCCTAGAACTTAAAGTGTAATAATAAAAATATTTTTTAAAAAAAGTGAAGTTTTATGCTCCACTTCCTTGAGAGCTGAGTACAGTTGTCCCTTGGTTTCCATGAAGTATTGGTATTGGTTCCACTTATTGGTTCCAGGACCCACCCCTCTTGGGTATCAAATCCATGGATGCTCAATTCCCTTATTATAAGATGGTGTATTTTCATATAACCTAAACATATCCTCCCGTACACTTTAAATCATCTCTAGATTACTTACGATACCTAATAAAATGTAAATGTTATGTAAATAGTTGTTATACTATATTGGTTTTTATTCACATTATTTTTATTGTATTGTTATTTTTATTTTTTTCTCCATTTGCAATAGACTGAACTCATGGATACAGAACCCACAGATAACTGATGGACAACTCTGTTTTTGGAATTTGGACTGGGAGATTTCTCTATTTTCTCCCATTTATATTTTAGTCAATCATTTATTTATGTCAGTATAGACTCATGGATATTTATTTTATACTTTTTGTAGTCCAGTAATACCAACTCATTTATTTTGTTGCTCAATTTTTTCCGTTTTTGACCATTGTCAGCTCTTTTAATTGGCTCCCATGTCCCCCTGATATGCTCCCTTCAGTGTGTGTGTGTGTGTGTGTGTGTGTGTCTATCTGAGCACTTTTTCCTTCTTTTCTGGCAGTGATGTTCCAGGTTCATCTTGTATCTTCCCTGCTCCAGCCCTAGAATCAGCTATTTCTCTAAGGGACCCAGGGTCCTTTTATTGGAGAATAGTATTAGAAACTAAGATCTAGGGGACTGGTTGTGCTTATTGTTGCTACTGCCTTTAGATTGTTTTGAGGCCCTTTCAACTACGAGAGCTAGGAACGTATGCGTGTATACTAACTAATGTATATACATTTATCTGTATCTGTTTACCTCTAATTATCTATTTATCTATGTATATCTCTCCACATTAAGCTAAACTTGTGTTCATATCAATGTCACTGATTTTAATCCATTACCATATGGATTATTCTAGCCTCCTTCCTTTGTTTTATCTGCAACCTCCCCTTCAATGCTGAGAATCCTGGATTCCAACATCTGTCCATTTACTTATTGCTTAATCCCAGTATACATGAAGAGAAGTATTAGAATTGTTAACCCACACTTCCATGGGAAACAACTTTACCAACTAGAGTGCAGTGCTTATAAATAGTTCCTTTTGCATTTAGTCATGTAGATCCCATTCATTTCCAAAGATACTTAGATTAGCAGTCTTAACCTTCATCCTCTTTCGTGAGGTTATATCATACATTTGTAACACAGTTAGGTAGTTTGCCACAGTCTGCATTCCATCTTGGATCCCCAAAATGAGTTTTTCCTTTATTTGTATACATTAAGGTTTACTCTACATACTGTAAGATTGTATGAGTTTCAGCAAACACATACTATCATGTATTCACCACTATAGTATCACATAGAGTAATTTTACCACCCTAAACAATTCCCTGTGCTTCACTTATTTGTTCCACCTCTGCAAATTCCTTATAACCACTGATATGTTTTCCCTATCTTAGTTTTGCCTTTTCCAGAATGTTATATAAATAAATTGTTATGAGATGCAGCCTTTTCACACTGACATTTCATTTAGCAATATGCATTTAATATTTATTCACACTGTTGCATGGATTTATGGTATGTTCCTTTTTATCACTAAATAGTATTCCACTTCTGAGTATAGCATAGATTGGCTATTCACATAATGAGGGACATATTAGTTGCTTCCAGTTTTTGGTAATTAAGAATAAAGTTGCTATAAACATTCACATGAGATGTTCTTGTGGGACTAAGTTTTCAAGTCAGTTGGATAAATACATAGGAGTATGATTGTTTGTTCATATGGCAAGAAAATGTTTATAAGAAATGACCAAACTGTCTTGTAAAGTGGCTGTACTATTTTGCATTCCGGCATCCTCATTAGTATTTGGTTTTGTCACATTCATGTGTCTGTGTGTCTGTGTGTATTTAAGCCATTCTAGTAGGTGTGTACTGGTATCTCATTGTTGCTTTAATTTACATTTCTCTAAAGCCAAATTACATTGAGTATTTTTCTATATGCTTATTAGCTATCTGTATAACTTCTTTGATAAATTGTTCAAATTTTTTGCTCACTTTTTAGTTGGGTTGCTTTTTTATTGTTGACTTTTAAGTCTATTTTGTCTATTCTGGCTACAAGTCTTATAGCAGATACATAATTGTAATCCCCCCACCCCAGTATATGGCTTATCTGTCATTCTCTAAACAGTGATTTTCACAGGAAAAAAAAAAAAAAAATCTTTTTTTTTTTTTTTTTTCATTTCATGAAGTTCAACTTAACATTAAAAAAAATGGTTCATGCTTTCGGTGTTGTATATAAATGCATCATCAAGCTCAAGAAACATTGCATTTCTTGTATTTTTTTTCTAGAAATTTTATAATTGTGCTATTTACAATTAGTTGTATAGTTCATGTTGAGTTAATTTTTTAAGGTGTAAAGTTCATATCCAGCCTTATTTATTCATTATTTTGCATATTGACTTGTAACTGTTTTAGCACCATTTATTGAAAAGACTATCCTTTCTCTATTGAATTACCTTTATGTCTCTGTTAAAAATTAGTTGACTATATTTGTGCTTGTCTACTTCTGGGCACTCTATTCTGTTTCATTGATCAATATATCTGTAATTTCAGCAATGTTGCACTCTCTTGATTGTTGGAACTTTATAGTAATTCTTGATATTGAGTAATATATATTCTTCAAATTTGTTTTTCAAAATTGTGTTGGCTATTCTAGTAACTTTGCTTTTTTCTATAAATTTTAGAGTCAGTTTGTCAATATGTTTATATTGCACAACATCATGACTATAGTTAATAATAATGTATTGTACATTTCAATATAGCTAAAAGAATGGGTTTTAAATATTCTCACCACAAGAAAGCAATAAGCATTTCAGGTGATGAATATGTTAATGAGCCTGATTTGATAATTTTGCAACATATACATGTATCAAAATATCACATTTCACCCCGTAATTATATATATTATTGTCAATTAAAAATAAAATCGAACTTAAAAAAGATTGCTGAAATTTTCTGATTGGAAAAAATTAATATGTTAATAATATTACGTCTTTCAGTTCATGAGCATTTATTTATTTATTTCAATTTCATTGATTTGAAACTTCTTTGGTTTCATTCATCTGTATTTTGTAGGTTTTGCTATAGATCTTGCATATATTTTGTAGGCTTATATATAAAAACATCATTAATTTTGATGCTATCGTAAATGGTGTTTTTCAAAATTTTGGAGTACCAACTGTTTATTCCTGGTATATATGAAAGCAATTGAATTTTGTACATTGAACTTGTATACTGCCATCTTGCTATGGTTGTTTTTACTTTCACTTTTTTTTTCTTACTCTTTGGGGTAGTTTACATAGACAATTTTATCTTCTATGAATAAAGACAGTTTTATTCCTTCCTGTCTGGTCTTTTTATCTTTTCTTTTTCTTGACATTATATTGGTTTCCAATCCTTGCTTTGTTGTTGATCTTAGGCAAAAAGAGTTTAGTTTCTCATCATTAAATGCAATATTAACTGTAGATTTTTCATGTATTCTCTTTTTAGGTTAAGGAAGTTTTCTTGTATTCCTAGTTTTTGTTTGTTTTTTTCACTATTGTTATAAATGGGTTTGGAATTTTAATGAATTATTTTTCTATATCCATTTAATTTTTTCTTAAGTTTATTGATATATAGAATTATATTGATTTATTTCAGATCATTGAACCAATTTCACATTCCTGAAAACAATATCACTTGAGTGATGTGGGCTTTTTAAATATATTGCTGGACTTGATTTGCTAGTATTTGTTAGGATTTTTGCATTTGTGCTGATTATAGATAATGATCTATAGTTTTTGGTGACTTTTTGTTTGGTTTTGGTAATGAGTTGAGGAGTGTTCCCTTATTGTATAATTTCTGAAAAGTATAATTTTTATTATATATGCCTTAAATAATTCGCAAATTTCAGCAATGAAATTATTTGGGCCTGGTGTATTCTGTTTTTTAATTGGAAATGTGTAAACTACAAATTTATTCTATCTAGTAAATAGGAAGCTATGTATGTTATCATTTTCTCATTGAGTAAGTTTTGATAGTTTGTGTCTTTAAAGGATTTGGCCTATTTCTTCCAAATTATTAAATTTGTGGTCATTTAATTGATCATAGCATTATACTTCTAATGTCTGCAGAATTTGTAGTGCTGACTAATCGTTCATTCATGACATGGATAATTTGTATCTTCCCTCTTTTCTTCTTAGTTACATTGATAGAGGTTGATCAATTTTATTGCTCATTTCAAAAAATCAAGTTTTGGTTTTGTCAATTTTCTTTATTGTTTTCTTATTTTCAATTTTATTGATTTTTACTCTAATATTTATGATTTCCTTTATTTTGTTCACTTTAGTTTTAATTTCCTCTTCCTCTTCTTCTAGTTTCCTGAGGTAGAAACTTAGAGTATTAATTATATATATTTTTAAAACAATGTATGTATTTGATATTAGAAATTTATCTCCTAGTATTGCTTTAGATGTATCCTACATATTTTTATAAGATGTCTTTTCTCTTATATTTAGTTCAAAATATATTTTAATTTCTCTTGAGCTTTCTCCTTTGACCCATGAGCTATTTGAAAGTTTGTCATTTAATATCCAAATATTTGGGCATTTTTCCAGCAATATTTCTATTATTGGTTTTCTAGTTTAATTCTGTTGTGGTCTCAGAACATACTTTATATCATTTATATTATTTTTTAAACATTTAGACATGGTTTTACAGCCCAGAATGTGGTCTTTCTTGCTGAATATTCCATGTAAGTTTAAGCTGAGTGTGTATTGTGCTGCTTTTGGATGGAATGTTCTATAAATATCAGTTAGATCAAGTCAATTGGTCATATCATACTGATTTGTCTTGTCTATATCATTACTGATTTTCTGCCTGCTTAATCTATCAATTACTAACAGAGGGATGTTGGAGTCTCCAAGTATAATGGTGGATTTGTCTATTTCTCTTTTCAGCTCTGTTAGTTTCTGCTTCATGGATTTAGATCCTGTTGTGACTCACATACATCTTAAGTATTGTTATGTTGTCTTAGTCTGCTTGTGTTGTTATAAAGAATTACTTCAGGTTGGGTAATTTATAAAGAAAAGAGTTTTATTTGGCTCATGGTTCTGCAGCCTTACAAGAAGCATGGTGCCAACCATCTACTTTTGGTGAGGGCTTCAGGCTGCTTCCAGTCATGGCAGAAGACAAAAGGGAGCCAGAATGTGCAGAGATCACCTGGTGAGAAAACCAGGGAAAAAGAGGGGAGAGAAATGCCAGGCTCTTTTTAGCAACCCTCTCATGGGAACTAACAGAGTGAGAACTCACTCACTGCCTGCCAAGGGAGAGTATTAATTTATTCATGAGGGCTCTTCCCCATGACCCAAACACTTCCCAATTAGGCACCACCTCCAACATTGGGAATAAAATTTCAACATGAGGCTTGGAAGGTCAAATATTTAAACAATAGCATATGTCTTCTGGGAGAATTTACTGTTTTGTCATTGTGTAGTGTCCTGCTTTATCCTTGATAATCTCCCTTGTTCTGAATTATGTTTATCTGAAATTAATATAACGACTTCAGATTTCTTTTGATTAGTTTTAGCATAGTGTATCCTTCTCTGTCCCCTCATTTTTAATATATCTGATACTTTATATTTAAAATGATTTCCTTATAGACAGCTTATAAGTAAATATTTGAATCTTTAAAAAAATCTACTCTGGCAATCTGTCTTTTAACTGGTATATTTAAACTATTCAAAATTAATTCATTATTGTTATAACTGGATGAATATATACCACCTTTGTTTTCTATTAGTTTCATGTTTTCTCTATTTTTCCTCTCTTTTTTCGCCTTCCCTGGTTTTATTTGAGTATTTTATGTGATTCCTTTTTTATCTCCTCTCTTGGCATGTCACTTATGCTTCTTTTAAAACTATATTAAATAGTAGTAATTACTTATTAATAAGTACCAACAAGGACCGTAAGATAATTTTTTGCAGATCCTCATTGGGAGAATTTGGTAAATTCCTGGAGTGAAAGCCCACATATATGTGAGGAACTCGCCTATGACCCCAGAAGTTTTTCACTCTCAAGGTCATCTGCACTCAGTCTTGAGATTCAGTCTAAATGAGTATTTAAGTTTCCCTACCAGATTAAGAATTTCTGTGGCTTCTGTAACAGGTAAGTAAGTTTTGGGGGCTATGTTTCTCTGGATGTGATTGTCTTTCCAGATTTGAGGGTAGTGATTTGCTCTGTGACTTAAGTTGTCATATGGGTCCAAGAAATGTCATTGGTTTTGTTTGTTCAGCCTTTGATTGTTTTAAGGACAGGAGTGACAAATTCCAAGCTCTTTGTATGATCTGAAACTGAAACTCAAAGCTTGCCTCTTTATGCCACCTATTACAGCCTCAGCACACTCCCTCACTTCACTACTTCTGCTATCTTTGAATAAGGCTAATTCTGATAATCATATCTTTATGTCTGGAATTAATTTATGCCTATAACAAAAGCATAAAAGATAAGCTCAGTGTATGACAGAATACTCATTAGCTCATTAACTGTAAGTACATAATTTTATTTTCATCAAGTTAAGAATGATTAGAATCCTGAACTCACCCTATTGTTGATTAATGTATACTACCTTTTTTTTTTTTTTTTTTTTTTTTGCAATTAAATAGCCACCAACAGGAGTTTAGTGGGAATAAAATGTAAAACAGGCATTTTTTCTCTAAGATTGTAGAAAAGTATGTGAATGGATGTACAGTTGTCATTGAGCTTCACTGGAAGACTAGGGTGAAGAGCTCTGGTCTAGAGAAGGTAAGCTTTCAAGACAAGATGATTTCCTCTATGCTATGAGTTTACTCTTTGTGAAATCATAATTCCTTGTAAAAATCTTAGGAATTCCTTACCCTTCATCAGAGTTTTGGGTTTTGGTTACATGGTGGACTCAAAATGGCCTGTGATCCTTATAATGGCTTTTGTTCACTTACTTAGATGCCTTGTAGGACAGCCCCCTAGTTTTTCTGTTGTCTAAAGACTAAAGACCACCCATGTTCTTTAGTCTTCCTTCCAGAGAAATTCTGCTAAGATCAGGGGTCATAAAAATTTGACTCACAAGATTTTTTTTTTTTTTTTTTGTAAATAAGGTTTACTGGAATATTTGACACTTTACACACTGTCTACACTGCTTTTGTGGTACAATAGCAGAGCTGGGTAGTCATGATAAAATAAAAAATATGTACTCTCTGGCCTTTTATAGAACAAGTTCACTAACCTCTATTTTACATGAAAGAGTCCAGAAAAGCATAGCGCATAACAGTTAACTGATAAAAAGAGTTACCTTGCTCAAGGATGTTTACTTTTTTTTCTCTTTTCTTTCTTCTTTTTTCTTTTCTTTTTTTTTTTTTTTTGAGATGAAGTTTCACTCTTGTTGCCCAGGCTGGAGTGCAACGGTGCGATCTCAGGTCACTGCAACCTCTGCCTCCCAGGTTCAAGCGATTCTCCTGCCTCAGCCTCCCAAGTAACTGGGATTACAGGTGCCCACCACCATTACCAGCTACTTTTTTTTTTTTTTTTTTTTTTGAGATGAAGTCTCACTCTGTCACCCAGGCTGGAAGGCAGTGGCACGATCTCGGCTCACTGCAAGCAGTTCTGCCTCCTGGGTTCACACCATTCTCCCACCTAAGCCTCCCGAGCAGCTGGGACTACAGGCGCCACCACAACGCCCGGCTAATTTCTTTTCTTTTTTTTTTTTTTTTGTATTTTTAGTAGAGACAGGGTTTCACCGTGTTAGCCAGGATGGTCTCAATCTCCTGACCTCATGATCTGCCTACCTCAGTCTCCCAAAGTGCTGGGATTACAGGCGTGAGCCACCACGCCCGACCAAGATGTTTAAATTTTAACGAGATGAAAATGTTTTTCAGTCTGAAGAACTGAACCTTCAGTATGGAATTTTTTTGTTTTCACAAGCAAATGCCCAAAGTCAATTGATAAATCCCAAACTCAGATCATTTATATGTGTGGTCAGCCTTGCTAGTAAGCAGAAAAGGCTTTATCTAGCTACTTCCTGTAATTCAAGAATCCCCAATCGACACCCAATTGGCTCACACAAACTTTATTGTGAATTCCACCTTTTGGTATTAAGCTGGCTTTCTTTTCTTCTTTTACTTCTTAGCCTGTGCTCTGAAAGGCATCCCAGTTTTCCAGAAAAAGAAGAGCTCCATCTGATGTCCTTCTCCTCAGAGACCAAATATAGTGGTTTCCTAACACAAATACTAGTCTTCTAGTGCTTTTTTTCTTAGAATAAGCAGTTCTGAACATTTTTTTTTGTCTGCAAACATTAATGTTCAGTGGGCCAGCAGAGGAAAAGACATAGAGTTCACACAATGGCATCTCTCTCCAGTTTAATATTTACACAAACTACTCATTAGTTTGAAAGACCACCGAAACTAGTTGTGTTAATATCTACATAAAGGCGTTGTCAGAGAAGAGCCTCTGACAAATAATGCTTTGAATGTAGGGCCCAGCTGGCCAGCCAAAGGTGCTCAGTATTCACACTCATGTTTCTATTTGTCCTCTTCAAGACTCTAGGCCAGTTTCATTCAGGATTGGTTATTAGTTGGAGGAGAAAACTGAAGGCTCTTCCTTACTCTTTGTGCTACATTTTCTCTGGCTTCTCCTATTTGTTGCTTCCCACCCCACCTCACCCTATCCCATCCTTTGCTTATTTCCTGTGAACTTACTTAGTCTTTTTTCTGTTGCTTGTACTGGGATACCTAAAACTATGTAATTTATGAAGAAAAAGTATTTATTACTGTTATAGAGGCTGAGAAATCCAAGGTTGAGGTGCTGCATCTGGCAAGGGCCTTCTTGCTGGTGAAGGCTCTCTGCAGAGTCCCAAAGTGACATACGGCATCACATGGTGAGGGAACTAAGTGTGTTAGCTCATGTCTCTTTCCCTATAAAGCCACCAGTATGACTCCCATGATAACCCATTAACCCAATAATTTATTGATCCATGAATAGATTCATTCATATCACCTCTTAGAGGCCCCACCTCTCAATACTACCACATTGGGGATTAAGTTTCAACATGAGTTTTGGAGGGGACAGTTATTAAAACCATAGCACTGATTAAGAGGATTATAGTATGTATAAAACAACACCTAGCATGATATCTGGTATATTGTAGACACTCAGTAATATTAGTTCTTTCTTCTTTTGCCTCATCCTTATCAATAGACCTCTTGATTTCTGTGGCTTACCTGGCCTTTGATTCATCTTTGTCTAGGACCTTGTGTCTTAAAGATGCTCTTCCTCCCCGGGCTCATAGTTCTACTAACCCTCATTTCCTAATACAATGGAGCCCACCAGTTGACCTTCAGTTTGGGTAGCTCACCATATAATTCCTAGGGACTTGGAAAGCCTTCATCCAGTAACACCCACTTCAGTCATTTAGAAATGTGGCAGAATCATTGTGTGGTGATTTGCACATAAATGGTGCCATGTTTTATTTAGCCACGACAGAAAATAATGTGTAAACAACAGCATCTGCATGAATATGCATGTTGCTTAATGACACCATTATTTAATTTGTTCCTTTGCCAAGATTCACCTCACAGATGGTTCTAGGATAGCCCCAGGAATTACACTGAAATTATCAAATACTCATTCTTTGCTTGCTAACTTATTTAGTTTTTAAAGATTTGTTAGGGCATATATAAGCAACAGAGATATCTCACATTGATTCAGATTCCCGTTTTAAATAAACAACTAGAAAGATAAACTTTTCCAAACACCATGTCATGGAAATCAGAAACATCTGTAAGGTAGCCTTGTATTACATATCTTATGTTTCCTTATTTCCCTACAATTCTTGTCTTCTTCACCCCCATGCCCCATGTATTCTATTGACCTAGGCTCCAGGTTTTACTGGCCTTTCTTATGTTCTCTTACTGTTAGATTGAATTATTGCTCAGTATTCTTCACTTCCTTATTGTGATATTATATGTTCACATCCTTACAATAACGTCATGACAGGCAGAATCTACATCTCTGTCCCTTGATGTTGGGCTTGGCCTTATAACTTGTTTGGGCCCATGTGACAATGGCAGGTATATTGCTAGAAGCAGCTTGAAAATATGCTTATCTGGTTGAGATTAGCTCCTTTTGTGCTTCTGCCATTACAATTTGAACTTGCTTTAAGTACCTTGCTGGTACAAGGAGGATAGAGAAGCATGGGACAGACTTGGACCTGATCAACAGCTTGGAGCCAAATCTAGCCAACTTAAATAAGACAAACCCAGGTGATCCAAAGACCTATTACCATGAGAATAAATGATATTCTTGCATACCTTTGAGTTTTAGGGACATTTGTTATGCAGTGGTAGTTAATAATACATCCACTTACCATATTTTGGTCTTTTACTCATGCAGCCCTCACTCCTGGATACTTCCTCAGAATCCACATGGCATTCTCTCCAGTATTTTGTGAATTAGCTATTGATAATTTTCTGTTAAGTTTCTTATTTATTTTGTAGGGTGTTTGGAGGTGGAAACATACTTATTTTCAAAGATGATTATATTTCATATTAACTTAGTTCTGTATTCTTTTAAAATGTGAGCTTTTGTCATCTTCCAAAAGTCTGTGTATTAGGTTAAGGCAGATTCTCCCCTTGGTAGAGGAATAAAGTGATGTTCTGACAAGACAAGTCATTTGCTCCAGATAATGGGGGAAATGGCAAATAAGTAGTCTAATTTCTAGTCTAGTACTGTGCAAATCTTACCAAGCTCTAGGAATAGAGATTATGTAATTTACTTCTGCTAAATATCTTTGCTCCTAGCACAGTCTAAAACACAGAATAGGTTCTCAAAGGTGATTGTTTTCTGGTGTAAAAACCAGCTGAAACCAATATTTACATGCCTTGGAGCATTTTCACATAAGATGTATTTCTTCTCTTGAGGGCAAAGAGGTAAACTTTCTTTCTGTAATGTTTCAGGCTATGTTTATGCATCCAACAAAACACATCAAAGTACAAAGAAATTGATCTGAGAAATAGACTACCATTGACAAAGTTACCTCAGTAGCTTGCCTGCAGTCTATACTGAAATGTTGGTGGGGGATGTGTGGGATATTGTATTTTCCAAATGGCTGCAATAATAATGGCTCTCATCGCACATGCTCTTCTATAATGTGATCTTGCCACTGTCATTTCAATAGTGGAGTCTAAATCCCCCCCGACTTTGAATCTAGGCAGGCTTATGACTGTTTAAAATATTAAAGGAAAATGGAAATAATGCTATGTGACCTACAAAGATAGGTAATAAAAGACAAAGCATTTTCTGCCTCATCCATGGGGGATTTGTTTTTGGAGACTCGAATCACCATATAAGAAGTCCAGCTACTCTTAGAACACCATGATGAAGGAAACTCAGGTCACATGGAGAGGTCAAACATAGGTATCTTAGTTGAAAGCCCAAGATGAGGTCCAGGTCTCAGTTGTCAACCAACATCAACCAGTAGACATGTGAGTGAAAAACAAATCTTGAAATGGATTCTCTAACACAAGCTGTTTCATTCCTAAACCATTTGAGTTTTCTCAGAAAATAATCTCTACTGTGACCTTTCTAAAATCCTGATCCACAGAATCTTGTCATTAATTTTAGAGTAGATTATTTTGTTGCAACAATGGCAACAGCAACAGAAAAAGGTCCCACTGAGAACCTGTTTGTGTCATAATTAAGAGCATGTACTCTGGAGTCAGATTGATTTAGATTTAAATGCCAGCTCTATCATTTCCTTTTTATATGACCTTTGTCAAAATATGCAGCCTCACTGAATTTCAGTTACCTTACCTGTAAAAAATGCATAATAATGTTACTTTCTTCATAAAGTGATTATGAGGATTAAATGAGACAATACATGGACAAACTTTTAGCACAATGTCTAAACCAGAGCAGTTACTCAATTGGTGCCCCAAGTTGTTATTGTTATTGTTGTTGTTGAGTATAAAGTCTTATCTGTGATGATGCCCAAAGAGATAGATTACTGGCATGAACAATCTTCCATAAGCACAGGATGAATCTAGCATCTAGCTGGGTTGACATGACTAGGGATGCCAGGTTTCTTACTTACAGTTTGGTTCATAAACCTTGGTCTTTTTTTTTTTTTTCTTTTTTTTTTTTTTGAGACGGAGTCTCGCTCTGTCGCCCAGGCTGGAGTGTGGTGGCGTGATCTCCACTCACTGCAAGCTCCGCCTCCCGGGTTCACGCCATTCTCCTGCCTCAGCCTCCCGTGTAGCTGGGACTACAGGCACCCGCCACCGCGCCCGGCTAATTTTTGTATATTTTTAGTAGAGACAGGGTTTCACCGTGTTAGTCAGGATGGTCTCGATCTCCTGACCTCGTGATCCGCCCGTCTCGGCCTCCCAAAGTGCTGGGATTACAGGCGTGAGCCACCGCGCCCGGCCAAACCTTGGTCTTAATACAAATACTTAGAACATTGTCCTCTGACAGGTCACCTGTGGCTAATTATTTTACCACTCTCTCTTCATGGCCAAAGTGGAAAGGCTCTTACCTTCCCCCATCACCATACCAGAAACCTTTATTGCTCTGTTTCTTTCCTAAACTATCCATTATTAGTGAATTCTTCAACCTGAGACAGTGAAAGACTCTGATCAATTGCATGCGTGTTATAATGGGAGAGCACATAAGCACAGTGCTCAGTAACATCTGAGGAGGCATAAGTTGATCAGGTAGACTTTAGACTCAATGGACAGTTAACTAAGTATGTGTTATGTGCCGCACATGGGACTAGGTACTTTTCAGTTGCTTTATCATTTCCTTGAATCCTTATAAGCACTCTGTAAGGTAAATTTCATTATTTTCTCCATCTTACATATGAAGCAAATAAGACCTAGAAAGGCTGAAGTTATGCGCTCGATGTTACAGCTGCTTAGTAGCATAGGTTTGCCTGAATGCCAAGCTAGGGAGAGGTAGATAATGAACTTCTGAATAGAGTTTAATCCTTCAGAAGGGATTTAATGTGGGGATGGGGAACACACTGAGAATAAACTTTCTACATTGCCACACTTTGTCAGGTCTTTCTTTTTCTTTCGTCCCTCAACTTCTGGATTTTATAAGAATATATATTTTATTTTCTCTACCAATTGCTTATCCGCAGGGTAGAGGGAATTCAAATGGTGGCTGTACTTGCTAAGGCAGTTATTAAGAAAACGGCTGGTATGCTGGCATGCACACACCCCTGTCATCCCCTGCACCAACCTTTACTTCATATTTCTGTGGCTCTGCAGGGAGTGGAAAAACTCCTGAATAAGAAGCCATTAGAACCATTGCAATGTAGAATCAGCATGTTTGGCTACTCTTCAAAGAACTTGAGATGATGCTTGTCACTCTTCTGTGTCAGGTATTTATTAAGGAAGGTCAGTTCCAAGCCTGACTGTACACCATTTCCTAGTTTCCAAACTGCTCAGTTAAGAGCTCTACAAGTGTCCACCGTCTCTTATCCTCTGTAGACTTTGAGCAGAGAGCAGATGCTGTTTTATTTCAAACAGCAGACTGGGCTCTAACCCTCAAATAGCCATTTTGGGGGAACTTAGGTCTTGAAAGGCAAACATTTTGAGGGCTCCATTATCCTCCATAATTCAAAATCTGTGAAAGCAGGCCCAAGCCAAAACATTTTTACTTTTTTCAAGCTAGAAATTTGAACCAAACTATGAACTCTATAACTAGAAAAACGATGCTATTCTTTTCAACCCTCAGTTTTATTTCAAAATTGCCTTGTATTATAGATAATTTTTAAAAATTAAAGTGCTTTTGGGATGCACTTTAAAAAACGGAATTTTCTTTTTCAAGTACTAGTTTGATTCTACTCCAGTATTCTTCCAATTGAATCTGGGCTGAAAGTGAACTATATATACTTCAAATCTCAGCCTATTATAAAAAAGACAAAAAATAACAAATACTGACAAGTATGTGAAGAAAAGGGAACTCTTACATACTGTTGATGGGAATGTAAATTAGCATAGTCATTGTGGAGAATAGTATGGAGGTTCCTCAAGAAATTAAAAATAGAACTACCATATGATCCAACAGTTCCACAACTATGAATTTATCCAAAGAAAAGGAAACCAGTATATTGTAGAGATATCTGCACTCCTCTTGATTCCAAGATTGATTCCATATCTTGGTTATTACAACTGTATTCACAATAGCCAAGATATGGAATCAACATAAATGTCCATAAATAGATGAATGGATAAAGAAAATGCGATACAAATACACACACACGCGCGCGTGCGCGCGCGCACACACACACACACACACACACAGTGGAATACTATTCAAACTTAAAAACTGAAATTCTGGAGGGAGCAGGGCCAAGATGGCTGACTAGAAGCAGCAGTGATTGGAGTTTCCAATCAAGAAGATCCAAAACAAAGTGCAAATCCCACACTGGTAACTGAGGTATCCAGGTTCTGTCATTAGGACTGACTAGGCAGGTGGTGTGAACCATGGAGAGGAATGAAGAGCAGTGTGGTGTGGCAGCCTACCTGATAGCCACACGGGGCAGGGGAGGCCATACCCCCAGCCAAGGGAGGTGGTGAGTGAGTGTGCTACCCAGCCTGGGAAGCCATGCTTTTTCTATGGAGCTGTGCAACCCATGGATCAGAAGATTCCACTCAGGAGCCCAGGCCACTCGGGCCTTGGGCTCCAACTAAAAAGCCACAACACTCACTTGGCTAGAATGAATTGGCCTAAGTCTGCCAAGTTTCCTGGGGGAGGGGTGGCCATTACCACTGCTGTGGCTACCTGCAGTCTAAGCCAACTGAGCTCCTTGCGGGAGAGGCAGCAGCCAACACTGCAGCTGCAGGGCCTCCCTGCAGGAACTTCAACTTCAGCCAGGGCTCAGGGACAGAACTCTGATCTCCCTGGGCCTGAGCCCCTAGTGGGAGGAATGGCCACAATCTCCATTGACCAGCAGACTTAGTGTTTCCTCCTTCTAGCTCTGAGGAATCCAGGCAACCAAGATGAGTGGGTTTTGCCCCAGTGCAGCAAACCCCTTGCACCAAGGGACAGCTAAAGTGCCTCATTAAATGGGTCCTGCTTCCTGTGCCACCCAACTGTGAGGTGCCCCTTCCCCCCACAACAGGGGTTTTCAGACATCCTATAGAGGAATGTTCTTACTGGTTTCAGGTCAATGCCCCTTGAGGTCAGAGATCCCAGATGAAGGAGGAGACACTCATCTTTGCTGTCCTCCACACTCCTCAAGTGACATCTCCAGGCATGGGAGCAAACCAGTTAACAGGGCCTGAAGTGCAACCCCAGCAAACCACGGCAGCCCTACAGAAGAGGGACCTAACTATTGAAAGAAAAACAAGCAAACAAACAGCAACAAAACAGCGTCAACAAAGAAAGTCCCTATAAAAACCTCATCCAAGTGGCAGCAGCCTCAAAGATCAAAACTAGGCAAACTCATGAAGATGAGAAAAAAATCAACGGAAAAATGCTGAAAACCTCTGTTCCTCCACCTCTCCAACACCTCTCCAGCAAGGGCGCAGAACTGGACGGAAGAGGAGATGGATGAATTGACAGAAGTAGGCTTCAGAAGTTGGGTAGTAACAAACTTCGCTGAGGAACATAAATGACCTGATGGAGCTGAAAAATGCAGCACGAGAACTTCGTGAAGCATACAGAAGTATCAATAGCCAAATGGATCAAGTGGAAGAAAGAATATCAGAGATGAAAGACTATCCTGCTGAAATATGGCAGGTAGACAAGATTAGAGAAAAAAGAATGAAAAGGAATGACCAAAACCTTCAAGAAATATGGGACAATGTAGAAAGACTGAACCTACCACTGATGAGAGTGCCTGAAAGAGATGGGGATAATGGAACCAAGTTGGAAAACACACTTCAGGATATTATCCATGAGAACTTCTCCAACCTAGCACGACAGGTCAACATTCAAATTCAGGAAATACAGAGAAACCCACTAAGATACTACACGAGAAGATCAACCCCAAGACACATAATCATCAGATTCTCCAAGATCTAAATGAAGGAAATAATGTTAAGGGCAGCCAGAGAGAAAGGCCATGTAACCTACAAAGGGAAGCCCATCAGACAAACAGTGAATCTCTCAGCAGAAACCCTACAAGCCAGAAGAGAGTGGGGGCAAATATTCAACATTCTTAAAGAAAAGAATTTTTAACCCAGAATTTCATATCTGGCCAAATTAAGCTTCATAAGTGAAGGAGAAACAAAATCTTTTCAGACAAGCAAATGCTGAGGGAATTCGTCACCACCAGGCCTGCCTTGCAAGAGCTCCTGAAGGACGTACTAAATATGGAAAGAAAAAATGGTACCAGCCACTGCCAAATGCACAAAAATACAAAGACCAATGACACTATGAAGAAACACCATCAACTAGTGTGCAAAATAACCAGCTAGCATCATGATGACAGGATGAAATTCATACCTAACAATATTAACATTAAATGTAAATGGGTTAAATGTCCCAATCAAAAGATACAGAATGGCAAATTGGATAAAGAGTCAAGATCCATCAGCATGCTGTATTCAGGAGGTCCATCTCATGTGCAAAGGAACACATAGGCTGAAAATAAAAGGATGGAGGAAAAATTACCAAGCACATGGAAAGCAGAAAAAAGCAGGGGTTACAGTCCTAGTCTCTGACAAAACAGACTTAAAAAAAATCAAAAAAGTCAAAGAAGGGCATTACATAATGGCAAAGGGATCAATTCAGTAAGAAGAGCTAACTATCCTAAATATATATGCACCCAATACAAGAGCACCCAGATTCATAAAACAAGTTCTTAGAGACCTACAAAGAGACGTGGACTCCCACACAATAAAAGTGGGAGACGTTAACATCCCACTGTCAATATTAGACAAATCAACAAGACAGAAAATTAATATTTTCAGGACTTAAACTCAGCTCTGGATCAAGTGGATCTAGTAGACATCTACAGAACTCTTCACCCTAAAACAACACATTCTTCTCAGTGCCACATGACACTTACTCTAAAATCGACCAGATAATTGGAAGTAAAACACTCCTCAGCAAATGCAAAACAACTGAAATAATTACAATCTCTCTGACCAAAGTGAAATCAAATTAGAACCCAGGATTAAGAAACTCACTTAAAACCACATGACTACATGGGAATTGAACAACCTGCTCCTGAATGACTCCCGGGTAAGTAATGAAATTAAGGCAGAAATCAAGAAGTTCTTTGAAAGCAATGAGAGTGAAGAGATAATGTACTAGAATCTCTGGGATGCAGCTAAAGCAGTGCTAGGAGGAAAATTTATAGCACTAAATGTCCACATCAGAAAGCTAGAAAGATCTCAAACTGACACCCTAACACCACAATTAAAAGAAGTAGAGAAGCAAGAACAAACAAATCCAAAAGCTAGCAGAAGACAAGAAATAACTAAGATCTGAGCAGAACTGAAGGAAACAGAGACACAAAGAACCCTTCAAAATATTAATGAATTCAGGAGCTGACTTTTTGAAAAAAAAAATTAATAAGATAGACTGCTAGCTAGACTAATAAAGAAGAAAAGACAGAAGACTCTAATAGACACAATAAAAAATGATAAAAGGGATATCACCACTAACCCCACAGAAATAAAACTACTATCAGAGAATACCATAAACACCTCTATGTCAATAAATCAGAAAATCTAAAAAAAAAAAAAAAAAAGATAAATTCCTGGGCACACACACCCTCCCAAGACTAAGCCAGGAAGAAGTCCAATCTCTGAATAGACCAAAAACAAGTTCCAAAATTGAGGCAGTAATAAATAGCCTACGAACCAAAAGAAACCCAGAACCAGATGAATTTGCTGCTGAATTCTACCAGAGGTACAAAGAGGCGCTGGTACCATTCCTTCAGAAATGATTCCAGAGAATTGAAAAGGAAGGACTCCTCCCTAACTAATTTTATGAGAACAGCATCATCCTGATACCAAAACCCAGCAGAGACACAACAAAAATAGAAAACTCCAGGTCAATATACCTCATGAACATTGATGCAAAAATCCTCAAAAAATACTGGCAAATGGGATCCAGCAGCACATTAAAAGCTTATCTACCATGATCAATTCAGCTTTATTCCTGGGATGCAAGTCTGGATCAACATATGCAAATCAATAAACATAATCCATTACGTAAACAGAACCAATGACAAAACCCACATGATTATCTCAATAGATGCAGAAAAGACCTTTGATAAAATTCAACATCCCTTCATGCTAAAAACTCTCAATAAACTAGGTACTGATGAAGCATATCTCAAAATAATAAGAGCTATTTATGACAAGGCCACAGCCAATATCATACTGAATGGGCAAAAGCTGGAAGCATTCCCTTTGAAAACCAGAACAAGACAAGGATGCCCTCTGTCACCACTCCTATTCAACATAGTATTAGAAGTTCTGGCCAGGGCAATCAGGCAAGAGACAAAAATAAAGGGTATTCAAATAGAAAGAGAGGAAGTCAAATTGTCTCTGTTTGCAGATGATCCTATATTTAGAAAGCACCATTATCTCTGCCCCCCAAACTTCTTAAGCTGATAAACAACTTCAGCAAAGTCTCAGGATACAAAATTAATGTGCAAAATCACAAACATTCCCATACATCAACAATAGACAGGCAGAGAGTCAAATCATGAATGAACTCCCATTCACAATTGCTACAAATAGAACAAGATACCTAGAAATACAGCTAACAAGGGACACGAAAGACCTCTTCAAGGAGAACTACAAACCACTGCTGTGTAAAGAGAGGACACAAACAAATGGAAAAACCTTCCATGCTCATGGATAGGAAGAATCAATATCATGAGAATGGCCATACTGCCCAAAGTAATTTATAGATTCAATGCTCTTCCCATCAAACTACCATTGACATTCTTCACAGAATTAGAAAAAAACCTGTTTTAAAATTCACATGGAACAAAAAAAGAGCTCACATAGCCAAGACAATCCTAAGCAAAAAAAACAAAGCTGGAGGCATCATGCTATTTGACTTCAAACTATACTACAAGGCTACAATAACCAAAACAGCATGGTACTGGTACCAAAACAGACATATAGACCGTTGGAACAGAACAGAGACCTGAGAAATAAGACCACACATCTACAACTATCTAATCTTCAACAAAAATCGACCTGATATAAACAAGCAATGGGGAAAGGATTCGATTCCCTATTTAATAAATGGTGCTGGAAAAAATGGCTAGCCATATGCAGAAAACTGAAACCGAACTCCTTCCTTATGCCATGTATAAAAATTAAGTCAAGATGGATTAAAGACTTAAATGTAAAACCCAAAATCATAAAAACCCTAGAAGAAAACCTAGGCAATACCATCAGGACATAGCCAGGGGCAAAGATTTTATGATGAAATCACCAAAAGCAATTGCAACAAAAGCTAAAATTGACAAATGGGATCTAATTAAACTAAAGAGCTTCTGCACAGCAAAAGAAACTATCCTCAGAGTGAACAGGCAACCTACAGGTAATTGGAGAAAATGTTTGCAATCTACCCTTAAGACAAAGGTCTGATATCCAGAATTTACAAGGAACTTAAACAAATTTACAAGAAAACAAACAAACAACCCCATCAAAAATTGGGCAAAGGATATGAACAGATAATTCTCAAAAGAAGACATTATGCAGCCAACAAACATATGATAAAAAGCTCAACATCACTGATCATTAGAGGAATGCAAATCAAAACCACAATGAGATACCATCTCATTCCAGTCAGAATGGCAATTATTAAAAAGTCAAGGCCGGGCGCGGTGGCTCAAGCCTGTAATCCCAGCACTTTGGGAGGCCGAGACAGGCGGATCACGAGGTCAGGAGATCGAGACCATCCTGGCTAACACGGTGAAACCCCGTCTCTACTAAAAATACAAAAACTAGCCGGGCGAGGTGGCGGGCGCCTGTAGTCCCAGCTACTCGGGAGGCTGAGGCAGGAGAATGGTGTAAACCCAGGAGGCGGAGCTTGCAGTGAGCTGAGATCCGGCCACTGCACTCCAGTCCGGGCGACAGAGCGAGACTCCGCCTCAAAAAAAACAAAACAAAACAAAACAAAACAAAAAAAAGTCAAGAAACAACAGATGCTGGCGAGGCTGTGGAGGAATAGGAACACTTTTACATTGTTGGTGAGAATGTAAATTATTTCAACCATTGTGGAAGACAGTGTGGTGATTCCTCAAGAATCTAGAACCAGAAATACCGTTTGACCCAGCAATCCCATTACTGGGTATATACCCAAAGGAATATAAATCATTCTATTATAAAGATACATGCACATGTATGTTTATTGCAGCACTATTCACAATAGCGAAGACATGGAATCCAACCAAAATGCCACCAATGCTAGACTGGATAAAGAAAATGTGGTACAATAAACCATGATATACTATGAAGCTACAAAAAGGAATGAGATCATGTCCTTTGCAGGGACATGGATGAAACTGGAAGCCATCATCCTCAGCAAACTAACACGGGAACAGAAAGCCAAACACCACATGTTCTCACTCATAAGTGGGAGTGAACAGTAAGAACACAGAGACACAGGGAGGGGAATAACACGCACCAGGGCCTGTTGGAGGGTGGGCGCAAGGGGAGGGTATGCCTCGGGACAAATATTTAATGCATGCTGGGCTTAAAACCTAGGTGATGGGTTGACAGGTGCAGCAAGCCACCATCGCACACATATACCTGTGTAACAAACCTGCACGTTCTGCACATGTATCCCGGAACTTAAAGTAAAAAGATTTAAAAAATAGAAAAAAAATTTAAAAAGGAAATTCTGTCATTCATGGCAACATGGATGAGCATGGAAGACATTATGTTAAGTGAAATAAACAGACACAGAAGGATAAACACCACCACGTTCTCACTCATATGTGGCAGCTAAAAAAATTGATCTCAAAGAAGTAGAGTAGAATTCTGGTTATTAGAAACTAGGAAGGGAGGGTTTGGTTAATGGATACAAAGTTACCACTAGATAGAAGGAATAAAATCTAGTGTTCTGTTACACTTTAGGGTGAATATGGTTGGCAATTTATTGTATATTTTCAAAAAGCCAGAAGGGAGATTTTGGATGTTCCAACACAAAGAAATGATAAATGTTCAAGATAATGGATATGCTAATTACCATGATTTGATCATTACACATTGTATATGTGTGTCAAAATATTACTCAATATCCCATAAATAGGTAAAATTATTATGTTTCAACCAAAACAAATAGAAAAGAGGGAATGCAAACAATAAAAAAATTAAAATCTCCACTTTAGTGGAGTAAGATTGTCATTATTAGGCACCAGATTGCCCCCAGCACCAGGCTGGCTTCTACTGGTAGACTTCAGGCCCATGCCAGCACCAGGCTGATTCCTGCAACCCTAGTCATTAGGCTAGCACCCATGAACGCAGGCTCCAAGTTGGACCCAGTCGATAGCCTCCAAATTTGCTCCAGTGCCAGGCAAGATTGCACAGCCCCAAGCTCTAGGCCTGTTTGGAAGACTTGGTCTCTGTGCCTGCCCCAGAACCAGGAAATCCCAAATAGCCCCAGATATAGAACATACCTGGGCTTCAGTCCTGCCCTAGTGCCAAGCCAGCCCCCATAGAATCAGGATCCAGGTTTGGCCAAAAGCCATGTCAGCTTCGGTGACCCCAGACTCCAGAGTGCGCACATTACCAAGCTGACTGCCCAGTCATCAGGCCAGCCTCTGCAGATACAGGATCCAGGCCCACCCAGCACCAAGCCAGCCCCATCCAGCTTCAGGCTTCAGGACCACACCAGCACCAGATTGGCACCCATGGCCTCAAACACCTGGTGGACACCTGTGGATACAGGCTCTAGGTCTGCCTATGGCACACTAGCTCCTGTTGCCTCATGCACCAAAAGACTCAGTCAGGGTCCATGCCTGTCCCAGTAGGCCCCAGCACTGGACCTTCTCTCATGGACACAGGCTCCAGGACTGCCCTTGTGTACCAGGTTCCAGACTGGCTCCTCATGCCCCAAGACCCAGGCCAGCCCTCACAAATCTAGCATCTAGACCAGCACCTGCACACTCAACCTATAAGCCAATACCACCAGACACAGGCTCTAGGTAGGTCCCCATGGCCCCAGGGTCCAGGCTAGCCCCAGTGGCCCCAGGCACCAGGCCAGCACCTGTCATCCTGGGCTCCAACCAGCCTTCATGGACCCAGGCACCACGTTGGCCCCAGGTCCAGGCTGGCCCCAGGCTTTAGGCCAAGCCCTGTGGCCCCAGGCTCCAGCAGACCAATCCCCATGAACTCAGGCTCCGGGCCTTACCCAGTGTTTCCAGGCACCAGGCCTAACCCAGCACCAGGCAAGTTTCCATGGGCTTAGGCTGCAGGTCCTTCCCAGTAGACCCAAGTGTCAGGCCCATTCCAGCACACAACTAGTGCCTGTAGGCTCATACTCAAGACTGGCCCTAGCACCAGGTCAGCCCCTGTTGACCTAGGCTTTAGACCCATCTCCACCAATCAAATCAACAGGTTCACCCCAGTGAATCCAGACTTTAGACCCAACCCCGCAGAGCCAAGCACAAGGACAGCTTGCCCAAGGACTCCAGCAACTAGCTTACCCTCAGACTATGTCAGACAGGCTGCCCAAAATCTCTGGGTGGGCTGACTGGTGAAGGGCTTTCCCCAGACAAAGCAAGGCTGAAAAGACTGTAACAAGTCCCTACTTCCTCAAATGCACACACATCAACATAAAACAACAAGAAACATAAAAAATCAAAGAAACATAGTACCACCAAAAATACACAATAGCCTCCCAGTAGCTGACGAGGTTGTACAGTAGACTTACAGAACTTGATTCATCTTGCGTAACTGAAAGTTTATACTCATTGAAGAGCAAATTCTCACTTCCTCCTCCACTCAGCCCGTCAGTCACCATTTTGCTCTCCGTTTCTAGAACTTATACAACTGAAATCATGCAGTGTGTGTCCTTCTGTGACTGATTTATTTCACTTATCATAATGTCCTTCTGGTACATTCATGTTGTCACATATGAAAGTATTACTTCCTTAAGGCAGAGTAATATTCCATTGTATGTATATACCACATTTTCCTTAGCTACTCATTGTTAATGGATATTTTAGTGTTTCTGGATGTTGGCTACTGTGAATAATGCTAGAGTGAATATGGAAGTGCAGATATCTCTTTGAGATCCTGATTTCAGTTCTTTCCATAAGTGCCCAGAAGTGGGATTGTTGGATTATATGGTAGCTCCATCTTTAATTTCTTGAGGAACCTCTGTACTGTTATTCATAATGGCTGACTAATTTACATTCCTACCAACGGTGCATGAGAATTCCCTTTTCCCCACATTGCTGAGAACTCTCGTTATCTCTCTTTTTTAAGTTAATACTCGATATTCTAATAGGTGTGAGATGATACCTAATTGTCATTTGCATTTGTTTTTTTTTTTTTTTCCTGATGACTAGTGATACTGAGAAACTTTTCATATATGTATTTCCCATTTGTATGTCTTTTTTGGAAAAATCTTGAGTACTTTGCCCATTTTCCAATAGGTTATTTTTTTTTTTGGCCATAAAATTGTAGGAATTCCTTATATATTTTGGAAATTAACCCTCTATCTGAGATATAATTTGCAAATATTTTCTCACATTTCATAGTTTGACATGTCAGTCTGTTGATTGTTTCCTTTTCTGTGCAGAAGCTTTTTAATGTGATGTATTCCTACTTGTCTATTTTTGCTTTATGTCCTGTGATTTTGGTGTTATATTCATAAAATCCTTGCCAATATTAAGAGGCTTTCCTATGTCTTCTTCTAGGTGTTTTATACTTCTATGTCTTACATTTGAGTCTTTAATTTATTTGAGTTGATATGTGTGCATGGTGTAAGGTAAGAGTCCAGTTTTATTCTTTTTTGGCCATATATAATATTTTTTAAACTTTTAGTTTAGGTTTGGGGGTACATGGGAAGGTTTGTTACATAGGTAAAATTATGCCATGGGGATTTGTTGTACAGATTATTTCATCACCCAGGAATTCTGCTCCTCTCCCTCCTCCCACCCTCCACCCTCAAGTAGACTGCAATGTCTGTTGTTTCCTTTTTTTGTGTGTTAATAAGTTCTCATCATTTAGTTCCCACTCTTAAGCTAGAACATGTAGTATTTGGTTTCTGTTTCCACATTAGCTTGCTGAGGATAATAGCCTCCAGCTCCATCCATATTCCCACAAAAGAAAAGATCTCGTTCTTTTCTATTGCTGCATAGTACCCCATGGGGTAAATATGCCATATTTTATTTCTCTGATCTGTCACTGATTGGCATTTAGATTGATTCCATGACTTTGCTATTGTGAGCAGTGCTACAATAAATATTTGCATGTATAAGTCTTTATGGTAGAATGACTTATATTCCTCTGGGTATATACCCAGTAATGGGATTACTGGGTCAAATGATAGTCTGCTTTTAGCTCTTTGAGGAATTGCTGTACTGCTTTCCACAATGGTTGACATAATTTACACTCCCACCAACAGTGTATAAGTGTTGTCTTTTCTCTGCAACCTTGCCAGCATCTGTTATTTTTTGTCTTTTTAGTAATAGCCATTCTGACTGGTATGAGATGGTATCTCATTGTGGTTTTGATTTGCATTTCTCCAGTGATAGGTGATGTTGAGCTTTCTTTATATGTTTGTTCACTGCATGTATATCTTATTCTGAAAAGTATCTGCTCTTTTGCTCACTTTTTAATAGGGTTGTCCACTTTTTAATAGGGTTGTTTGTTTTTCTCTCATAAATTTAAGTTCCTTGTAGATGCTGAATATTAGACCTTTGTTACATGTATAGTTTGCAAGTATTTTCTCCCATTCTGTAGGTTGATTGTTCACTCTGTTGATAGTTTCTTTTGCTCTGCAGAAGCTCTTAAGTTTAATTAGATCCCACTTGTCAATTCTTGCTTTTGTTGTGATTGCTTTTGGTGTCTTTGTCATAAAATATTTGCTTGTTCCTATGTCCAGGATGGTACTACCTAGGTAGTCTTCCAGGGTTTTAATAGTTTTGGTTTTACATTTAAACCTTTAATCCACCTTGAGTTGATTTTTGTATATGGTGTAAGAAAGGGGTTTAGCTTTAGTCTTCTGCATATGGCTAGTCAGTTATCCAAGCACCACTTATTGAATAGGACGTCTTTTCCCCATTGCTTGTTTTTGTCAGGTTTGTTGAAGATCAGATAGTTATAGGTGTGTAGTCTTATTTCTGGCCTCTCTATTCCATTCCATTGGTCCATATGTCTGCTTTTATATCAGTACCATGCTATTTTGTTTACTGTAGCTCTGCAGTATAGTTTGAAGCCAGGTAACATGATACCTGCAACTTTGTACTTTTTGCTTAGGATTTTCTCAGCTATTTGGACTATTTTTATGTTCCACATGAATTTTAAAATATCTCTTTCCAGTTCTGTGAATAATGTCAATAGTAGTTTGATAGGAATAGCATTAAATCTGTAAATTGCTTTGGGCCGTATGGCCATATTAATGATGTTGATTTTCTTCTATCTATGAGCATAGGATATTTTTCTATTTGTTTGCGTCTTCTGTGGTTTATTTGAGCAGTGTTTTGTAATTCTCATTGTAGAGATCTTTTACCTCCCTGGTTAGCATTATTCCCAGCTATTTTATTTTATTTTTAATGGAAATTGTGAATGAGATTGCCTTTCTGATCTGACTGTCAGCATGACTGTTGTTGGTATATAGAAATGCTAGTGATTTTTGTACATTGATTTTGTATCTTGAAACTTTGCTGAAGTTGTTTATCAGCTGAAGGAGCTTTGAGGCCAAGACTATGGGATTTTCTAGATATAGAATCATATTGTCTGCAATCAGAGACAACTTGACTTCCTTTCTTCCTATTTGCATGTCCTTTACTTCTTTCTCTTGCCTGATTGCTCTGGCTAGAACTTCCAATACTGTGTTTAATAGGAGTGGTAAGAGAGGACATTCTTGTCTTATGCCGGTTTTCATGGGGAATGCTTTCAGCTTTTGCCCATTCAGTATAATGTTGACTGTGGGTGTGTCATAGATGGCTTTTAATTTTTTGAGGTATGTTCCTTTATACCTACTTTATTGAGAATTGTTAACATGAAGGGGTGGTGAACTTTATCAAAAGCGTTTTCCGTGTCAATTGAGATAATCATGTGGTTTTTGTCTTTAGTTCTGCTTATGTGATGAATCACATTTATTGATTCGTGTATGTTGAGCCAATCTTGTATCCTAGGGATGAAGCCTACTTGATCACGGTGGATTAGCTTTTTGTTATGCTCCTGGATTAGGTTTGCCATTACTTTGTTGAGGATTTTTGCATTGATGGTTCATCAAGCATATTGGGCTGAAGTGTGTTTCTGCCAGGTTTTGTTATCAGGATGATGCTGGCCTCATAGAATGAGTTGGGGAGGAGTCCCTCCTCCTCAATTTTTAAAAATAGTTTCTGTAGAAATGATACCAGCTTTTCTTTTTACATCTCATAGAATTCAGCTGTGAATCTGTCTGTTCATTGACATTTTTGGTTGGTAGGCTATTTATTACTGGGTCAGTTTTGGAACTCATTGGTCTGTTCAGAAAATCAATTTCTTCTGGGTTCAGTTTTGGGAGGGTGTACGCATCCAGAAATTTATTCATCGCTTCTAGTTTTTCTAGTTTGTGTGCATAGATGTGTTTGTAGTCGTTTCTGATGGTTATTTTTATTTATGTTGGGTCAGATGAATCCTTTCATCTTTTCTAATTGTGTTTGTTTGGATCTTCTCTCCTTTCTTTCTAATGTTTTCAAAAAACCAACTCCTGGATTCATTGATATTATGAATATGTTTTTGTGTGTGTCTCAATTTCCTTCAGTTCAGGTCTAATTTCAGTTATTTATTATCTTCTGTTAGCTTTGGGGTTGATTTTTTCTTGCTCCTATAATTCTTTCAGTTGTGGTGTTAGCTTGTTAACTTCAGACCTTTCAAAGTGTTTTAATGTGGGCATTTAATGCTATGAATTTCCCTCTTAACACAGCCTTACCTGTGTCCCAGAGAGTATGGTATTTTGTATCTTTGTTCTCATTAGTTTCAATGAGCTCCTTGATGTTTGCCTTAATTTCATTGTTTACCCCAAAGTCATTCAGAAGCATATTGTTTAATTTCCAAGTAACTGCATTATTTTCTTAGTCTTGACTTCTATTTTTATTGCACAATGATCTGAGAGTGTGTTTGGTATGATATGGGTTCTTTTGCATTTGCTGAGGATTGTTTTATGTCCCATCATGTAGTCAATTTTAGAGTATGTGCCATGTGGTGATGAGAAGAATGCATATTCTGTTGTTTTTAGGTGGAGTTCTGTAGATGTCTATTAGATCCATTTGGTCCAATATTGAGGTAGGAACTGTATATATGTTACTTTTCTGCTGCAATAATCTGTCCAATACTGTCAGTGGAGTGTTCATGTCTACCACTATTATCATTTGGGAGTTTATGTCTCATTGTAGGTCTCTGAGAACTTGCTTTATGAATCTGGGTGCTTCTGTGTTAGGTGCATATATATTTACGTTAGATAGATCTTCTTTTGGATTGAACCCTTCACCGCTATGTAATGCCCTTCTTTGTCTTTTTTGATTGTTGGTTTGAAGTCTCTTTTGTATGAAATTAAGATTTCAAACCCTGCTTTTTTCTGTTCTCCATTTGCTTGGTATATTTTCCTCCTTCCCTTTATTTGGTGTCATTTCCCTTATGGGTGTCATTTCATGTGAGATGGGTCTCTTGAAGACAGCTTGCCATTACTGTTTTGGGGTGGAAAGTTCTGTAGAGGTCTATCAGATGCATTTGGTCCAATACTGAGTTTAAGTCCTGAATATATTTGTTAATTTTCTGCCTCAATGATCTGCCTAGTACTGTCAGTGGAGTATTACAGTTTTCATTTTAATCCAACTTGCCACTCTGTGCCTTTTAAGTGGGGCATTTGACCTGTTTACATTCAAGATTAATATTGATATGTGTGGATTTGATCCTGTCATTGTGTTGTTAGCTGGTTATTATATTTGCTTGTTTGTGTGGTTGCTTTATACTGACACCTGTCTGTGTGTTTAAGTGTGTTTTTGAATTAGCCAGTAGCAGTCTTTTATTTATTTAGTGCTCCTCTCAAGATTTCTTGTAAGGCAGGTCTGGTGGTAATGAACTCCCTCCCTCCACATTTACTTATATGAAAATAATCTTATTTCTCCTTTGTTTGGGAAGCTTAATTTGGCTTGATATCAAATTCTTGGTTGATTTTTTGTCTTTAAGAATGTTGAATATAGGTCCCTAATCTCTTCTGGCATGTAAGGTTTCAGCTGAGAGATCTGCTGTTAGCCTGATGGTGTTCCCTTTGTAGGTGACCTGCCCTTTCTCTCTAGCTGCCTTTAACGTTCTTTTTTTTTTTATTTTAGCCTTGGAAAATCTGATGATTGTGTGTCTTGGGAATAATCTTTTTATGTATAATCTTGCAGGAGTTCTCTGTATTTCCTGAATTTGACTGTTGGTCTCTCTAGCAAGGTTGGGGAAGTTTTCATGGGCAATATCCTGAAGTATATTTTCCAAGTTGTTTTCTTCCTCCCCCTCCCTTTCAGGGATGCCAATAATTTGTAGATTTTGCTTCTTTACATAATCTCATACTTCTCAGAGGTTTTGTTCATTCATTTTTTCTTTGTTTTTGTCTGATTGTCTTATTTCAGAGAACGAGTCTTCAAGTTTTAAGATTCTTTCATCAGCTTGGTTTATTCTGTTACTAATACTTGTGATTGTATTGTGAAATTCTTGTATTGTGTTATTCAGTTCTGTCAGACCTGTTAGGCTCTTTTTAAAAAACTGGCCATTTTGTCCTTCAGCTCCTGTGAAGCTTTATTGTGAATTTTATTTTCCCTGTATTGGGTTTTGCCATCCTCCTGAATCTTGATGATCTTTCCTACCCATATACTGAATTCTATTTCTGTCATTCCAGTCAGTTAAGCCTGGTTAAGAACTCTTATTAGAGAAATGACACAGTTGTTTGGAGGATATGTGAAACTCCGGCCATTTAAGTTACCAGAGTTCTTGGTTCTTTCTCATCTCTGCAATTGCGTGTTTGTTTAACTGCAGTGTAGATTGAGTACAGTCAATAGTCTTCTTTTCTGGATGTTTTCACCGGGCTGAGACTTTGTGCTGGGTCTTTATTTGAAGCTGACATCTGGTCTCTGGTTTCAGGTGGGGATATGTTAGTGAGTTATTTTTGGTGTTGAAGCTTTGGGGTGTGATCCAGTAGGTGGCACTTAGGTTTATTGGTCAGTTGGTAGATTCTCGCTCAGTTGCGTGGCTCCCCTATGTATCCTTACAGTTGCATCTGTGTTCCCTCTCAATGCTCTGAATGTGTGGGTTCCTCTTCATTTGAGTTCTGGCTATCGTTCAGGACTTGGCACTCCTGGGCTGCCCACTGCGCCTCTGGGGTGATCTCAGTGTTTATGTTTCTTCCCCACTTGGAGACAGGAGAGAAAGGGACCTTAGTAGTGGTTGTGGACAAGTGTCTTTTGCTTGTCTCCTGGAGGCTCCACCCAAGAGAGATTCAGGTCAGCAATCACTCAGTGCAATCAATCAGCCCAGGATGCAGGGTCTGTGTTGTAGGCCCAAACCAGGGGTTCCCTGTCTGTGACAAGCAGTCAGGGGTATGTGGGACCCACAGGAGAGGGACTGGCCTTCTTTCCTTGGGTTGACTACAGCGTGTTGGAGGTGTGAATAATGCACTGAGAGTCCTTGTTGCTTCATTAGTCTGAGGGTACCAAGGGCAGTTCCACTGCAAAGGCAGTGGCACAGAGGATTTCAGTTGCATCTAGAGGCTCTGTCCAGGGAGTTGCTGAGCTGCTGCTGGCTTGATAGCTCTAGCAGTGGGTTGATGGGGAGCCTAGGCCTGGAGGACCTACACAGTAAGGAGATATAAGAACAGGCATATCATAACAGTCTGGCCACTTTTCTGTAGGGCTGCAGCGGTATGCTGGGGGCCCACTCCAGTCCCTAGGCACCTTGGATGTTCCAGTACCTAGAAGTATCTCCAGTGAAGGCTGTGATACAGCAAAGATGACAGTCTTCTCCCACTGGAAGCTTCTTCAGGGAGGTACAGACCTGTTGCCAGCCCAAACACACCTGTAGGAGGTGGCTAGAGAACTGATTAGGAGGTCCTGCCCAGTGAGGAGAAATGGGATGTGGGACCCGCTTAAAAAAGTAGTCTGGCCATGTTTTCATACAGCAGCTGTGCTGTGCTGGGGGTCTATTTCAGCCCCCAGTTACCTCAGATACTCCAAAGCACTAAGGCCAGAATAGCTAAGTCACCAAAACAGCAAATATGGTGGCCCGCCCCTCTCTTGGGAGCTCCGTTTCAGGGAGATTTAAAACCTCTGTCAGTCTGAGAACACTGGCAGGAGTATCTGGATCCAGACCCTGGTTGAGAGGCCCCATCCAGTGATGAGGAATGGGACTGGGACATGCTTAAAAAAGCAGTCTGGCCACATTTTTGCAGGGTACCTGTGCTGCGCTGGGGATCTGCTTCAGCCCCTGGTCATATTGGATTTTCCAAATTCTGAGTGCCAGAATAGATGTCACCCAAACGGCAAAGATGGTGGCCCATCTCTCCCTCTCAGTGCTCTGTCCCAGGCAGATTTCAAATCTCTGTTAGCCAGAGAGCACTGGTGGGGGTGGCTGGAGCACTGGTTGGGAGGTCCTGCCCAGTGAAGAGAAACAGGATTGGAGACCTACGTTATAAAGCAGTCTGGCCACATTTTCACAGAACAGCTGTGCTATACTGAGGGACCACCTCCATCCCTGGTCAACTAAGACTCTCCAAAGCCCGAAGACTGAAACAGTTAAGTTGCCCAAACAGCAAAGATGACAGCCTGCCCCTCCCTCTGGGAGCTCTGTCCTAGGGAGTCTTGAAACTTCTGTCAGTCAGAGAACACTGGTGGGGGTAGCTGGAGACCCCAGTTCGGAGGCCCCACCTGGTGATGAGGAATGAGATGGACACCCGCTTAAAAAAGCAGTCTGGCCATGTTTCTGTAGAGCAGCTGTGCTGTGCTGGGGTACCACATCTGCCCCCAGTGGGCTTGGACTCTCCAAAGCCCAAAGGCTGGAATGGCTGAGCCACCCAAACAGCAAAGATGGTGGCCTGCCCCTCCCTCTGGGACCTATATCCCAGGGAGGTTTCAAATCTCTGTTGGGTGGAGAACACTGCCAGGGGTGGCTGGAGTCCCTGATTGGGAGGTCCCACCCAACAGTAAGGAGGAATGGGATTGGGGACTCTCCAAAGCCTGAAGGCTGGGATGGCTAAGTAGCCCAAACAGCAAAGATGGTGGTCTGCCCCATCCCCTGGGAGCTCCATCCCAGGGAGGGGCAACACTCCTACTGGTGGCTGGCTAGAATTCCAAGCCATGGGGTCTTATCCTGTGAGGTGCCATGGAAGTGGGGCCTGCAGACTGTCACTGCTCAACCCCCTGCATTCAGCCTTTTTCCTAGGGATGTGTACGGAGGTCTAACCTTCAACTTTGTCAGAGTTGCAGCTGCTTTTGCTGGGAAGCCTAGAGAGCCCAAGTATCTAAGGCTCCCAAGTCTCCACACATGCCTCAGCAGTTGCTCTGCTGAGACTCGAGGTAACTTTGTGTGTCAGGCTGAAAATTCTGGTAGAGTGGGTTCATGAGGGGATCTCCTGACCCAAGGGTTGCAAAGATCTATGGGAGAAGCATGGGTTCCTGGGGTTGCACTTTCACTCACCACTTTCCTGAGTGGGGTAGGTTCCCTTGTGTCACTCCTCAGTGGGCCATTGTCCTGCCTTGCTTTTCTCCATTCTCCATGGATCATTTCCTTGATTAGTCCCAATGTGAATACCTGGATGTTTCAGTTGAATGTGATGTATTCATTGCCCCTTCCATACCTCTCCCTAAGAGCCGCACACAGTAAATTTTATTAGGCCATCTCCTAATTTTATTCTTTTATGTGTAAATAATATCTGGCTTCCCAAAGACCATTTGTGGAAGAGGCTATTCTTTCTCCATTCCTGACATTCTCAAAGATCAGTTAACCATATGCATACATTTATTTCTGAATTCTCTATTCTGGTCCATTGGTCTATTTGTCTGTATTTATGCCAGTACTATACTGTTTTAATTACTATTGCTTCATAATATATTTTATAATCAGGAATTGTGATGCTTTCATCTTGTTCTCAATATTACTTTGGAGATTCATGATCCTTCGTGTTACATATAGATTTTGAATTTTCTTAATATTTCTGTAAAAAAAAAAGTGGGATTTTCAGAGTGATTGCATTGAATCTTTTGGTCACTTCTGGGTAGGATAGAAAATATTAAGTCTTCCAATCTATGAACACGATATGTCTTTCTATTTATTTGTGTCTTTAAAAATTTCTTTTATTAGTGTTCTGTAGTTTTCAGTGCACAAGTATTTCACCTCTTTGGTTAAATTTAGTTCTAAGTACTTTATTCCTTTTGATTCTCTTATATTGGGATCTCATTTCTAATTTCCTTTTTGGATAGTTCATTGTTAGTGTACAGGAAGGCCACTGAGTTTTGTATACTGACTTTGTATCTTCCAACTTTGCTAAATTTGTTTATTAGTCCTAACAGTTTTATTTTGTGGAATCTTTGGGGTTTTCTACATAAGAGGTTATGTCATATGCAAAAATAATTTTACTTTTTTCCTTCTCATTTGGATGCTTTTTATTTTGTTTTCCTGCCTCATTGTTTGGGCTAGGAATTCCAGTACTGTGTTGAGTAGAAGTGGTGAGAGTGGACATTCTTGCCTTGTTTCTGAATTTAGATGAAAAGCTTTCAGCTTTTTGCCATTAAGATGTTAGCTGTGGGCTTTTTATTCATGTAGAGATAATTTCTCTCTCCTAGTTTAATGTGAGTTGTTATTATGAAAAAGTGCTGAATTTTTCAAATGACTTTTCTGTACCTATTAAGATAATCATGTGATTTTTATCCTCTATTCAGTGAATGTGATGTATCACATTAATTGATTTTTTTATGTTGAAACATCATTGTATCCCATGGATAACTTCCTCTTAGTAGTTGCGTATAATCCTTTGAATGAACTGTTGAATTGGTTTGCTAGTATCTTATTGAGGATTTTTGCATCTGTTTCCAACAAGGATATTGATCTGCAGTTTTCTTTTCTTGTGGTGTCATCATCTTGCTTTAATATCAGGGTAATGCTAGACTTAAAATAAATTTGGACATAGTCCTTTCTCTTCAAGTTTTTGGAGGAGTTTGAAAAGGATTGGCATTAACTCTTCTTTAAATGTTTGGCAGAATTCATCAGTGAAGCCATCTGGTCCTGGGTTTTTTGTTTTTTTGGTTGGGAGGCTTATAGTTACTAATTCAATCGCCTTACTAGTTATAGGTCTGTTCAGGTTTTCTATTTCTTCATGATTCAGTTTTGGTAGTTTGCGTGTTTCTAGGAATTTATCCACTTCTAGGTTTTTGGTATAGAACTGTTCATTGGGGTCTCTTGATTCTTTCAATTTCTGTGGCATGAGTTGTAATGTATACTCTTTTCTCTCTATTTTATTTGAATTTTCTTTTTTATTGTTAGTCTAGGTAAAAACTTGTCAATACTGTTTGTTTATCTTTACAACAATTTTTAGTTTGGTTTTTCTCTTCTATTGTTTTTCTATTCTCCATTTTATTTATTTCTGCCCTAGTTGCTATTGTTTCCTTCTTTCTGCTAAATTTGAGATTTTTTTTCTTTTTCTAATTCTTTGAGCTGTAAAGTGAGATCTTCTTTTTGATGTAGGCATTTATTGCTAACAACTTCTCTCTTAGTACTGCTTTTGTTGCATCTTACAGGTTTTGGTATATTGTGTTTTATATTTGTGTGTCTCAAGATATTTTCTAAATTCATTTTTTATTTCTTCTTTGACCCATTGATTGCTCATGAATGTATTGTTTAGTTTCCACATATATGTGAATTTTTTCAGATTTCCTGCTGCTGTTGATATTTAGTGCCATTCTGTTGTGGTTGGAAAAGACACTTGGTATGATTCAAACCTTTGAAATTTATTCAGACTTTTTTGGGGGTCCTACCATCCAATATATCTTGGAGAATATTTGGTCTTTCCTGTGTGCTTGATAAGAATGTCTTTTCTTCTGTTGTTGGTAAGAATGTTCTGTATATGTCTGTTATGTCCATTTGGTCTGTAGTGTTGTTCAAGTCAACTGTTTTCTTTATTTTCTATCTGGATGTCCTACGTAGTTTTGAAAAATGGAGTGTTGAAGTCTCTAAGTATTACTGTATTGCTGTCTATTTTCCCTTTAGTTCTTCAATACTTGCTTTATATATTTAGGTGCTTTGATGATGAGACCATATATAACTGTCATACCTTCCTGGTGAATTGACACCTTTATCATTATACAGTGTTCTTTTTGGTCTTTTGGGACAATTTTTTACTTAAAGTCTATTTTGTCTGCTATAAATACAGCCACCTCTGCTCTCTTTTGGTTATTATTTCATAGGCTATCTTTTCCATCCCCTCACTTTTAGTCATTGTGTCTCCTTAAGGCTAAAATGAGTGTCTTTCAGGCAGCATATAGTCGGATCTTGTGTTTTATCCATTTAGCAATCCTATGTGTTTTAATTATAGAGTTTAATCCATTTACATTTAAAACAAATAGTAATAGTAAAGGACTCTACTATTGCAATTTTTCTGTCTATCTTGTAGTTACTTTGTCCCTCTTTTCTCTCATGCTGTCTTCCTTTGTATTTCCTTGATTATTTAATAGTGATGTGATTTTATTTCTTTCTCTTTTTCTTTTATGTATTACAATGAACTGAATGCTATGTCTCTGCCAAATTCATATGTTGAAATCCTAACCCCCAATATGGTAGTATTAGGAGGTGGGACCCTTGGGTGGTAATTAGGTGATTAGGGTGGAACCCTCATGAATGGAGTTTTGATCTTATAAAAGGGACCTCAGGGAGCTTTATTTTCCCTTTTTGCCATGTGAGGATACAAAACAATAGCAGCAGCAGCAGCAGCAACAACAACAACAACAACAACAGTTTGCAAACAGGGAAAGGGTCCTAGCCAGAATCTAATGATGCTGGCACCCCAATGTCAGATTTCCAGCTTCCAAAACTCTGAGAAATAAATTTCTATTATTTATAAGCTACTTAATCTATGGTACTTTGCTATTGCCACCCAAATTGACTAAGACATGTATCTTATATAGGTATTTTTTGGGCATTACCATGTGGCTTACATAAAATATCTTAAAGTGGGCCGGGCGCGGTGGCTCAAGCCTGTAATCCCAGCACTTTGGGAGGCCGAGACGGGCGGATCACGAGGTCAGGAGATCGAGACCATCCTGGCTAATACGGTGAAACCCCGTCTCTACTAAAAAATACAAAAAACTAGCCGGGCGACGAGGCGGGCGCCTGTAGTCCCAGCTACTCGGGAGGCTGAGACAGGAGAATGGCGTGAACCCGGGAGGCGGAGCTTGCAGTGAGCTGAGAGCCGGCCACTGCACTCCAGCCTGGGTGGCAGAGCAAGACTCCGTCTCAAAAAAAAAAAAAAAAAAAAAAAAAAAAAAAAAAAAAAATCTTAAAGTGATAACATCCTAGTTAAAGCTGCTTACAAGTTAAATTACGTATGACACTGTACACTTTTACTTCTCCTATCACACTTTATGCTATTAGTGTTATAAATAACAACTATTTATATTGTGTATCCCTTAACATATTTTTGTAGTTATTTAACCACTTTCAATATGCTTTCTGTGTTTCTCTTTAGCTTTTCTTTGCCTTAATCTGAAGAGCTTCTTTTAGGATTCCTTGTTAAGATAGGTCTAGTGGAGATAAACTCCCTCTGCATTTGTTTGTCTGAGAAAATTTTTCTGTTTTCCTTCATTTTTGAAGGACAGTTTTGCCAAGCATAGTGTTCTTGGTTGACAGAGTTGTTTTTTTCCAGTCCTTTGAAAATATTATCTCATATTCTTTCTGGCCTGCAAGGTTTCTGCTGAGAATTCTACTGATAGTTTTATGGAAATTTCCTACACATAAGAAGTTACTTTTCTCTTGCTACTTTCACAATTCTCTCTATTTTTTACTTTTGACAATTTGAGTATAGTATGTCTCAGCATGTACTTGTTTGGTTCATCTTCATTGGGGTTATGTTGGGCTTGGTGGATCTAGATGTTCTTTTCATACCCCATATTTGGAAAGTTTTCAGTCATTATTTATTTGAATAAGCTTTATGGACCTTTGTATATTCTCCTTCTGGCACTTCTCTAATGAATATGTAGATCAATTTGATTGTGTCTCATCAGTCCCTTAAGCTTTCTTTATTCTTATGTGTTATTTTTCTTTTGGCTCCTCTGGCTTATAATTTTAAATGACCCCTCTTTGTGTTCACAGATTCTTTCTTATGCTCGATCTAGTCTGCTGTTGAACCCCTTTAGTGAATTTTTCAGTTTAACTATTGATTTCTTCAGCTTCTAGTTTTTATTTGGCTCTTTTTCTAAATTTTATATTCTTTGTTAACATCGTTCATGCCTTTTCCTCCTGAGTTTGTGGAACATCTTTATGAAAGTTATTTTGGATTCTCTTTGTATATTCTGTTTCACTAGGGTTGATTTTTGAAGCTTTATTTTGTTCTTTTTGTTGAGACAGGTTTACCTGTTTCTTCCTTCTCCTTCTCCTTCATTGTGTTATTATTCTCCTTCTCCTTCTCCTTCATTGTGTTATTATCTGCTCATCAGAAAAAAATAGCCACCTTTCCCAGTTCTCCTTCTCCTTCTCCTTCATTGTGTTATTATTCTCCTTCTCCTTCTCCTTCATTGTGTTATTATCTGCTCATCAGAAAAAAATAGCCACCTTTCCCAGTCCTTACATAAAAAAAAAAAAACTTTCATAAATACTCCTGACCAGAGATTCTGGGGGCCTCTCAAATATTTTCTGCATATGATTTCCTCTGGACTTGAGTATGTAAATTCCCAATTAGAAGAATTTGGTGATGATTTCTTTCTTTTCTTTTCTCTTCTCTTCCTTCCTTCCTCCCTCCCTCCCTCCCTCCCTCCCTTCCTTCCTTCCTTCCTGCCTCAGTAGTACATAATGTCTTGCTCCTTTTGGTATCTACCTGGAGTACCATGGGACTTCTGGGGTCGCAACATACCCTGAACACATTTTTTGGTGTGTGTTCAGAGGCACCCAGGTATCTAGAGTATGCCAGGTCCTATTTATACTCTGAGGCTGGCAATACTGAAGCTTGTTCCCTGGATAACCACCAGAAAAATAAGAGAGTTAGATATATGGTCCACTCTTTTCAATTTATCCCCTGTGAGAAGGTGGGAGTTGGGGGATCCTCTTGATTATATGGCATTGGACTTAGGGAAGGGATTATAATAAGAAGTTTTATCATATTTTCCCATTGGCTTTGATGAGGATGGTTTCACACTTGCTCAGGGTATAGGGCCTCTAAACTAGATTTCTCAAAGGGTATTGGTCAATTTATTGTCATTAAATCAGTGTGTCCATGGAAGAAAGGGAGATGCTAGGGCTTCTAATTTTGCCATCTTTCTGACATCAGTCCCCAGATTAATAGTTCTTATGAATACAAATGCAAAATTTTTCAACAAAATAGTGGCAAAGCAAATTCAGTGTCATTTAAGAAAGATATAACCAGATGAATTTTATGCAAAGGGTGAAAGCCTGGTTCAACATATAAATTTTAATCAATGTAGTATATCATTTTAATAGAATGAAAGAAAAACAGCACATGATCATCTCATTACTTGAAGAAAAGTTGACAGAATCCAACATCCTTTTATGATAATAATATGCAACAAACTAGTAATAGAAGGGAGATTATGCAAAATGATAAAAGGCACCTATGACAAATCTACAGTTAAGATGATACTGAACACTTTCTTTAATATCAGGAAAAAAAGCAATGCTATTTGCTCTCACCACTCCTATTCAACATTATACTGGAAATTTAAGGACAATTAGGCAAGAAAGATAAATTACAAATGTGCATATTAGAAAGGAAAAAGTAAAACTACATCTATTTTAGTTGATATGATCTTATATATAGAAAACCCTAATGGAACCACACACAAAAAAATAGAACAACAACAAAATAGTACTCCTAGGCCTAATAAAAGTTCAGTAGAGTTATAGAAAACTAAATCAATTTACAAAAAAAAATCAGCTGTATTTCCACATACGAGCAATAAAAATTCCAAAAATAAAATTATGGAGAACAATTTCATTTATAAGAGGACCTAAAAGAATTAAATAATTAGGAATAAATTTAACCAAGGGTGTGCAAAACATAAATGCTTAGAACTATAAAACACTGTGAAAAGTAATTAAGGAAGACCTAAGAATATGCAAAGACATGCTGTGTTCATAGATTGGAAGATGTTAATGCTCCCCCAGATTTATCCTCAGAGTCAATGCAATTCCTGTTGAATATCCTACTGCCTTTTCTTTGTGAAAATTGATAAGCTTATCCTAAAATTCATATGGAATTGCAAGGCACAAAAAGCACCAAAAATAATATTGAGAAGGAAAAACAAAATGGGAAGATGCACACTTTTCAATAATTAAATAAAGCTATAATAATCAAAATAGCGTGATTTTGGCATAAGAATGAATATAGAGGCTGGGAGCGGTGCCTCACGCCTGTAATCCCAGCACTTTGGGAGGCCAAGGCGGACGGATCATGAGGTCAGGAGATCGAGACCATCCTGGCTAACACGGTGAAACCCAATCTCTACTAAAAATAGAAAAAATTAGCCAGGCATGGTGGTGGGCGCCTGTAGTCCCAGCTACTCAGGAGGCTGAAGCAGGAGAATGGCATGAATTTGGGAGGCAGAGCTTGCGATGAGCCGAGATTGTGCCACTGCACACCAGCCTGGGTGACAGAGCGAGACTACATCTTAAAAAAAAAAAAAAAAAAAAAAGAATGGATGTAGAGATTGATGTAGTTTGAATATTTGTCCCGCCCAAATCTCATGTTGAATTGTAATCCCCAATGATGGAAGTGGGGCCTGGTGGGAGGTGTTTGGGTCATTGGGGAGGATTCCTCATGGCTTGGTGTTGTCTTCAGGATAGTGAGTGAGTTCTGGTAAGATGTAGTTATTTAAAAATATGTAACACCTTCCTTCTCACTCTCTCTTTCTGGCTTTCTCTTGCTTTCACCATGTGATATGCCTGCTCCCCCTTCACCTTCTGCCAGATTAATGCTTACCATGGCCTGGGGTAGTGGGGAATTGGTAGTGAGTGCTTAATAGGCCTGAGGTTTATTTTTGGGATGATGAAGATGCTCAGGAATTAGAAATTGGTGATGGTTTCACAATATTCCAAATATACTAAAAACACTGACTTGTAGGCTTTAAGATAGGTAAAGTGATGAATTTTATGTTATTTGAATTTTATCTTAATTTTTAAAAATCTTAGAAAAAAAAAAAACAAACAACAACCGCTTCAGGCCAGGTGTGGTGGCTCACGCCTGTAATCCCAGCACTTTGGGAGGCAGAGATTGGCCAATCATCTGAGGTCAGGCGTGTGAGACCAGCCTGGTCAACATGGTGAAACTCCATCTCTACTAAAAAATACAAAACTTTGCCAGGTGTGGTGGTGTGCACCTGTAATCCCAGCTACTAGGGAGGCTGAGGCAGGAGAATTGCTTGAACCTGGGAGGCAGAGGTTGCAGTGACCTAAGATCACACCACTGCACTCCAGCCTGGGCAACACAGCAAGACTCTGTCAAAAACAAACAAATAAACAGAAAAACCCAAAAACCTTCCATTGTGGAACCCCTAATTCATTACCCCAGAAACAGGATTAGGTTGGGGCAGGGAGAGGTTTTCTGAGCAGAGGGTGAAGGTCAGATTATGATGGTGCTGCCAACTATGACGGGGCTACAAGGAGGCTACAAGCAGGGATCTTTAGGGTACTTAAATTACAAATTCTTGTGTGTCATAAAGAAAATGTGATGCAGAAGCTCTTAAATGACCATGTTGTGACTATCTGTGATTAACTGGTTGTAAAGCCCTGTAGGTTGCCCAGTAATCTCAGTCTGGTATAATTCTCACCTGATTGAATGAATACCACAGTTCTCATCCACCTAACTCTATTCTAAAGAAAACACTTAAACCTTTTTTTTGAGTTTAGTATCTGTCTGGGCAGTTAGATGTATTCAATCTAGTCACCAAATGTTTATCAAGTACCTCATGCTATTTTATTGAACATTCATCATATGCTTGGCACTGCACATAAACAGTATGTTATTTATGTATAACTCACTTAGTCCACTTAAAATCATTAAACATGTTTTGGTGTTCCCATTTTACATATGGGGGAGCTACAATAGAGAGTGGCTAAATAAATTGCCTAAGTTTATACAGCCACCAAATGGCAAATCTGGGATTTGAACTGACGTCTATATGACTCCAGCGACCACGCTCTTCATCACCATACTCTAATGGAAGTTAATTTGGACTGGGGGATGAGGCGAATGTGGATTGGAGAAAAAGAAGTTTAACATGCATTTTGAGTGTTATTTTGGACCAATTAATTGAATTACTCACATTTCAAACTGTAGTTAAAGCTCCATGAAGACAGGGAACTAAATAACCCCTTTTGCTCTCTCTTTCATTATTATAAAAATAAAATCTTTCATCTTTGATCACTTTCACAATTTCATTGTTCAGTAATTGCACCTGTTGGAATCTCATAACGTTGTTGGAATGTTGTTAGGCACTTACAGTATGTGTTCCTGTTTGTTTGTTATCTGTGAAAACCTGTACATCATGAATTAAAATGAGGTGGATCTATAGTTTCTGACTTAAAAGGAGGGAAGGGGCATATTGTAAATGTGGCTGTTGACAGGATTTTAAGCTTTTTAAAGTACAAATGTCTACATATTTTATGTAACATTGAATAATTAAATATCTGGCAAGTGTCATTAAGCAAAATTTATATGCTGAAGTTATTGGCTTGTAAATAACCAGGATAGGAAGAATGTATCACTATGTTTATTTGAAAGACTGCCTATAACTTAATAAAACCATCATTTCATTTTCTTTCTTTTCAAAATTCTAAAATGTATCTAAATTACTATTCATTCTGTAATAAAGCAATGTGTCACTCTTCTGCAAATAATATGAATGCATACAGATAAATTAGGATTAGATTTTTTGGCTGCCATATAAATGTTAGTTTTAATTTTTTAACCATGTTAACCTTAATCTGTGTTGCCTCATTCAAGACCCACAGCAGAACATGCCTCCTCTTAGAGGCCTTCCCTCACTAAATTGCCATGCTCAGAACATACTTTTCATACCTGCCATACCATTTATAGAGTGGTATATTTCTTGAATTTATTAATACTGTTTAAAAATGATTTTTCTGACTGTTTCAAGAGCATCCATTTTGTCTCCTACTATCTCACAAGTTCCTCCTGCCTTTGACTTCATTTTTATTTTCACAGAATGTTTAATGATATTTGTCTACAAGTAGTAGTTTCCCAATAAATATTTCTGGAGTTTCTGACTACATTTCAAAATTGAAAAGCTCATTTAATCTTTAAACTATTATGGTGTCTGGAAATTTTGAGAATAATAATTGCAGAAACCCAGTGTTTTCTGGAAAATAAGGGAATTATTTTTTTGCTGGGAAAGAAAAATTTGTTATTTTTCCATTGAATGGACAAGTAATGTAAGCATAGCCTCTTTGACCTAAAAAGAGTCAAGCTGTTCCACCAATCCCACTCTCCATATTTTTTACACTCTGTTTATGTAAGGGCCTCAATTCTTCTTTGTAAATTTTTTTCCATAAAAAAGGATCTTTCTCAGGAGATATCATAAAGTAATACTCAATTTATATGATATCATTTATCCTGAGCCTGCTCCAGGCTGAGTTAGGTTTTCTTTGTCCGTAGAAGGAAAGAGAGAAGGGTTCTACTCATTTCTGGTATAATAGTAAAGAGCTCTGTGGACCTGCTCTTCAAAGAGTTAGTGAAAATTAGTTTAAAAACCATTTAAAGTCTCTGGAAATTGTTCTAAGGGCATATAGCATACGAAAAAAAAATTTATTTAAGAAAGTCTGCTAAAACTCAATAAAATCAGCAAGTCTGTGGTATTTCAGCCAATACCCCGCTATCTCCCCACCCCAATCTGAGTCTCCCAGTGGAGACTCCACTCCAGACTGCTGCAACCAATAACATAGGGCTCTCTCACCAGCTCCTAGTTGGTGGACTGTCTTCCTGTGAGCATTTTTCATTTTGTCTTTAGCTTCCTATTGGTGAGGTTATGTACTGGTGAGTAGAGTTGAAAGCTGAGGGGTCCCTTCTGTCCAGCTCTCACTGATGGAACAGTAGCTCTGTTTTGGTGAAATGTCACTGAGAATGCTGGGGCCCTGATTGCGCTTGTATCAGCTCATAAAATGGTGGTTGCATGCTGGGAGTGGAAAGTTGAAAAATTCAGAGGCTACGGTCTTGTCCCTACACCAAGCACTCAGCTCCTAAAGAGTGTGTGTGTGTGTGTGTATGTGTGTGTGTGTTGTGTGTATGGGGGGTGTCACTGAGAAAGAAGCATGCAACTGTCCCTACAGTCAGCTCCAGAATCATGGCTCAGGAACTTTTCCTGGAGGTAAAACAAGCCCTAAAAACAGATAGCTCCTAATTTCTTCTCAGAAGAATTGAACGGACGTCATTTGAGAAAGAGACTGAAATTTAAAGACTGCTTTCAGAAATAGATGAAACTGTGAAAAACACTGGGAGGAGATTGGTACACTCATTAGTGATATAGACAAAACCGTAGGGTGACTACTTTGCTGGAGAGAGCTGGTGAAAGAGACAGCTGGGAGGAGCTTTCCTTGGGTTAGGACAAATCTCAAACACTGACTTCAGAAACTATCCCTTCAAACAGCCCAAATTTTATTAATTAGTCTGTGGAACAATTTATGTCCCAGGGCAGTCATGAAAGCAATAGAGCAATCAATAGGCAATTAGTGGAGTTGAATCAATCAAATAGCTGGGTTTGATCAGAGAAAGAAACAGTCAAATGGAGCCCTAGCAAAACTACTGTCATCCTAGGGTAAATATGGGTATACTCAAAGCTGTACCACCTGAATGCAACATCAGAAGCTTACTACTCCCTGGAAAGGTAGAGATGATAGTGGTGCTACTAAAATAATCCAGTTAGTCCCTAAACAAATAAACAAACAAATTAAAATGGCAAGACCTGGGGGAGGCAGTACCCAGAATTCCTACAATGCATTATCTAAAATGTCCACTTTCCAACAAAACTATGAGACATGCAATAAGACAAGGAAGTAGGACTCATACACCAGAGAAAAAGCAGGCAACAGAAAATGTGAGAGTGGCCAGGTACCAGGTTTAACAGACAATGACTTCAAAATAGTGATTACGAATATATTCAAAGAACTAAAAAAATGAGAAAAGAAGTAACGGAAAATATGATGATCTCATATTAAATTGAGAATATCAATACAGAGATAAAAATTATATGAATGAAACAAGTGAAAATTCTAATGCTGAAAACTATAATAACTAAAATAAAAATTTACAAGAGTTGCTCATCCTCTAGTATTTGACCCGCAGTGTATTTGAAGCTGGCAGAATAAAAGAATTAATGAACTTGAAGATAAACCAATATCGATTATGTAATCTGAAAAACATATGAAAAAAGTAAAGAAAAAGAGACTCAGAGAATTATGGGACACTATTAAACACAGTCACATAAACACAATGGTAGTGCCAGAAAAAAGGGGACCGAGGGAAAGGAACAAAACAATTTGAAGAAATAATGGCTGAAAACTCCCCATATGCATTTAATATTATTAAAACATTATCTATACATCCAGAAAACTTAATAAATTCCAAGTAGAATAAATGCAGAGATCCACAAACAGACACATCACAGAAATAATGCTGAAAGGTGAAGGCAAGGATAAAATCTTTAAAACAGCAAAACAAAACAAAACAAAACAAAATTGACTTGTCATATACAGGGAAACCCCAATAAGTTTAAAAGATGGCTTCTCATCATAAACTATAAAGGCAAGAGCGCACTGAGATAACATATTTGAAGTACACAAAGAAAAACTGTTAACCAAGATTTCAATATTCAGTAAGCTATATTTCAAAAATGAAGGTGAAATAAAGACATTATTACATAAACAAAAACTGAGACAATTTGTTGCTAGCATACAGGCCTCACCTCAATGGAAAAAGTAAAGGAATCTCTCCAGGCTGGAGAAAATTACTCCAGACAGTAATTTGAATCCACAGGAAGAAATAAAGAACATGAAGAGGTAATTATGTAATTATAGAATATACAATAAATGCACATTTCTTCTCTTAACCAATTAAAAAATGCATAAAACAATAGTTGTATATGTGTTTTATGGCACCTATAATATACAGAAATGGAATATATTGCTAATGACAGCACAAAGGAAGTGGGTGGGAGCAAAGCTATATTGGGCTAAGAAAATTACATCAAATAGGAAAAAGAAGAGCACACTAAATCTAAAGCAAGAATAATGAGATCAATAATAGATATTAGATCGATCAGGAATTAATAAAATTTGGATAGAAAAACAGTAGAGAAAATCGATAATACAGAAAAATTGGTTCTTCAGAAAGATCAACAAAGTTGACCTAACTTTAGCCAGATTGACTAAGAAAAAGACTCAAATAGATATATAACATATAACAAGTAAGAACATTAAATTAGTTATCAAAAACCACTTACACATAAAAGCCCTGGCCCACTTTACTACTGAATTCTACCAACTGTTTAATGAAGAATTATTATTAATTCTTACAAACTTTTCCAATAGAGTAGAACAGGTGGGAATAACTCCAAATTCATTATATGAGGCCGGTGTTACCTGGTACAAAAACCAGCCAAAGATATCACAAGAAAACTATAGACCAATATCTCTTAATAAATGTTAATGCAAAAATCAATAAGATACTAGGAAACTGAATGCAACTACATATAAACAGAATTACATACATGATCACATGGAATTTGTCCCAGCAACGAAAAGTTGAACATCCAGAAATCAATTAATGTAAAACATCATATCAATAAAATTAAAACAAAAAGCTCATGATTATCTCAGTAGATGCAGAAAGGTATTTGACAAAATTCAACACCCTTTCATGAGTAAAAAAATTCATCTAATGAGGATAGAAGGGCATTTTCTGAAAGTGATAAAGGGTATCTGTGAAAAACCCACAGGTAAATCCATGCTTGATAGTGAAAGGCTGCATAATTTCCTTCCAAGATCAAGAACAAGACAAGGGTGTCTACTCTTGCCACTTTGATTCAAAATTGTATTGGAGGTCTCTTATGAGGTTACAGCCAAGTCATTGGTTACAGCAGTAATCATATCAAGACTTGACTTGGACTAGAGAATTTGCTTCTAATTTCACATAGATGTTGCCTGGACTGAAAAGATTGGCTTCCAAGCTAATTTATGTGATTGCTGGCAGGCCTTGATTTCTCATCACATGGACCTGAGTGTTCTTAAAACATGTCAACTGGAGAGGAGAGGGAGAATATGTGAGAATACACAAGATGGAAGCCACAGTCTTTTTATAACCTAGTCTTGAAAGTGGAATCCTATAACTTCTGCTGTATTCTACTCATTACAAAAAATCCATAAATCATCCCACATTCAAGGGTAAGGGATCACACAAAGGTATAAATACTAGGAAATGGGCATTACTGGGGACAATGAGAGTCTTCCTACCAGAAAGGATTGTCCAAGTTGTAGATATTGTATCGTATTTTTCTGTGTTCATGTAGGACAATAAATGTGTAGAAAAAAGTTGGATTAAACTATAATACAATGTAATATGTGATATTGTTGAGGTTGCACAGAAAGCTATGACAGCATTGAGGAAGAACTTCAATCCAGTGCTGGGAGGAACCTTGATGTGTGGTCAAAGAATAGGTCTTAGATGATGTGATCCTGATTCTAGTTTTGAAGCGAAGAGTTACTCTGGCTACGAGTTAGGGTATGGGAGGAGAAAAAGCACAGAGCCACTATATCTTTAAGAGCTGTTTAGTGAAATTCAAAAGCATGTAATTGAGTGTGTGTGTGTGTGCACATGCATATGTACACAAACATGCAAACACGTGTGTATTTGGGAGGATAACTATATGGAAGGGCTGGGTCATGAAGGGCTGTGTCTCTCATGCCAAGGAATTTGAATTTTTAAAATGAAGACACTTGGGAGTCATATTATTATGAGGCAAATCAGTAGGTTTTTATAGGAAAAGAGCAGAGTGAAAACCTGTTGATCATGTATTAAATTAAATGGGACCTGTAACTTCTGACTTTAAAAAAGGAAGAAATACAGACATGGGGATTTCTAATGACTATTTCCTAAACGTATCCCATATATTTTAACCTCTATATTATTGCTCGTTCTTCCGCCTTCCCTGCCTTTTGTTTTCCTGTTATAAATACCCTCTTTTCTTCAGAATTCAGCTTAAGAAACACCTGCCTACAGGAAAACGTCCATATAGGATTATCTTTCTGTGAATACAGTATGTGAAGAGTATATTGCTTCTTCTATTATCTATCTATCTATCTATCTATCTATCTATCTATCTATCTATCTATCTATCTATTTATAGGGACAGAGTCTCACTCTGTCACCCAGGCTGGAGTACAGTGGCACCATCATAGTTCATTGCAGCCTAGAACTCCTAGGCTCAAATAATCCTTCTGACTTGGCCTCCTGAGTGGCTGACACTACAGGTGCATACCACCACTCCTGGCTATTTAAAAAGTGTTTTTGTTTTTCAGGGAGAGAGGGAGTCTCACTATGTTTCCCCTGCTGGTCTGACTTCTGGCTTCAAACAATTCTCCTGCCTTGGCCTCCCAAAGTGCTAGGATTACAGGTGTGAGCCACCACACACAACTCTTTTATCCTTTAAATAGATAACCTTGTACATTTAGTTATTTCATATTTATTCATACATTTAATGAATAGTTACTGAGCAATCTATTATATGCGTAGCATTGTATAAAATGCTTCAATGATATGAATGATGTGATAGATGATGATGTGACATGGAGCAAGGTCCCTGCTCTCAAAGGGGTTACAGTCTAGACATGAAGTATCCATACAAGACTACCAGAAGAGCTTATAAAAATGCATGTTCTTGGCCCATCCAAGACTCCCTGAATCAGAATCTCTGAGAATAAGGCACCCAAATCTAGTTTTAAATGCATTTTTACAGTGATACTAAAGAACACTATGTTTGAGAACTAGTGATCTGGTGAGAGATCTAGGAAATAGACATAAATAATTCTTTTGTAAGGTGAACTGTGTGAAGTTTGTAGTTTGTGACCCATGAAACTGATGCAAAACTCTTCAGGAGTTCAGAGATCACTTGTAGTGGAGGCAATTTATGAAAATTTTATGGACAAGCTCGCATTTTAATTATCATACCTGAGGGATGCTTACACTAATATATTATTTTATTTGTTCATTTATTTTGATTCCCATCTCTGACATACAAATCTCAGCTTTATTTTGAGAATCCTGCCCCTTTAACAGGAATGGCAAACAATTTTTGAAATATGTGTTTCCATGAGGAGCTTTTTCAAATTGGTCTAAAGATTTTGATTTTCCATTTGCTAGCCTCTTCCGTCAGAGCTTTTTAAATCCAGACTTGAGAAACCCAAACTGCATTTACTTCTTCATCTACTTATATATGCTGTTCACATTCACATTGCGCTTGTGGGAGGATGAGAGCTATATAAATCCAAGGTATTATTATTATTACTATCTCACACTGCTGTTCTCTTTTGGCCCTTTATTCTATGCTTTAAACTTGACACAGTTTGAATTCTGCTTAATCTGACATTCAACTTAATTCCATTTTAATAAGTTTTCTATAAATAATAACAATGATTAATTATTATAAGAAATAAACCAGTTCTATTTATTGCAAACTTCAGTGGAGTAAGACCAATTGCCCTTCTTAGCAGGGTCTTGAAGATACCAAAATTCGACACCTCTGTCCAGGTACATCTCTTCTGAGTGGATTATTATTTTGTTTAAGTTCATAGGGTCGATTATCACTAGTAAATTTTTTTTTCTTTGTAGATGTTAGTACAGACCTGTTGTTAGTGAAACACAGAGGTACTGCTAATGAGAAACTTAAGGAAAAACTGAAGGTTATTCCATACAACAATGTAAAATCCCTTTCAAGAGATTATGGTGCCTTTGGTATCACTTAGCAGGTATTTATCACCATCTCCTAATACTAAATCCTGTATTAATCAGTGTTCATTCAAAAAAGCAGAAATCACTCTGAATATTTTACATACATATATGGAGATACAGAGAGAGAATAATTCAGGGAATTAAAAGCTTACATAACCACTGGAAAATCTCTGGTAAAGGATGTCAACAGACTGCTTTCAGAATACATGGATACATGGGGATTCCAAGGAAGCCACTACCAATGATCTTAGCTGCCTGCTCACAGTGGGTGTGATCTCAGCTGCCTGCATTGTGTCAGAAGCATGAGCCCACTGTAGTGAGAAAAATGAACAGAGCAAGCTTGGTCTTGTCTACTTTTTCCATTATTATCCATAGGCAAAAATATAGGCATTCTTTGTTATTGTATAGTTAGAATTCCTTTGTTATTGTATAGTTAGAGCACATTTTAAAATATGTGCTCTACAATGTAAAACATTTTCACTTAATGGTAAATTATGAGCATATTCCTGTTATTACCTAATATGCACTACAACTTTAAAGGCCATATGGCATTATTTCATATGCATAAATCATAATTTATTAAGTACTATATTATTTACAACAATGGGGGATAGTTCAAAAGTTCAGGCTCTGGAATTACATTGGTCTGCGTTTGAATCCTGGATTTGTCACTCACTGACTGGCATTGTGATCTTGACAAGTCACTTAACTTCTCTAACCCTCAAGATGTTCATCTGTGAAATGGAACTGAAAATATTAACAACCTTATATGTTTGTCATGGACATTAAAGAGATCATGCATAGCACAGTGCCTAGTATATTACAAGCTCTCAATAAATATTGAGGATTATTATTATTACTACCATTATAGCATAACTCTTTTAAGAATGTCTCATTATTCTTCTTCATAAATTCCTAGGAATTGCACGGCAGGCTCAAAGATAAACACATTTTTGCACTTTTTTGGGGTGGTGGGTACATATAACAACTTGCCTTTCAAAAATATTATATAATTTATATTTCTATGAACAATTGCATAAGTGTCTATTTCACTACACTCACAATTACAGGGTAATATAATCCAGTCATATGCTACAGATTTTCAGCTGTCAAGTTGGTCTTGTTTTAAATTATGTTTTGTTTTGTGTGTTTCCACTTATGAAATGTTTGTTAATTTCCATTTCTCACGTGTTCATTGATGTATACTATTCTTCCTTACTGATTTGTGAGATCACAATATATGTTAAATTATTTATAATATATATTATCTTCTTTTGGTATGTGTTGTGATATTTTCTTATTTGTTACTTGCCTTTTAATTTTGTTTATGGTGCTATTTGACATATCAATGTTTTAAATTTTATGTGATTAAATCTGTCATGTTTTATCCATGTAGTTTCTTTCTTCGTGTTTAGACTTAGAACTAAGTCTTCTATCCAAACAGCAGATAAGCAAAATTTTCCTGCGATTACTTCATTTTGCAATATATAAATCTAACTTTATATTTTTAGAAAATGTTCACCATTTATGGCATCACCATAATTAAATAATCTATCCCAAGTACATTTTAACACCATTGTTATTATATACCAAATATTTAAATATACTGGTTCACCCTCTTGGGCTTTCCAATTTGTTTCATTTACATGTCTATTTCTGCTCTTTCTATTGTCAAAATAATGTAATCTGATTCATTGCATAGTAGTGCAAATTCACTTTTTTTATGTAAACTTCAAAAACATGTTGTTCAAAAATTATCCGTGTGCTTTGGATTTGAATTGCATCAAATTTACATATCTGGGAAGAATTACATGTTTTTAATACAAGGTCTTTGCATGTAGAAAATAATTTTTCTTTTTATGTTTTTTTGTTTTTTGTATTTTCCACTTAAAATTTGTACTTTTCTCCGTAGATGTTTCTAAACTGTTTTTGGCTAAAAGATATTTTGTTTTTGGTTATCAATATAAATAAAATGCACTTTATATTTTGATTATTATTCACCTATTTCAGTCTTATATTATTTGACACATTAAGTAAAAAGATAACTATTAGAATCAGAATCATGAAACAATTATAAATAAACATTGTCTTTTTCTTTTTTTTTAATTATACTTTAAGTTCTAGGGTACAAGTGCACAACGTGCAGGTTTGTTACATATGTATACACGTGCCATGTTGGTGTGCTGCACCCATTAACTCGTCATTTACATTAGGTGTATCTCCTAATGCTATCCCTCCCCACTCTCCGAACCCCACTACAGGCTCAGGTGTGTGATGTTCCCCACCCTGTGTCTTGCTTTGGATTCTACTTTTTGCCTTGAATGTTAATTTTGACAACTCAGATTTCATTTTATTTGTATTTGCTTGGTTCGTTATTATCTATTCATTTACTTTTAGTATTTCTGAATCACTTGGTTTTACATGTGTGTCTTAGAGTAAACATGTAGTCCATTCATATTCACAGTTTTGCAGGGGAGAAAGCTGAGATAAGGCTGATTTTGTTTGTGGACAAATAGCTTTTTGAAAAAATAAAAACACGTCTGGATACCTATAAGATTTTTTTCTTTATTTGCACAAGTAAAAAAAATCATCTGTATGTGTTTAGAAATTAGTCGCTTGAAAATAAATTTAGTCTGGTATCTAGTGAGCCTTTCCATCTGCTGACTTAGGCCATTATTCATCTCAGGGAAGCTTTGTTTTTTATATCTTTGCTTCTTGATTGTTTTCCATTTGCTCTTCTTTAGGTGCAATAATTATGTCTATGCCTTCCATCCTCTGTATGGTTCATTTTTATTTTATTTTATTATTTTCATTATTTTTATTTCAACAGGTTTTGGAGAAACAGGTGTTTGGTTACAGGAACAAGTTTTTTAGTGGTGATTTCAGAGATTTTGGTGCACCTGTCACTCAATAAGTGTACACTGCATCCAATGTGTAGTCTTTTATCCCTTACCACCCCAGACCACTTCCCCCAAGTCCGCAAAGTCTAATGTATCATTCTTAGGCCTTTGTGTCCACATTGCTTAGCTCCTACTTATAAGTGAGAATATATGATATTTGGTTTTCCATTCCTTAGTTACTTCACTTAAAATAATAGTCTCCAATTCCATCCAGGTTGCTGTGAATGCCATTATTTCATCCGTTTTTATGGCTGTGTAGTACTCCATGGTGTATATTCCATGGTTATATATATATCGCATTTTCTTTGTCGACTCATTGATTGATGTGCATTTGGGCTGGTTCCATATTTTTACAATTGCAAATTGTGTTACTATAAACATGCATGTTCAAGTATCTTTCTCATATAATGACTTATTTTCCTTTGGGTAGATACCTAGTAGTGGGATTGCTGGATAAAATGGTAGATCTACTTTTAGTTCTTTAAGGAATTTCCACACTGTTTTCTGTAGTAGTTGTACCAGTTTACATTCCCACCAACAGTGTAAAATACTCCATTTTCACTGCATCCACACCAATATCTATTATATTTTTTATTATGGCCATCCTTGCAGGAGTGACGTGGTATCCCATACTGGTTTTGATTTGCATTTCCCTGACAATTAGTGATGCTGAGCATTTTTTCCATATGCTTGTTGGTCATTTGTATATCTTCTTTGAGAATTGTCTATTCATGCCCCCTTTTTGATGGGACTATTTGTTCTTCTCTTGCTGATTTGTTTGTGTTCTTTGTAGATTATGGATATTAGTCCTTTGTAGGATGTATAGATTGTGAAGATTTTCTGCCACTCTGTGAGTTGCCTGTTAACTCTGCTGATTATTTCTTTTGCTGTACAGAAGCTTTTTAGTTTAATTAAGTCCCATCTATTTATCATTGTTTATGGCGCATTTGCTTTTGGGTTCTTGGTCATGAATCTTTGACTAAGCCAATGTCTGGAGGAGTTTTTCCGATGTTATCTTCTAGAATATTTATGGTTTCAGGTCTTAGATTTAAGTCTTTCATTCATCTTGAGTTGATTTTTATATAAGGTGGGAGATGAGGATCCGGTTTCAATTCTACATGTGGCCTTCCAATTATCCCAGCACCATTTGTTGAATAGAGTGTCCTTTCCCTGCTTTATGTTTTTGTTTGTTTTGTTGAAAATCAGTTGGTTGTAAGTATTTGGGTTTATTTCTGGATTCTCTATTCTGTTCCATTGCTCTGTGTTCCTATTTTTATACCAGTACCATGCTGTTTTGGTGACTATGGCCTTATAGTAAATTTTGAAGTCAGGTAATGTGATGCCTCCACATTTGTTCTTTTTGCTTAGTCTTGCTTTGGCTATGCAGGCTCTTTTTTGGTTCCATATGAATTTTAGAATTGATTTTTCTAGTTCTGTGAAGAATGATTGTGGTATTTTGATGGGAATGGCATTGAATTTGTAGATTGCTTTTGTCAGTATGATCATTTTCACAGTATTAATTCTACCCATCCAAGAGGGTGGAATGTGTTTCCATTTGTTTGTGGCATCTATGATTTATTTCAGCAGTGTTTTGTAGTTTTCCTTGTAGAGGTCTTTCACCTCCTTGGTTAGGGATATTCCTAAGTATTCTGGGGTTTTTTTTCAGCTATTGTGAAAGGGGTTGAGTTCTTGATTTGATTCTCAGCTTGGTCACTGTTGGTGTATAGCAGAGCTACTGATTGTGTACATTAATTTTGTATCCTGAAAATTTCCTGAATTCATTTACCTATGCTAGGAGCTTTTTGGATGAGTTTTTAGGGTTTTCTGGGTATACAGTTAAATCATCAGTAAACGGTGACAATTTGACTTCCTCTTTATCGATTTGGATGCCCATTATTTCTTTCTCTTGTCTGATTGCTCTTGCTAGGACTTCCAGTACTACGTTGAATAGAAATGGTTACAGTGGGCATCCTTGTGTTGTTCCAGTTCTCAGGGGGAATGCTTTCAACTTTTACCCATTCAATATAATGTTGGCTGTGGGTTTGTTATAGATGACTTTTATTACCTTAAGGTATGTCCCTTTTATGCCAATTTTGCTGAGGATTTTAGTCATAAAGGGGTATTGGATTTTGTCAAATGCTTTTTCCAAATCTTTTGATATGATCACGTGATTTTTGTTTTTTAATTCTGTTTATATCATGTATTATATTTATTGACTTACATGGTATGTTAAACCATGCCTGCATCCCTGGTATGAAACCCACTTGATCATGGTGGATTATCTTTTTGATATGCTGTTGGATTCGAATAGCGAGTATTTTGTTTAGGATTTTGTGCATCTATGTTCATCAGGGATATTGGTCTGTAGTTTTCCTTTTTTTGTTATGTCATTTCCTGGTTTTGGTATTAGGGTGATATTGGCTTCATAAAATGATTTAGGGAGGATTCCCTCTTTCTTTGTCTTTTGAAATAGTGTCAATAGAACTGGTGCCAATTCTTTGAATGTCTGATAGAATTCAGCTATAAATCCATCTGGTCCTGGACTGTTTTTTTGGCAATTTTTAAAATTACAATTTTAATCTTGCTGCTTGTTATTTATCTGTTCAGAGATTCTGTATCTTCCTTGTTTAATATAGGAGGGTTGTATATTTCCAGGAATTTATCCATATCCTCTAGGTTTTCTAGTTTATGTGCATAAGGTGTTCACAGTAGCCTTGAATAATCTTTTGTATTTGTGTAGTATCAGTTGTAATATTTCCCGTTTTGTTTCTAATTGAGTTTATTTGAGTCTTCTTTCCTTTGTTATTTTTCTTCTGCTGGGTTTGGGTTTGGGTTGTTTTTGTTTCCCCCGTTCCATAAGGCATGACCTTAGATTGTCCACTTGTGCTCTTTCAGACTTTTTGATGTAGGCATTTAATGCTACAAACTTTCCTCTTAGCATCATTTTTGCTGTATACCAGAGGTTTTGATAGGTTGTGTCATTATTATTGTTCAGTTCAAAGAATGGTTTAATTTCCATCTTGATTTCATTGTTGACCCAATGATCATTCAGGAGTAGGTTATTTAATTTCCATGTATTTGCATGGTTTTGAGGGTGCCTTTTGGAGTTGATTTCCAATTTTTTTCCACTGTGGTCTGAGATTACTTGATATAATTTTGATTTCCTTACATTTACTGAGACTTGTTTTATGGTCTATCATATGGTCTATCTTGGAGAATGCTCCATGTGCTGATGAATTCTGCAGGTGTTGGGTAGAATATTCTGTAAATACCTGTTAAGTCCATTCGTTTTAGGGTATAGTGTAAGTCCATTGTTCCTTTGTTGATTTTCTGTCTTGATGACCTGTCTAGTGCTGTCAGTGGAGTGTTGAAGTCCTCCACTATTATTGTCTTATTGTCTATTTCATTTCTTATGTCTAGTAGTAATTGTTTTATAAATTTGGGATCTCCAGTGTTAGGTGCATATATATTTGGAATTTTGATATTTTCCTCTTGGACTAGTCCTTTTATCATTATATAATGTCCTTCTTTGTCTTCTTTAACTGTGTTGCTTTAAAGTTTGTTTTGTCTGATATAAGAGTAGCTACTCCTGCTTGCTTTTGGTGTCCATTTGCATGAAATATCTTTTTCCACCCCTTTACTTTTTTTTTTTTTTTTTTTTTAGTTTATGTGAGTCCTTATGTGTTAGGTGAGTCTCCTGAAGACAGCAGAAACTTGGTTGGTGAGTTCTTATCTGTTCTGCCATTCTGTATTTTTTAAGCGGAGCATTTAGGCCATTTGCATTCAATGTTGGTATTGAGGTGTGAGGTACTATTCTATTTGCCATGCTATATTTATTGTGCTATTTGTTGCCTGAATAACTTGTTTTTTTTTTTTTCATCGTGTTTTTTATATAGGTCCTGTGAGATTTATGCTTTAAGGAGGTTCTATTTTAGTGTATTTGGGGGATTGGTTTCAAGATTTAGAGCTCCTTTTAGCAGTTCTTTTAGTGCTGGCTTGGTAGTGGTGAATTCTCTCAGCATTTGTTTGTCTGGAAAACACTGTATCTTTCCTTCATTTATGAAGCTTAGTTTCACTGGAAACAAAATTCTTGACTGATAGTTATTTTGTTTAAGGAGGCTAAAAACAGTACCCCAAACTATTCTAGCTTGTAGGGTTTCTGCTGATAAATCTGCTGTTAATCTGACAGGTTTTCCTTTATAGGTTACCTGATGCTTTTGCCTCACAGCTCTTAAGATTCCTTCCTTTGTCTTGACTTTAGATAACTTGATGACTATGCGTCTAGGTAATGATCTTTTTGGAATGAATTTCCCAGATGTTCTTTGAGTTTCTTGTATTTGGATAGCTAGAGCTCTAGAAAGGCTGGGGAAGTTTTCCTGGATTATTCCTTCACATGTATTTCCCAAACTTTTAGATTTCTCTTCTTCCTCGGGAACACCAATTATTCTTAGGTTTGGACATTTAACATAGTCTCAAACTTTTTGAAGGCTTTGTTCATTTTTTAAAATTCTTTTTTCTGTGTCTTTGATGAATTGGGTTAATTCAAAAGCCTTGTCTTCAAGGTCTGAAGTTCTTTCTTCTGCTTCTTCAATTCTATTGCTGAGACTTTCCAGTGCATTTTGCATTTCTGTAATATGTCGTCGATTTCCAGAAGTTATTGTTTCTTATTTATGTTATCTATTTCACTGAAAATTTTTCCTTTCATATCCTGTGTCATGTTTTTCTATTTCTTTAAGCTGGATTTCACCTTTCTGTGGTGCGACCTTGATTAGCATAATAGTCGACCGTCTGAATTCTTTTTCCGGCAAGTCAGATTTTTTATCTTGGTTTGAACCCACTGCTCATGAGCTGGTATGATCTTTTGTGGGTGTTGAAGAACATTGTTTTGTCATGTTACCAGAATTGTTTTTCTGGCTCCTTCTCATTTTGGTTAACTATGTCAGAGGGAAGATCTGGGATTTAAGGGTTGCTGTTCAGATTCTTTTGTCCCACAGTGTGCTCCCTTGATGTGGTGCTTTCCCTTCCTCTAGGAATGGGGCTTCCTGAGAGCCAAAATGCTGTGATTGTTTTTGCTCTTCTAGGTCTAGCAACCCAGCAGAGCTACGGGCTCTGGGTTGGTACTGGGGAGTATTTGCTAGGAGTCCTGTGATGTGATCCATCTTGAGGTCTTACATCTGTGGATACTAGCACCTGCTCTGGTGGAGGTAGCAGGGGAGTGAAGTGGACTCTGTGAGGTTGTGTTTTTGTTTAGTGCACAAGTTTTGTGTTGGTTGTCCTCCAGCCAGGAGTTGGCACTTTTAAGAGTGCATCAGCTGTGGTCCTGTAAGGAGGATGCAAACTTGCCCTAGGGATATCTGGTTAAGTATTCAGGTTTCTCAGGTGGTGAGCAGTGCCTTAGAGCTCCCAGGAGATGATGACCTTTGTCTTCAGCTACCAGGGTGGATAGAGAAAGACCATCCAATGGGGGCAGGGATAGGCATGCCTGAGCTCAACCTCTCCTTGGGCGGGGATTTCTGTGTCTGCTGTTGGGGTTGGGGGTATGCTTCCCAGTCCAACGAACTTACATTCCCAGGGGGATTATAGCTGCCTCTGCTAAGTCATACTGGTTGCCAAGGAAGTGGTGGAAAGCCAGCAGTCACAGGCCTCAACTTGCTCCCACACAGCCCACAGTCATAAAGGTCAGTCTCACTGCCACCAAGCCTCCCCCAACAGCACCCAGTCTATTTCCAGGAAGCTGGTGACCAGGGCTGAGAACTTGCCCCATACCAGGAGCCTCCCAGTTGAAAAAGCAAGCAGATTCAGTTTTTTGGTGTCTCAGGGAGCCTGAGCATCTGGAGATTTTTTTGTTTGCTTTTCATTTCAATATACTTTGTGTTATAGCTGGGCATATTCCAGCACTTATCCACCCTACTAGGTTCCACCTACTGAACCATACTTGCATATTTACTTTTCTACTTTCCTCACTGGGCACTTCTCTCGATATCGCAAGGGCCACCTGTCTTGTCTGTTGTATCTCCAGTACTCAGAACATAATCACCATTATTCTCTCTCTCTTTCTTTCTTTCTTTCTTTCTTTCTTTCTTCTTTCTTTCTTTCTTTCTTTCTTTCTGTGGGTTCTCACTCTGTCACCTAGGCTGGAGTGCACTGGCATAATTATAGATCACTGCAGCCTTGAGCTCCTGGGCTCAGGCAATCGTTCCACCTCAGCCTCCTGAATAGCAGGAACTATAGGTACACACCACCATACCCAGCTATTTTTTCCTACCTTTTCAATGGACAGAGCTAGAAAACTAGATTGTGATTTTATACTCATATTTTCATTCAAATTATAAGTTTTACTTAATTTCTTTAATTTTATGTCATTTTAATCTGATGCTGAAAATCGTAGGTTTTTATAGTGCAAATATGATTGCTTCTTTACTATATGCACTTTCAAAACAATAATATAAATATATTATTGCTAACAAAGTGTTTACAAATGTAATTTAAGTATCCTCTGCCGTTTTTTTTTTTTAATGTTTTGTCCTTAGGGTGCATCCCACTGGGGATGTATAACCAACCTACTGTGTGTGAAAGTCTCTTGAAATAATTATTTTTGTGGTTATGCCAATAGCCTGATATATAATTAAACTTATTCACTTCATTTTTAACAGTTGATTTTCCAACTTCATTTTATTTTATAATTACATAAGACATTTACATTACAATGCAAAAACAAAAACAAGGTACGTTAGAAGAAGTCTAGCTTCTCTCTCTATCTCTTCTGTCCTGCTCTCTCTCTCTCCCTCTCTCTCTCCTTATAGGTAACTACTTTTTAAAAATAGCTTTTCATTTATCTTCCATTGTATCTTTTAGAAAATATAAGCAAATATAGATATAGATATCCATAATTCATAACTTTTCTCACTTTCTTATATAAACCTAGTATAATTTAACACACTGTTCTGCACCCCACTTTTTTTACAAAACAATATATCCTTGAGATCACTCCATAGTAGTATATAGAGCTCTACCTCATTTCTTATGGCTGCAAGGTGCTCCATTGTGTGGACATTTCAGTTTATTTACATAGTACCTTATTGACAAACATTTGGAGTGTTTCCAGTGTTTTATTATTTTAAATAGTACTGCACTGAATAGCTTTCAGCATATGCCATTTTATATTTTTGACAGTGTATCTTTGGGATAGACTCCCAAAGGAGGGTTTGCCGGGTCAAAGGGTAAATAAATAGGTTGTTAAATCTGACCAAATTCTCCTCTATAGGAAGTGTATCATCCTGCATTCCCTCCAGACATGTATGAAAGGGCCTACTTTCCCATTGCCCAATAGAGCAATCTTACTAAATTTTTGGATTTTTTCCAATTTGAGAGGTAAAAAATTGTATCAAAACATAAGTTTAATTTGCGTTTTTTATATTTCAAATGTTTAAGAAATATTTGTATTTATTTTACTGTAAACTGTCTTGTAATATCTCTTGCCTGTTTTTCTATAAGGTTATGGCAAAAGGATTTTTGAGAATGTAAAGAGAGGCCCCATGTTAAGAGTGGCCCCATGTGTCATTCTTTGCTGTAAAGATAAGGTCCAGGTGGATAATATTTACGAATAAGGTACAAAGAACAAAAATAGCATCAGCTAGGTGGGATAAAGGACTTGCTAAAGTTAAATCAATACTTTATCTGTATCTTGTCATAATAAAATTGAATTCTTTACTAGTTTGCTTGCACAAAATTCTCTTGAGACATCCTACCTTTAAAAGATTGGTATTTTCCCCTCTGAAATGTAACCCTTAACCTTGGAACAATGTTAATGGCAATGGTTGTTTCACTGTGTTTCTCCCAGGAAATTGAAATTGCTTGTCAACCTTGTAATATTTAACCCACTGACAATCGCAAAGATATTGTTGTCATTTTCCCAACTGATGTATACATTTGCATATTTTCTTGTTAATCAGACAAGTATCTTTATTTAGTTTTAGTTCTTTTCTTTTCTTTGTGCAGATCTATGGAAGTAACAAAATGATGTTTAGAGCAGATTCATTATTAAATGCCAAAGGAAAATCTTATAATATTATTTAAAAATCTGTTATAACATTTTTTGCTACATTACATTCTGTGGCTCAGCCAATTTCTTAAATCGTTTTATCTTTTAATTTGTCTGCTTATTTCAGTTTAAATTTCCTCAAATTCTGTTCTGTACAAGCAGATACTATTTTAAATTAACTTGTTTCTTATAGTAAATCTTTTTCAAAAGTATGCTCATCGCCTACCACTTCCTTCACTTTTTTCTTTTGTTTTATGCTTCAGCACAATTTCATTTGCTTTGTATTGATTTCAAGTTATATTAACTCATTTTTGAATAAGGAGGTTGTATCTCAGTTTGAAGCCTCCAAAACATATGAGTGGATTCTCTTTGTATTCTTTATCTGTGTGCTGTTATAACGATCATATCCTATTTTAAACTGAATGACTAACTGATATAAATTTAAATTAGTATTGTGATACAATTGGCAGAAATAAATGGGAAAGGAACTGAAATTCTTAATAATTCCAGTAAGCATACTTGTTTGATCATTTCAATAGGGATTTGAGAAGAGGTATTTTAGTGCCTTTGTTCAAGTTCTGCACTTACTTTAAAGACAGTTTGTAAACTTTTTGGCAACAGTTCTTTAGGTAAAGCTAGCTAATAAATGTTTGAGAAAACTAACTGTGCTTTTTGAGACTGAGTTACTGTCAGAACATTTTCCTAAGACATCTGACTGCTTATGATTCTACAGTAGATAGCTGAAGATGAAATTACTTCTGCAATATAAAAATAATATTTAAGTGGATAGACACTAAATTTTATTGAATGAATAAAACCATCAAACATATAGGCCTCAAAATGGTAAAACTGAATTCTGCTTGACCAATTCCTACTTACCTTTCTGATCTGTTTAAAATTCATTTTCCCTGAAAGACTTTTACTGAACATATGCCTTCCAGACCAAATTATTCTTATTATACACTCATATAATCTGTAGTACTCCTTAATTACATTCATAGTTGGCAATTAACTATTTGTTGATTGTTTCTTTAATGTTTGTGTTGCCACTAGACTTTAAATGCCAACAGAAATAGAATTTTCTTGCATATTTTACTCTCCATTCTAGGGCCTTATGCCTAGCATAGTTTCTGACACTTAATAAATACCATTTGTTTTTGTTCGTTTGTTTGCTTTTTGTGGCAGGGTCTCACTCTGTCACCCAGGCTAGAGTATAGTTGTGCAATCTCAGCTCACTACAAACTCCACCTACTGGGTTCAAGAGATTCACCTTCCTCAGATTCCAGAGTAGCTGGGATTACACCTGGCTAATTTTCATATTTTTAGTAGATTCAGGGGTTTCACCATGTTGGCCAGGCTGGTCTTTAACTCCTGACCTCAAGTGATCCACCTGCCTTGGCCTCCCAAAGTGCTGGGATTACAGGCATGAGCCACTGAGCCTGGACAGAAATACTACTTGAATAGCAGATGAATATAAGCTAGAAATATTAAATCACTTTCTACAGATAAATTGAGGATAAGAAGTAAAGAGACATGTTTAAAATGGTGGGATTGAATTTGGGCTGGACATGCAAGGAGCTTGACATAGTGGATAAAGTATGGGATTTAGAGACAGGAGGATTCAGGTCCTCATATTGCTACTTTGTAGCTATGTAACTTTGAGAAAAGGTCTCTCCTCTCTGAAGTGTGCTTTTGTGTTTATAAAATGAATGGAGAAAATGAAATATTATTAAAAATTTTATATAATTCTAGTCATCCTTGAGGTTCTTAACCTCTGCTTTCTCATCTCTAAAATGGGAGTAATAATAGTAAATGTTTCCTAGAGTTATTGTATTATTAATAAGATAATGTGTGTTGGTGTTTTCTTTTTTTTTTTTTTTTTTTTTTTTTTTTTTTTTTTTTATATTTCTTTTCTTTTTTTTTATTTTTTTTTTTTTATTATACTTTAAGTTCTAGGGTACATGTGCATAACGTTTATATCATGTATAACTCCCCAAAGCAATCCCTCTCTCCTCCCCCCTCCCCATGATAGGCCCCAGTGTGTGATGTTCCCCTTCCCGAGTCCAAGTGATCTCAATGTTCAGTTCCCACCTATGAGTGAGAACATGCGGTGTTTGGTTTTCTGTTCTTGTGATAGTTTGCTAAGAATGATGGTTTCCAGCTGCATCCATGTCCCTACAAAGGACGCAAACTCATCCTTTTTGATGGCTGCATAGTATTCCATGGTGTATATGTGCCACATTTTCTTAATCCAGTCTGTCACAGATGGACATTTGGGTTGATTCCAAGTCTTTGCTATTGTGAATAGTGCGGCAATAAACATACGTGTGCATGTGTCTTTGTAGTAGAGTAATTTATAATCCTTTGGGTATATACCCAGTAGTGGGATGGCTGGGTCATATGGTACATCTAGTTCTAGATCCTTGAGGAATCGCCATACTGTTTTCCATAATGGTTGAACTAGTTTACAATCCCACCAACAGTGTAAAAGTGTTCCTATTTCTCCACATCCTCTCCAACATCTATTGTTTCCTGACTTCTTAATGATTGCCATTCTAACTGGTGTGAGATGGTATCTCATTGTGGTTTTGATTTGCATTTCTCTGATGGCGAGTGATGACGAGCATTTTTTCATGTGTCTGTTGGCTGTATGGATGTCTTCTTTTGAGAAATGTCTGTTCATATCCTTTCCCCACTTTTTGATGGGGTTGTTTGTTTTTTTCTTGTATATTTGTTTGAGTTCTTTGTAGATTCTGGATATTAGCCCTTTGTCAGATGAGTAGGTTGCAAAAATTTTCTCCCATTCTGTAGGTTGCCTGTTCACTCTGATGGTAGTTTCTTTTGCTGTGCAAAAGCTCTTTAGTTTAATGAGATCCCATTTGTCAATTTTGGCTTTTGCTGCCGTTGCTTTTGGTGTTTTAGACATGAAGTCCTTGCCCATGCCTATGTCCTGAATGGTACTACCTAGATTTTCTTCTAGGGTTTTTATGGTATTAGGTCTAACATTTAAGTCTCTAATCCATCTTGAATTAATTTTCGTATAAGGGGTAAGGAAAGGATCCAGTTTCAGCTTTCTACTTGTGGCTAGCCAATTTTCCCAGCACCATTTATTAAATAGGGAATCCTTTCCCCATTTCTTGTTTTTGTCAGGTTTGTCAAAGATCAGATGGCTGTAGATGTGTGGTATTATTTCTGAGGACTCTGTTCTGTTCCACTGGTCTATTTCTCTGTTGTGGTACCAGTACCATGCTGTTTTGGTTACTGTAGCCTTGTAGTATAGTTTGAAGTCAGGTAGCGTGACGCCTCCAGCTTTGTCCTTTTGACCTAGGATTGTCTTGGCAATGCGGGCTCTTTTTTGGTTCCATATGAACTTTAAAGCAGTTTTTTCCAATTCTGTGAAGAAACTCATTGGTAGCTTGATGGGGATGGCATTGAATCTATAAATAACCTTGGGCAGTATGGCCATTTTCACGATATTGATTCTTCCTATCCATGAGCATGGTATGTTCTTCCATTTGTTGTGTCCTCTTTGATTTCACTGAGCAGTGGTTTGTAGTTCTCCTTGAAGAGGTCCTTTACATCCCTTGTAAGCTGGATTCCTAGGTATTTTATTCTCTTTGAAGCAATTGTGAATGGAAGTTCATTCCTAATTTGGCTCTCTGCTTGTCTGTTACTGGTGTATAAGAATGCTTGGGATTTTTGCACATTAATTTTGTATCCTGAGACTTTGCTGAAGTTGCTTATCAGCTTAAGGAGATTTTGGGCTGGTGTTTTCTTTCTACCTCTTCTTCACTAAGCAGTTTCCAGAACTCCTTTGAGCCTCTCTGCCTTATTACAGCAGTTTTATCTTTCGATAGCTCCAACATCAAAAGTGTCAGAGAGGAGGCATTCAATTGTAGAATGCATTCCTCCCTCTTTACAAATGCATATCCCATCCCATCTGTGATAGGATATAGAAGCCTCACACAGCAGGGGGAAGAAAAGCCTTTACTAAGTAGTCTCCTCTCTCTTTTTTTTTTCATACTTTTTTTTTTTTATACTTTAAGTTCTAGGGTACATGTGCATAACGTGCAGGTTTGTTACATATGTATACTTGTGCCATGTTGGTGTGCTGCACCCATCAACTCATCAGCACCCATCAATTCGTCATTTATATCAGGTATAACTCCCAATGCAATCCCTCCCCCCTCCCCCCTCCCCATGATAGGCCCCAATGTGTGATGTTCCCCTTCCCAAGTCCAAGTGATGTCATTGTTCAGTTCCCACCATGAGTGAGAACATGCGGTGTTTGGTTTTCTGTTCTTGTGATAGTTTGCTAAGAATGATGGTTTCCAGCTGCATCCATATCCCTACAAAGGACACAAACTCATCCTTTTTATGGCTGCATAATATTCCATGGTGTATATGTGCCACATTTTCTTAATCCAGTCTGTCACAGATGGACATTTGGGTTGATTCCAAGTCTTTGCTATTGTGAATAGTGCCGCAATAAACATATGTGTGCATGTGTGTTTATAGCAGCATGATTTATAATCCTTTGGGTATATACCCAGTAGTGGGATGGCTGGGTTGTATGGTACATCTAGATCTAGATCCTTGAGGAATTGCCATACTGTTTTCCATAATGGTTGAACTAGTTTACAATCCCACCAACAGTGTAAAAGTGTTCCTATTTCTCCACATCCTCTCCAACACCTGTTGTTTCCTGACTTTTGAATGATTGCCATTCTAACTGGTGTGAGATGGTATCTCATTGTGGTTTTGATTTGCATTTCTCTGATGGCGAGTGATGATGAGCATTTTTTCATGTGTCTGTTGGCTGTATGAATGTCTTCTCTCTCTTAATTTGAACATGAAATGGTACCCAGCACTGGTCTTATTCTAAATGGTACTTTCTAGTCTCTAAATTGCAGTTCTTGTCTCCCCCCATTTAATATTGGATAGATGTACTTATTTTCCCTTGTGGTCCAAATGTATTTATTGGCTACTAAGTTGTTTTTCCAGGCTAAATTAAAATGCTTTTTTTCCCCCATTAAGGTAGCAAATTTCCCTGTTTTCATGTTGCCAGGTACTGGATATGTTGAAGCGTATTTATCTGATGAAATTCTGTCTCTTGCAGGCAGGGTAACAACAAGAAAACCTGGAGGAATGGAGCACATGTTTCCTTGGACTTTTGTTAAACTACCATATTGGAAAGAAAAATCACCTGAGAGAGTTATCTCTTCCCAGCTTTGCTTAGGCCTGGTAGAAGAATACTTAGCGTGTTTCTTTGGGGAGAAGCTACCAGATTCTAGAGAAGTAGCTACAGTGGGGGATAGACTGCACAGAGAATGAAGCCATCTTTACCTGAGCCCCACTCATTCCAAGAATCATTTCTTACCTAATGATCATGTATTCATTCAACAGGATATAATAAATCCCTATTCTTTGCCAAAAACTATCTAACTTAAGGCAACATATTAGGGTGAATTCAAAAGTAGCGTAAGAGAAATGAGCATCTACCTTGAGAAAACTCCAGACATCTATAAGAAATTATGAGATTGGAGAGGCTAAGTTGAAGGATTTGTATAGCAACCAATGACAGAGTTCAAGAGAAGACAAAGTGCAAATAAATTGGTGTTGACAGGGACAGCTTCCTTGTGAATTCAGGTGGTGTGGGTATGGGTAGCGGAAATCATCACATGGTATACAATGAAATGATTACTGTGTGTAGCTTTGTTAAAAGAAATTATTGGCCGGGCGCGGTGGCTCAAGCCTGTAATCCCTGCACTTTGAGAGGCCGAGGCGGGTAGATTACGAGGTCAGGAGATCGAGACCATCCTGGCTAACACGGTGAAACCCCATCTCTACTAAATATACAAAAAATTAGCTGGGCGAGGTGGCGGGCGCCTGTAGTCCCAGCTACTAGTGAGGTTGAGGCAGGAGAATGGCGTGAACCTGGGAGGTGGAGCTTGCAGTGAGCCGAGATCGCGCCACTGCACTCCATCCTGGGACACAGAGCGAGACTCCATCTCAAAATAATTAATAATAACAATAATAATAATAATAATTTAAAAAATTATTTTGTTTCAATATAATTTTAGACATTCTTAATAAAAATAGAATTCTGGTTCCTTTAAGAAAGGTATAGGCATATAATAGGTTATTAAAGGCTGCAAAGTCTCTAGTGGAAGGGCAATAACCTCTTCAAAGGAAAATAAAACATTGTCTTACAAAAGGACATTGGGGAGGGATTGGACAAAAGTGAATGAATTGGAATTTTGTGCAGTTGTGGATTGTTTAGTAACCTTTTCTTGACTGGAGCAAAAGCAAAGACTCATGTAGAAAGAAATATAGTAGGTAACCATGCTTGAGTTTTTTTTTTTTTTTTTTTTTAAGTGTACTAAAGAGTAAATTGAAAGAGTAGGAGGACTTGACACCTTCTCACTCAGAGGATCAGGAAATTAGGTAGCTATTTCACATGTATCAAGCACTTACTATGTGTCAAACACTGTGCCAAATGCCTTGTATACACTATTTCATTCAAAGTCCCCAGTAGTCCTGTAAGGAAAGACTTCCAATTGGACATCTACAGTTAGACCCAAGGTAAAGCCATTCAACTAGTGCCAGCCTCAGATATGTAGACATAGTATCTGGGGATATTCATTCTCAGTGGGGCTGGCACTGCAAATGAGACTTAATAGAAAAATGGCACATTTGCAATGTATGTTTAGGCTGGGAACAGTGAGATAAAAGGCCAAAAAGATGGCTTACAGTAGAGAGTCTTAAGTGCCAAATGTGTGGGTTTCAGTTATTTATTTTCTGGGATTAAATAATGGAGTATAAATTTAGTTGATGGTCAAAAAGCACAGTTAGCATATTAGGACTCTTGTAATAATCAGTTTTCCTCAGGAAAAAGGGGAAAGGGTTATTTTCTCATATTTGATTCTGTACATTAGGCAAAATAATGGGAAGTGGAGGAGGAGGTTATGAAGCTCTTGAAGGTCTTGCTGAAAACATTTTAAAATGGTTTTACCAACATTCATTTTTTTCCATTCATTTATTCTCTTACTTGACAAATATTAGCTGAGTACCTATAATGTGCTAGGCTTTATATAAGTTGCTGGGTTTATAAGAAAGTTTACGATACAGTTCCTGACCTAAAGTATTTCAGAGATGAATTACAATACAGAAAGTATTTTGATGAGATGAGCAAAAGAAGGGGTGGGAGACTGAAGAGAGGCTCAGCCCAGTCTCAGGGTTTAGTGGCATCTCAACTTTACAACTAAGAATCCTAACAGTGAGAAAAATAGAAGTTCAATTTGATTTTTTGTCATGCCCTACTTCCTTTCTGAGCACTCCATCCCTCCAGGATATATGATTTGAAAGTCTATTATTTCAAGAACAAGGGCATTTGTCAGCATTTATGTTCCTGAGGGTCAGTTAGTAGTAGCAGCAGAGGGAAGGCCTTTAAGAGGGCTAAGTGCTACATGTGCAAAGATAGGGTTAAAAGAGTTCTGTTCAGATATCTCATCTTCAGAGGTCAATGCCCAAAATAGCCAGAAAGAATACTAAGTCTTAGAAGTAACTTCCTATGAATGACGGATGTGGTGACAGATTGCATCCCACTGGGAAAACCAGCATCAGCTACTCAGAAGAGGGAGCTTTTAAGGTTTGAGATATCGTTTCTGCACATTGCATAGGGTAGACAACTGCCTTCTCTGAATGGTATGTCTCGTGCTAACAATGGTAGCAAGTCCTAATTCAAACATTTTAGGCAAGGAAAGGAAGGAAATTAACATGTATTGATTGCCTACTGTGCTGTTTTCACATGTAAACTCACAATAATCCTGGAAGATAGTAATCAAAAGTCTCTTTTTATAGATAAGAACATCGGACTCAGAGAAATTAAATATCTTAATTGGGGTCATGCAACTATAAGATGGCAAAGATTTGAATTCAGCTCCAAATTTCAACAGGCAGCAATAAAGTTATATTCAAAGGAAGATGTGTTTGGAGGGTGGACACACTTACGTGTTGAAAATGTTTGATTTCACTATTCTGTTTCCCTTGCCTCCGACATAGTTATGGTGCCCTGGGTAATAGCTTGTGGGTGCTTAGGGTTAATCACCATAAATTCCCTTTACAAAGGGCTGTCTTGGTGGATTTGCCACTCTTATCAAACTCTTGTAGGTACTAGCTAATCAGGTCAGGAACACAGTAGTCAAGACCAGAGCCAAACAGAAACTTGTCAAACTATTTTGACTATCTTAACATGACTGAAGCACATTCACAGTGGAAACATTTGAGGAATATTCACAACTGTTGAAGCTCCAGTTCAGTGTAGTTCCCAGCACTCTTTATTTTCACCCCTACACCTACATTTTCAATGTGTTTTGAAACTATTTTAGATAGGCCATGTTACTGGAGTGGAAAAGATTTTAAGGAAAAGGCTATGCATAAGAGCAACTTACTGACAGCCCATTAGGAGGCTTCTGCTGAAAGTCTACCCTGAACTGACAGTAGAGATACAAATCTAGAGTAACCTGGCCAGACTGAAACATTCCCCTAATGGCCCTTGAAATGAGCTTTTGGGGGAAAACAAAAGTCCAAACTGTCATACATAGAAAGGTTGCTTGGGTTGTTTTTGTCTTTTTTTTAAGTAAGAAGAAGGGACAGTGGAAATGAGGTTTCAAGATTGTTTGCCTCTGTTTCCACCATTGTGTTTTCAGATGGATTATTTATTTTCTCTTCTGTAAAGAGAGACTACTTCTCCTTGATGCCTCAGTGTATATACATAGCCATATTTATGACTTTTTCATATGGTGACTGATAAATACCCACTCTCAATACATGTTCAGTTTTTTGAGTGGTAGTGTGAAGAATTAGTCACAGACACAATGGCCATTGATTCAGATTGTTTGTCTTCTCTATGTTATAAATTATAATCCCATTTATCCTGTACATCACTTGACACCAGAGCAAGACAAGATATTTGGGAGGACCCAAGTGAGCCTTTCAGAATAAAAGATTTGCCTTAATAATAGAAATACTACTAGTGGTGATGATGTTTTTGATGGTGCTGATGATGATAATGACACAGTGATGATGATGATGCCCTTAGTTCTGCAGCCCTAATATAATGTAGGCTAGCATTTTCACCTTTAGAGAAGGAACTCCATAGCAATGTTTCTCAATGTGTCTTTTCTTTTCACAGCACATACAAAATAATATTATTTTCACACTGTAGTAAAAGGAAAAGACTTCTTATTGCCAGAGTTGAATAGTCCAAGACTCTGGCTACCCTAGTGCTACCCCCGCTGCCGCAGGACCCCTGAGTGCTAGTGGACAATATTTCAGCACACCTGTAACTCTTGCACACAGATTCAAAAAGCCCTCTAATCTAGACAACAGATGACAAAAGGCTTCCTTCTGATTCAGACTCACATAGTAGTTTTCCCAGACAGCCCAAATCTTCATGCATCTTAAAATCCTTTAGAACTAATCTTTAATGTCTTTGATTTATCAATTTCAGCCGAAGTAGCATTGTCTGTTTTTTTTCATTAAATACTGACAGTTTATTGATATCTTGAAGGTCTTTGAGAACTCTATGTAAATGATTTGCTATCCTAATCACAGATGGATAATGCTACAAGCTCCCTATTTATCAGTATGGTGAACAGTTTGAGCTACTCTCCCAGGAAAAAGATGGGTTTTCCATTACCCAACTATTTTCTCTCTGAGGGCTTAGAGCCTAAAGGATTCTGTCTAAGGGACTGAGTGGGATTGAGAGTTTAGTTTGTTACAACAGAAACATCAACTAGTCTTTGCTATGCTGTCTCCCCTGGCAAAAGTCTCTTTCCCTTTTCTCCAGCCTGGTAATAGCTACTCTTCTTTCAAGTTTAAACTCAGATCCCACGTTCTTCCAGAAGCCTTCTCTGAGCCCTCTCTTCTACTGTGTAGACTTCTCTTCTACTGTGACACCTTCTCCTCCATATACAATATGGTAACTGAAACCTTCTCTTCTACTGTGTCTACCTCTACCATAGCATTTATCACACCTTGTAGGAGATGTCTCTCACTGAGGTCCTCTACACTGTGAGCTCCAAACAGGCAGAGACTCTTAGGACTGGCTTCCCAGGGCCTGGGTCAGGGCAAAGGAATTTGTTGAAAACATCCATGAATATGTGAACTGGCCTATATGGAGATCAAATTCACAACTTTGGACTTATGCTATATACCAACTCAAAATGAGAATAATAGTACTATGTATTAAGTACTTCCTGTGTGTCAGGTGTTTTATACATATTATGTCATATAATCATCTCAACAAAATGAGATGGGCATTACTTTCTCCATCTCACAAAAAGCTTAGGAGAAGAAATATAAAGTAATTTGCCAAAGGAAAGTGGCCAAGCCAGGGTTTAAAACCTAGGTTTGGTAGACTTAAATGTGTTGTTTTTATCAACTGCACCTCGGTATTTTTTCTAAATTGTCATTCCTAAATGATCATTGATACAGAGCAGACTCTTTTAACAGGTAAGAGATTATTATATATTTTACTTTTGAACTTTGGGGCCCTGACATTTCTGGGGCCCTATAATTTTTAGAAGTTGCTTGAACTGTAGCCATTCTATAACTGCAGCATTATCAAATGAGATCAGCTCATTCCAGTACTTTTGAAAAATGAAATTCCATAGCGATGTTACCCAGAGATGCAAAAAATAAAGGACATACAAAAGCAAGTTCAAGCTAGAGCTCTAAACTATTATTACTATAAACTGTTATTATCAGAATATTTCCATTTCTTCTTCTACTCAGGAGACTGCTTTAAGCTCAATATTCAGGATATGTTATTGAAACATGGGTAATAGTTTTCAAAACTACCTGCTGTTATCACAATTATTATGCTTATAATTATTAATGCTTACCATAATGGTGTCACTCTAAATTTGAAGGGTGAATTAATGATGGTAAGGCCATGATAACTGGCTGCTCACTGTATATTAAAAATAGCCATTGCCAATATATGTGTCCAAGGCTGCAGTGAGCTGGGCCAGTGGAATTTTAAGACTATCTCAGCCGATGGCTTCTCCAAGTTGTCAAATTATGTAACTGATAACTTGTGAACTTACCAAATTCAAAGTTATGAACTTGATCTCCATACAGGTCAGTTTACATATTCACAGATATTTTCAACAGACCCTTTTGCCCTGAGCCAGGCTCTGGGAATTCAGCCCTGAGTCCCTGTCCCCTTGGCACTCACAGCATAAAGGACATCAGTGAGAGATGTCTACTACAAAGTGTAATAAATGCTATTATAGAGGTAAGTTACAACAGCCTGGTTACAGGCTGTTGATAGTGAGGTAAAGGTTTATGGGTTAAATGTCCAACCCAGGCTATTCACTGGGCTGGGTTCTGGAGCTCAGGTAGGCTTCTAAACTCTACCTACTCAGGGAGCACATGAGGGTCTATGGGGTTCTTTGTTAAGAAGGATTGCAGAGCTCCTGGAGGTTCAGCATACATAAGGTTCAATTCCACTAAAACGTACACACTCACACATACACACAGATACACATACACTTACAGAAACACACAATTCTTCCTGAGCTCCTACCATGTGTGAAACCCTTTGATTCTGTGGGTGATTTATAAATAAAAACATATAGGATCCCCCTTGTCCTTAAATAGCTTATAATCTAGTCCTTTAGAAAGGTATATATTTAAATAATTTTAATATAAGATTAACTATGTAAATCTTTATAAGGGGTAGTAAAAATTAGGTGCTGTGGGATTGTAAGAGAAAGAGAGAGAAATTTTCGCCGAGGTCTCTGAAGATAGCTATGTGACTTAGGTGGGATTCTAGGAATGCTTGAAGGATGACTGTGCTTTTGAAACATAAATGTCTTTGAAGGAAGGTGGCTTATATGGGACAGACCAAACAGAAGGAATAACTTGAACATATAAAAATCCATGGTGAAGTCTAGATTCACTTTGAAAGTACTAAGGAGAATAATATTGCCAGGTTTAGAAGAGACTTGAATTAGTAAAGGACTTTGAAGACAACATTGCTGGGTTAAGGTATTTGAAGTTTCAAATTTGTCATTATTGTATCCATGCGTCATTCTAGGCCTGAGGGTGGCTTTATTTGGTCTATGAATCCAGGGCTAACTGAGGGATGTGGTAGAGCCAGATGAGACTGAAATCTGGGAGGCTTATTTGGTAACTACTATTAGAGTTTGGACAAAAAAATAATAAAGGTTAAACTGAAAGGGACTACTAGGGTTTCAAGCTCTGGTGGCCTTTAAGAGTAGTGAGACCACATGACAGGAAGCACTGGTTTGAGGAGGAAGGCAGGATATATTGCCAAGTTTAAAATCCAGCGAGAAATAGAGATTTATAACTTCAACTCAGTTGAGGTTAAGGTCAGAGTCATACATTTGGGACTCATTTACACAGAGTTAGCTCTTGCAGTTGCAGGATATGTGACTGCCTAGCAAGAGTGGGCTTTGTGGGAATTGGAGTGTCCCAGAGCTAGAATCTTGGAAAATATCTGTTGAAGAGGATGGAAGAGAGAAGCTTCTAGTGCAGGAGATATTTTATGTAGCAGCAGGAGCAAAGGCAGCAGAAATTTAAGAAAGAGGGATGGTCAATAAAGAACAATGTAGCAGACAGGGAAAATAGAATGAGACTTAAGAGCATTCGAATTGACATTTTGGAAGTTATAGATGACCTTTTTAAGAGTAATTTTAGTATAGTTGCAAGTCTAATGCTGGATTGCCAGTGGAGGAAAAGGAGAGGAAGGAGGCAGTAGTGCAACAGCCTGTTGCTAGGCATACATTCCTTATCTCCTTTAGTCCTCATAACAGAAATATGTATCAGGATTCCTGTTTCTCAGAGGAAAACAATAAACTCCGCAGGTAATAGTTACATTTGTCGAACATTCCCCCTGTGCCAGGCACCTTACTAAGCATTTCACATAATCTATCACATTAGGTGCTCACAGTAATTTTTGAGATAAATACTAATAGTTCCTTATGGATGAGACAATAGGGTTCAGAGAATTTAAATAGTTTAAGATCTCATCATTAGTAAATGTTAGAGCAGGTATTCGTCAAACCCAGTTTTGTCTGATGCCAGAGCCCAAGCTAAGGTAATTTACCCAAAGGATAATGTTAGTATGACTCAACTACAGGTCTTCTTGCACAAAGCTTAGCATCTCACTTTCTCATAACAACCAAATGTATTAGGTCTGGGAGTATAGATCCATGGAATAGGGTCATGTCTCTCAAGGGTTACAAAGTGTAGTCCAATAAGCGTTTTAGGGCCTTGACATAAGAAAATATGGTGGTATTGAGTTATTGGCACTCTATCTTGGTATAAAAACCAGGATCACCTTTGTACTTTTGTGGTTTACCCAAGCAGTTAAAAGTCTAGATTTTGAAGCCTCACTTTTGGGTTCAAATCCTAGCTCCAACACTTCCTAGTTAAATAACATTGGTGAATCATTGAACCTTTCTAACCTCAGTTTTCTCATCTGTTAATAGGGGTAATAATAGCACCTACTTCACAGAATTATTTTGAGAATTAATTAAGTTAATAAATATAAAATAGAATGGTGCCTGACATATAAGAAATGCTAACTAAATGTTCTAGATGTTTTGCAGATCAATGGGTTCCTGCTTTCCAGCTTCTTATAATGTTTAAATCAGACCACTTCTGGGTCTCTTTCTCTGAGAAGACAGAGCAATGGACTTCAGCCCTAATTTTATTTGTCCATTTATTAATTTAGTCTACATATGCACACTGAGTACCTATTTTGTATCAGCTAATGTGCTAGGCACTATAAATATAAGAAAGAAATGACAAGTATGGTCTCTCCTCTCATAGAGCTAACAGTCTTGACAGAAGAGATGGGCAAGTAACCAGAAAAACAATACAGTGCTATTGTGAATAGTACCGCAATAAACATACGTGTGCATGTGTGTTTATAGCAGCATGATTTATAATACTTTGGGTATATACCCAGTAGTGGGATGGCTGGGTCATATGGTACATCTAGTTCTAGATCCTTGAGGAATTGCCATACTGTTTTCCATAATGGTTGAACTAGTTTACAATCCCACCAACAGTGTAAAAGTGTTCCTATTTCTCCACATCCTCTCCAACACCTGTTGTTTCCTGACTTTTGAATGATTGCCATTCTAACTGGTGTGAGATGGTATCTCATTGTGGTTTTGATTTGCATTTCTCTGATGGCGAGTGATGATGAGCATTTTTTCATGTGTCTGTTGGCAGTATGAATGTCTTCTTTTGAGAAATGTCTGTTCATATCCTTTGCCCACCAACCCAAATGTCCATCTGTGACAGACTGGATTAAGAAAATGTGGCACATATACACCATGGAATACTATGCAGCCATAAAAAAGGATGAGTTTGCGTCCTTTGTAGGGACATGGATGCAGCTGGAAGCCATCATTCTTAGCAAACTATCACAAGAACAGAAAACCAAACACCGCATGTTCTCACTCATAGGTGGGAACTGAACAATGAGATCACTTGGACTCGGGAAGGGGAACATCACACACCGGGGTCTATCATGGGGAAGGGGGAGGAGGGAGGGATTGCATTGGGAGTTATACCTGATATAAATGATGAATTGATGGGTGCTGACGAGTTGATGGGTGCAGCACACCAACATGGCACAAGTATACATATGTAACAAACCTGCACGTTATGCACATGTACCCTAGAACTTAAAGTATAATAAAAATAAATAAAATAAAATAAAATAAAATAATAGGAAATTAAAAAAAAAAAAAACAATACAGTGGGGTCAGTGTTACGGTAGGGGAAGCACATGGCTCTGTGGATGCACACTAGTCCAGGCTTGGGTTTTGACGGAGGCTTGTCAGAAGAGGTGACATTTAAACTGAGATTTGACTTCCAGGTTCTATCCAGCAGCAACAAGGTTGCTGCCAGCTGCCATTCTTAGATCCATTGGAATTGAGTCCACAATGTCATTACATTTTCCTTTCACTCAGTCTTATTGGTAGCTGTCAAATCCAGAGAAGTCCTGTGCATTGAAAAGAGAGTTCAAGCACTGCCTATGATGTCACAGCTAGTACAGCTTTGACACTTTCCTTTGTTAGGGGTGCTAGGGAAACTTATGATGGAAGGATCCCTAAAGCCAGAGATATAGTCCTTAGCTCTCATGATATGAAACAGACTGGGCAGTGAATTAAGACTTGTGCATCATGACCTTGTCCTGAGGGAGGCACCATCTATTATGGGCAATGGAACCTCAGCCTACTCAAAATGATTAAAGATTCTTTGTATGTTTTCTTAACAAAAATTACATCAGCAAATTACATCCTGTCTGTCTGGACTGCATATAGTTGCTTGGATTGGGAAACTGCGCTTTTCCTGTCTGGCTCACAGTATTTAAAATTCCTACTATCAGCCAGAAAAGGCCATGAACTGGTAGGATTAGATCATAGTTTAACTCTTAGGTCAGTCTCTTACTATTAGGCCTTGAGCAAGTTGCTGATTTTCTTTGAGGTTCAGTTTTCTTTTTGCTAAATGGGAAAAATAATAATTCTTATCTCACAGTGCTGTTATGGAATTAAAAGGAGATAACAGCTTTGTCCCTGAAACATATTTGTACTTAATAAATAATGGCTTACTCTCTACTTACTTTTCTTTGCATCAGAACCTTGATGGCCATGTCACCGTACAAATACTTTACACACAAGAGTGAACATGTTGTCATTTTCAGCCATGGATATATTAACTCATAGTAGGTACCCAATTAGTACTTGTTCTTTTCTTACTCATCTTATTGTAATTGATCATATTTTCTAATAAAAAGAGGACATTTGGAACATAAGGCAGAAGAGTTATCAGTCTTATCCATTATGACATTTCCCTTCATGTTTAACTTTATCATATAGCCCCCATTATTAACCCTATGATATAACATTTGGAAAACTATAGGTACTCGGTATATATTTGTTGAGTAATTGAGTAGCTGACTGAATACATAAATGAATAAGTGATTGACAGGTAAGCCGTGATGAGAATAAGAGCTGACTGGAGCATAAGCAGTAACTAGTAGTGGCATGGTTGTGCTCAGAGGAGGGGCATCAAATCAATGGGTCCTGAAAGTGAAGAGGGAGGAGTAGAACCTATGAAAGATGACTGTCTTGTGCTTCACCTTTTTTTGTGTGCTGGGATTGACTAAACTGATAAGTAGGAGCTTGAAGTGACCACTTGGCTCCTCAGGTGGAGCCCAGCTAATCAAGCTGACTGGCTCGGGTCTACATTTCTAAAAAAAAATCCAGCATTATAGGAGCAGAACGTGCAAGTAATGTTGAGGTACCAAAGGAATAACTTTCTGAGAAATTTTTTTTGAAAAACATGCAATGGAATCCTCCTTATACTGTTGCCAGGCATGTAAATTGGTACAATTACTCTGGAAAATAATTTGTTATCCTTTGGTGAAGATGTGGATATACCCTACAGTCCAGTAATTCCATCCCCAGATATTCCTCCCGATATGGTTTGAATTTGTGCCCCACCCGAGTCTCATGTTTAATTGTAATCCTCAATGCTGGAGGTGGGATCTTATAGGAGGTGATTGGATCATGGAAGCAGGTTTCTCATGAATGTTTTAGCATCATCTCTTTGGTGCTGTTCTTATGATAGTGAATGAGTTCTCACAAGACCTGGTTGTTTAAAAGTGGGTGGCGCCTCTCCCACCCTTGCTCTTACTCCCACAATGTGAGATGTCTCGCTCACCCTTTGCCTTCTGCCACGATTGAAAGCTTCCTGGGGCCTCCCAAGAAGCAGAGGCTGCCACGCTTCCTGTACAGCCTGCAGAACCATGAGTCAATTAAATCTCTTTTCTTTATAAATTACCCAGTCTCTGTTATTTCTCTATACCCGTGTAAGAATGGACTAATACACCCCCTCTAGGGAAGATCTTGCACATGAGTGCCAGGAAACATTCTCACAGCAGCATTATTTGTAATAGCAAACAGGTGGAAACAATCCAAATGTGCATCTACAGAGAAAAGTTTATAAATTTGTAGTATATGAATACAATGGAATACTTACAGAAGTACAAAGGATTCAACAAGAGCTATGTGCATCATTATGGATGAATCTCAACAATTGCAATGCTGGATGAATAAAAATTATTGAAAAATACATACAGTATGATATAAAACAAAAAGAAAATATTACATGTTGTTTATGGACATATATGTACATAGTATTAAAAATGCATGGGAATAGACAACACAAATTTACAATAAGTACAATAAGTGCTTACTTATTGGGGAGAAAGGAAGGGTATGGAAACAGGAAGAGATGCATGAGTGGCTTCATTTATATCTGTGATGTTTTATTTCATAATATGAGCAGTGGATAGGAGGGAGTTTGAATTATTTGCTATACCTTTTGCAGTTCTTAAGTAACCAAATTTAAAAACTGCATACCCAGAACATTCTCTGGAAGGCTGGGAACAAGGATTTCTGGTAGTGATCTGTCTTCACTGTGGTACATACCTTCAAAATAACAAGCAAAAGTGGGAGGTTCTACTGACCCTAGAATATTTTACTATGCACAAAACCTGGGTGCTTGGTGATGAGGTCTGAAGCCGGAAAACAGCTTGACCCTTGGGTAAAATTGTTTTGGACAGCAAAGACTCGGATTATTCAACCTATTTTTAAATGGACCTTGCATGGTTAGAAGTACATTTCTGCTGCACTTGATTTGTGAACACATGGAAATTGCCACTTTTTATTTTTCATGGACAGCAAATGTGAGATTAAATGAACAATTTACAAAATTAAATTTTCATCTAACTGCTTTCTGTCAAGCCCAGCACCTCTTGTACCTAGATACAATTGATTTCTGAGAAAAGTGATGCTTATGTGAGCTATTTCAGCATTGTTTTAGCACCCCAGGTCTTCTAAAAATTAATGCATTGTGGAGAAATCTAGATTTCCATGTCTAGGGATCCAGGATGTATCTTTATCTTACAGTAGCTGCTAATGCTGAGAAGATTTTTTTTTTTTTTAATTTGAGATGGAGTTTTACTCCCTCTGTTGCCCAGGCTGGAGTGCAGTGGCATGATCTCAGCTCACTTCAACCTCTGCCTCCCAGGTTCAAGTGAGTCTCCTGCCTCAGCCTCCCGAGTAGCTGGTATTACAGGCAGGCCACCACGCCTCACTAATTTTTCTATTTTTAGTAGAGACAGCATTTCTCCATGTTGACCAGACTGGTGTTGAACTCCTGACCTCAAGTGATCCCTCTGCTTTGGCCTCCCAAAGTGTTGGGATTACAGGCATGAGCCACCACGCCTGGCGCAATGCTGAGAAGATCTTAATGCACTTCAATGACTCATTCTCTAGTAAAACAGAACAAGTGGGGCCCTCTTAAAAATTTCATAGGAAGTTCATACAGAGCATTCACAACCATGTCTGAACTTGGCTTTTGCTCTATTTATGACTTTTGCTGAATAATTAGCATTTACAACTGCTGTTAGTAATTTATCATAATTAGTTCCACCAAAGCAGCTTTCACTCATTAGAAGTAACTTGCGCATGAGCATAGTCTGAATAAATATCTAAATTGCCTTCCAATTAAAATGCACACTATGCATATTATGTCATTGGAGACCTTTTCTCCTTAGTTATTCATATAATAAATGATTAGAAAAATTTCTATAGCGCTGAGGTGGAACCTGGTGATTAATTACCTATTGACAATGAAAGATGCAAACAAGAGAAAGTAATGGTGTCTTTTGCTCTTGGAAGATTTGTCTAGTCATTCCAGCTGCTCTGGATTGAATTGAACATTCTGAATGGGTTATGAGCTTGATTGGAGAGGGTAGCTGCTGACATGAAGGCTGGTCTGACATCACACTTATTTTATTTTCCTGACTTACAGAATATGGCTAAAGGTCTGACTTGATGAGGCCAATTAACTTGGCAATCAGTTCATCCATTCTAAATTAAAACCAAATCTGTAGATTCTTTGACACTTTGGGACCATAGTTTTTGATGAAATGAGAATAATTATTTCCCCTAAGTGCTGATAATTTACTATGTGAGTGTGTGAGTATGTGGGTGGATGATAGTGTTAATCAGTTTTACTCCTGATGTTATTAGCAACACAAAATTTACTTTTTTTGCAATGAAATTATTGTGGAAGCCAGTAGGCTAGTGCTATATGATGTTTGTAAGGATTTTCTAGAAGAATAGAAAGAACAGCAGAGGGCCTAAGAATCTTGTATAAAGTTTTCTTGGTGAGCTCCAACCTGCAGAACGTCAACTCCTTGAAGTTACAGATTTGCTTTATTCATCTCTGTATCTCTTTTTCTTAGTATAGGATACACTGGAAGTGCTCAATAAATATTTGTTGAATGAATTAATGCAAAAAAATAACCAAATTAGCATACCTGGCCGAATGGTTTTGGATCCAATAGATTCAGCGTTCTCATTTATACAATGTGTGGGATGTATCTAACTGCATATAGTGCGGGCACAGACACTGTTATAACCCATATAAGCTGGGCCGCAAAAGTCACTAGGGCTTTAGAGGTCCAGTAGGGAAGAAAATAATCCAGGAGAGAACATGGTCAGGGCTGTGGTCAGGGCTGTGGCACTAAACCAGTTAGCAATCAATGGCTTCTTAAGGAGCAAGCAAGCAGTTAGTGTCCATAGCAGTGTAGCATGTTTGGACCTAGCCAGCATAGATCTACAAGGGGGAGGGTGGCCTAATGTGATTGGATAGTATATCGATGCTGATTAGTAGAAGTTTCCAAGTAATGGTTAGCTCTGTATGCAGAAATATGGTAGCACTGTGATTCTATAAGGTCCATTTGTTTGAGGGCAAAAATAAGGAGTATGTCTCTATCAGCAAAAGATAACCAGGATTCAGGGATTCAGGGATTCAATATCTAGACCCACTAAAGAAACTAGAGTGCAATGTGGAAACAGAGACAGTAATTCCAGTTATATACACTAGCTAAACATAACAGGAAATGGTAAGGAAGCTAAGGTTCATAAAGTACATGGTAACTAATTCTGAGCTTGTCCTAGACACACAGGTATTAGGCTTAGGACCTATAAAACAATTCAAAATCTTCTCAACTGTCAGTGAGGCTCAGGAATGTGATGGACTTCAGTCTGCAATTTTAAAGGCCTTCAGCCTCTATAGCAGGGAGGCATGGAGAAAGCAGAGGCTGAAGGGTCTTGTAGGCAGAAAATCAGTTCAAAACAGTCTTTAACTCTAGAGGATATGTTACAGCACAAGCATCCATTTCAAAAAGGAGAAAGTCTAAATAATTACAACAACAACAACAGTAATAATAATAGTAACAGCATGACTATAGTAATAACAACATCTATTGCCATTTAATGACTATTAATTATGCTCCAGGGCTGTATTAGGCAGTTTACATATATTATCTCATTTAATTCTTACAACAACCCTAAGAAATAAATTCCAGTATTATCTTAATTTTAGCCACTTGTAGAGATTAAGTAACATGCCCAAATTCACACAGCTAGTAAATGGTAGGGCTAGGACTTGAAGCCAGACAGTTTGATTCCCAAGCACATGTTTGCTATTAATACATATAATACACACATATAATGCTGAATAAATATTACAAGAGACAAATTTTATTATCAATTTTACTTAGATGCTAAAAAAACGAAGTGGATCTCAGTTAGTGATTCAAAAAACATGTATTGTGCACCTACTATATGTCAGTCATTGTGAGGTATTGGAGATACAGCAATGAACAAAACATGCAAAATCACTGTCCTCACAGAGCTTAACGCCTAATATGGGGCCCTGGGATAGTTATGGGCTACCCTTAGCCAACCATAATTTAAAGAAGATAGTTTACAGTCTGGGTTATTCATCTCTTAGACTCTTTGAAAAATTCTGTGGAATGAAATTCTTCTCTGAAAGAGTAAGGATAGCATAGCAATTAAGTGCATGAACTCTGGGGCTAGACTGTCTGAATTCAAAATTTTATCTGTTAGGGTCTGGCCAGTAAAACATAAACTAATCTAGATCATTAAGCTAAAGGGAACTTCATATTGGAGGCTGGCTAAATGAGTGATGGACTCAAGATGTCAAGCAGGAGATAGTGAGGCCATTAAGAGATTAGCACCAACAGGAAGCTGCTTCCACTTTTGGGACTATAGGGGCAATGGAAGAAGGTGATGTTAACAGAATCTAGAAGCTAGGCTGTCTAGTTGATGCTAAAACCCAGGAAGGAGCTGCTCAGATAGACCTGTGGCTATGGAGAGAGGGCTGTCTACTGGGGCTTTTCTCCAGCTTCTGCTCTACAATGTTTTTATTTTTTTGAGATGGAGTCTGGCTCTGTCGCCCAGGCTGGAGTGCAGTGGCCGGATCTCAGCTCACTGCAAGTTCCGCCTCCCGGGTTCACGCCATTCTCCTGCCTCAGCCTGCCGAGTAGCTGGGACTACAGGTGCCCGCCACCTCGCCTGGCTAGTTTTATGTATTTTTTTTTTAGTAGAGACGGGGTTTCACCGTGTTAGCCAGGATGGTCTCGATCTCCTGACCTCATGATCCACCCGTCTCGGCCTCCCAAAGTGCTGGGATTACAGGCTTGAGCCACCGCGCCCGGCCTACAATTTTTTATATGTGCCTCCCATTTACCAAACTTACTCAGAAGACAGAGGACAAAGGAAACTTGGAAAGTAGTTGCTTGTGATGAAGAGTGGATCGGCGAAGGGGGGAAGGATTTGAAGCAGTTAGTGGCAACAAGAGCCAAGTCTTATCATGTATTAACTGTCATCATGAGTAAATATCCCTGTACCTCAGTTTCTCCACCTATGAAGTTGAGATTTTGACATAGTACCTCCCCATAGGGCATTAGTGAGAATTGAACAAGTTGATACATGTAAAGTGTTTAGGAAAATGTTTGGCAAATAGTAAACCCTCTAGATCTTACTTATAATTTTTACTACATACAATATTACCTGCTAATTGTATTTAATAAAGGATTCATAGTTACAAGAGCTGATAGCTCAAGTGTCTCAACAAACACTAATTGGTAATAAATGAATCTGACTATTCTTTTCCATGGCATCCCTCCCTTGAAACCATTCTCATAGACCTGAACAATGATCAGGCCAGAATTAAAGAAAGCTTATGAATCAGGTGATAGGCCCAGCCCCTGCCAACCCAACCAGGAAGAAGTACTCAACATAACCTGCTGTGTTAAGTTAGTATGATTCCAAAACATTAAAAATAAGAAACATAAGAAAACAGTGTTTTGATTTTACACCACAAATAAGAGCCCTGTGGTCTTTTTGACAAACATATACATTAGTACTAAATCCTCCCTTATAATTACTATCATCAGAATCCTGGAATCAGACACGAAAGCTGGTAATAAAACAGAGAATGCGAACAGGATGGAGATAAGAGCAAAAACAATACAGTAGTCCCCTCCTTATCTGCATTGTATATGTTCCAAGACTCACAGTGGTTGCCTGAAATCATGAATAATACCAAACTATGCATACTAGTTTTTTTTCCTATACATGCATACCTATGATAAAATTTAATTTATACATTAGGCACAGCAAGAGAGTAACAATAATAACTAATAATAGAAGAATTATATCAATATGTTAAAATAAACTTACTTAAAACTTATAAATTGTTTATTTCTGAAAATTTTTCTGTTTAATTTTTCTTTTCTTTTCTTTCTTCTTTTTTTTTTTTTTGAGATGGAGTCTCACTCTGTCGCCCAAGTTGGAGTGCTGTGGCATGATCTCAGCTCACTGCAAGCTCCGCCTCCCGAGTTCACGCCATTCTCCTGCCTCAGCCTCCCGAGTAGCTGGGACTACAGGCGCCTGCCACCACACCTGGCTGATTATTTATTTATTTATTTATTTTTGTATTTTTAGTAGAGACGGGCTTCACTGTGTTAGCCAGGATGGTCTCGATATTCTGACCTCGTGACCCGCCCGCCTCGGCCTCCCAAAGTATTGGGGATTACAGGCGTGAGCCACTGCACCCGGCTGTTTAATATTTCTGACCACAGTTGACCACAGGTAAGTGAAGCCACAATAAAAATCATGGATAAGAGGGAACTACTGAAATTCATCAAAATGAAAAAGAGAGAGTTCACTTGGTCTACAGATATTTGAATAATTATAGTATATCATTTTAGAATAAAAATATAAAACGTTTACTCAGTGAAGGAAGTTATTAGATAAATGTATCATTCTGTATCAAAATGGAGAAACATATAAGGTAGCATATAAATAAAAAGAAAAGACAAAGGAAACTCTAGTCAGCAAAATAGTGTTAATGTTTTAATGCTGTGAGGGACTCAGTATTTTTGCTGCTATTTGGCACTTGCTGAGAGACAGATTGGTAGCAGTCTAGCAGGTATTTTATATCTCTAATTTCCTTATGGTGAGCCCACTGGATTACTAAACTTAGAGAAAATTCTAATATCTTTGAAACAAACAATTGCTAATCAGGACCTGGCAAGTAGATTTCTGTAAATACATTTAAAAATGTTATTGTTTTCTTTACTGGGAGTGCAGATAAAATTGTGGCATAAGCAAAGATGTTAGATATTTTTGTTTGTCTTTGGAATCAGGCTGCATTGGTAAGAGCAGCACTTTGCTGGCAATGTAAGCGGAAAAGCTGGGCCAATCATTCTATTAAGGTAAGCCCTTGGCTTTCTTTTAGCATCCCTGATTCAGGTATTTCAGTCTGAGACTTTTTAGGATATGAATTTTGCAGGTAAATGTCACATGCTCTGTAGCACTTTGCATGTCCAGACTTGGCTGAAATGTTTATTTGGTGGTATTTTATATATCAATGTTTCCTAGATTAGACTGTGGGCATCATGAAGGCATAGATTTAGCTGTCCTGTTTACCATTGTATCCCCATTGCTCAGCATAGTGCCTGGCAAATGCTAGGCACTCAGGAATTATTTTTTGGGTAAATGAATTAAAGTTTCTGGTGACTAGTAGACATATCTATAGGAGTTACTGAAAAAGCAACACGAAAAATTTGCTAGACGTTTTCAATGATACTGTTTTTCCAAATGAAGAAAAATGTTATATTCCTAGTGGGAGGCTGTCTTTAGAGAACCCTGATTGTTTCTGGGTAATATTTTTTATATAACAAATGTTAGATTAGTAACACTTTGGCTGATGATGATGTTGATGGCTACTTTCTCAGTTTTTCTTGAATGGAACATCCCACCTCAGCATTTTTAACAGCTGAATTGAGTCAAGGTTCTGGCAATTGAATTTGCCACTTAATGCTTTACCATATATGATCTCTGAAAGTGACAGTAAACAAATTGAGAGTTATGGTTCATTCCTTTTGGAGGCTAATACAATTCTGTCTTGGTATAGTGTAGCTTTCCAAAGTGCATTCCATAGAACACTAGTCCCACAAGATACTTTATAAGAGGGATAAAAAGATTATATGGTCTAATAACTTGCTCAATGCTATCTAGTATAGTCCTATCTTGGAAATTCATAATGGACATTAATTAGCATAGCAAAAGCTCTGAGAAGTAAAGAAAGTTATTTTTTAACGTTGAGTTATTAACATTCCTACAAGATTATTATTCCATTGACCAGACATTAGGAAAATCTAGTAGAATAAAAAAGATTTCTCTGTATCTCTTATTTAATAACTGTGTGACATGAGTCTTAGTCTTCTAGGCCAAATTTTTTCCTATTTTCAAAGTTATAATTAAATTGATCGTTCATCTCATAATTTAAGCCATTTCAGAGACAAAGAAATGTAATAAAACCTTCCTGTCAATTTCTCAGCATTGCTGTGCAAATCAAATGAGGCAATAGATAAGAAAACATCATATACAAATAATCTATGATGATGGATTTTCTAATGGCTGGTTTGTCTATTTTAAGTAGGAGATGCAAGCTACTAGGCTGACCATATCATTTAATGTCATTTCTTCAGGTGGACATGAACACATTTAATCCAAGTATCATAACTGATTTGTTTCCATTTTCATTTGGTTGTTTGGCTTGATTTATGTGACAGTTCTGCTTTAGTACATAGTCACTTCCTCAGTTACAAAAACAAAAATAAACCAACTTTTAATGTTCAGCTAAGATTTCTACCAAAAAAAAAAAATTTTAAAATGTGTTATAACTTCATATGCCGTTGAGAGAAATTTGTCACAAAGTGGAGGCTTCTTGGAACCCAGCAGGGGAATTAATTCCTCAACAAGCATTTACTGAATTTCTGTGCCCCCTTCGGCAGTAAGAGCTGTTAAAAATAGCTAGGAGGCGCTAAGTGGATGTTTTTGGAATGACTTTGGGTTAGACTCTGCAGTAGGTATAGAGTACAATAGAGATGAATGAAGGCAGATCACTATCCTGGAACAGCTCATAGTCTAATGGAAAATACAGACTTATTTCCAGGTAAGTGCCATAAGTATTTGTAAAACATGATTGCAGACACAAGAAATAATTACTGGACTAATTCAGCTTTGTGGAGTTTGAATGAGACTTGAAGCTTCACAAGATGATGTAATATGGGCTAGATATTGAAGAATCAGTATAAGTTGGGGCAGAAAGCATGGAAAAACAGTGAAGACATAAAAACTCCACATGTGCCGAAGCATAGTTTGGTGAAATTTCATGTGTGCCCCAAGATCTGTACAAAATATTGAGTTTATATGATATAATATTTCTTGGATGCATAGCAAAAGACAAGCCCAGAAATATAGTTTAGGTCAAAAGTGAAAGGCCACTGCATGCCATGATAACATTTTTGGATTTTATAGTGAAGATGATGGGGAGCTATCAGAGGATTTGAGTTCCAATAGTAACATGGTCAGTTTTGCATTTTGGAAATATTACTCTGGTAGGAGCCTGGAGCATGGATAAAAGGTGACAATACTGGAGGAGGAAAGACTGTTTAAGAGCTGTTGCAATAATCTAGGCAAGAAGTGATGTTAGTGAGGGTGGGATGACAATGATTGATTTGAGAGGTGAGTCTAAGGCATAAGCTGTAGAGCACAAAGACTAAGTGGACATGGGTTGTATAGAGGGAGAGAAGAGAATCAGAAAAGTCTGAACCTTTGAATTTGAGAGACTAAGATAATGATGTCATAATTTACAATCAGGAGTTTAGAAGGAGGAATGAACTTAGAGACAATGACTTTAGTGTCAGTGTTATTTTTGATAGTCAGTAAGACATATGGATAAAAGACAATATTTCTGCCCTTCTAGAGTCTAGTATTTTTGCTTACTAGGCCAGAATTACATGTATTGTTCAAGTAGCTTCTACACAGTAGGCGCAAAGTCTCCACTGAGCTCAAGAAGAGAATTCCAGCAAGACTCTCCAGCATTATTTTGTGCCATGAAAGGCTTCATAAAAGAGGTAAATTTTAAGGTGGATCTGGAAGAATGAGTGAAAATTCATGAGAGATTTATAAGAAAGCCATTCTAGGCAGGGAAATAGTATTAACAAAAGCAGAGAACAATGAAAGAACATAGAATTACTGGGAATTTTAAGAAGTAGCTAAAGTGTGTGGTAAAAATGGTGGGAAAAGAGATCTAAAATTTTATTTTATTTTTTTGACATAGAGTCTCTCTCTATGTCATTGTATTGTTTGTATTGTATTGTTTTCACCAGTATCAAAGTTAAAGACTTTATACTTTACTCAGTAGTCATTGAGGAACTAATGAAAATGTAAAGCAGGAGAGTAAGCATCCACAGACTGGTATTTGTAATTGCTGATGAGGCACTGAGTTCAAAAGAGATCAGAAGGGAAGCCTATGATTCCCTTTGTAGTACTAGGTAAAGTCTGAGAACCTTAACAATACCTAATTAAGGCCTTCCGTCAATTCTACATCCCTAGAGCTTTGGCTCAATTTGGGATCTTCTTGCTCTTATTTGAGATTGTTAGATATTTGTCTTTTACACAAAAACAGCTTCTCTCACTGGAATATGGCATCAAGCAGACTTGAATTGATTCTGCTAAGTTCAGCCTGCCACACAAACTTTGAGATTTCCCTTGGAAAGGTTATTACTAAGAATTCCCCATTGTGTCTGATATTTTTAAATATTTTAGTAAAGATAGTTCTAATAAATTCCACTGAGTGCCTAGTAGATATCAAATATCTGGTTAAAAGTAGGTTGGGGCCAGTGCAGTGGTTCACACCTGCAATCCCAGCACTTTGGGTGGCTGAGGTGGGTGGATCACCTGAGTTTAGGAGTTCGAGATCAGCCTGACCAACATGGTGAAATCCCATCTCTACTAAAAATACAAAAATTAGCTGGGAGTGGTGGCAAGCGCCTGTAATCTCAGCTACTTGGGAGGCTGAGGCAGGAGAATAGCTTGAATCCGGGAGGTGGAGGTTGCAGTGAGCTGAGATCATACCACTGCACTCCAGCCTGGGTGCCAGAGAGAGACTCTATGTCAAAAAAATAAAATAAAATAAAAGCTGGTTGGGAACCTATCCAACCTATTTAGATATTTCAAGGTATATAAATTGAGTGTGTGTGTGTGTGTACAGAGTAATAGGTTTTTTCCATGTAGAATTGTATTTTGAGGACTATTTGTCTTAATTCAGTATTTCTTCAACTATGAATCTTGTTTAAAATGCAGATTCATGATCTCTATTCTAAATCTACTAACTCAAAATGTCTAGCTGTAAAACCAATAATATCAATGTAAAAGGTCCCACATAATTCTTATGCTACAGTCTTGAAAACCACAAAAATAAGGAATCTATGGATTAAAAATTCATAACGATATATTTATTTAGAGATTCTACACTGCATGAAGTTACTTTTAAATGTGACAAGATAGTCTTCCTTCTAAATAACTGTTAGTATTCTTTTTAAATTAAAAAAAATTTTGTGAGTACATAGTAGAGTATATATTTATGTGTTACATGAGATATTTTGATACAGGCATGCAATGCATAATAATCACATCAGAGTAAATAGGGTATCCATCACCTCAAGCATTTATCCTTTGTGATTCAAAAAATCCAATTGTATTTTAGTAATTTTTAAATGAGTAATTAAATTATTTTGACTATAGTCACCCTCTTGTGCTAGCAAACACTAGGTCTTTTTATTCTAACTATTATTTGTACCTGTTAACCACACCACTTCCCCCACACCCTTTACCCCTTACTAGCCCCCCAAGCCTCTGGTAAACTTTATACTCCATGAGTTCAATTGCTTTAATTTTTAGCTCCCACAGATATGTAAGAACATGTGATGTTTGTCTTTCTGTGCCTAGCTTATTTCACTTAAAATACTGACCTTCAGTTTCATTCCTATTGTTTCAAATGACAAGATCTCATTCTTTTTATGGCTGAATAGTACTCCATCATGTATATGTACCACATTTTTTAATCCATTCACCTGTTGATGAACACTTAGGTTGCTTCCAAATATTGGCTATTGTAAACAGTGCTGCAACAAACATGGGAGTGCAGATATCCCTTTGATATATTGATTTTATTTATTTTGGGTATATGCCTAGGAATGGGATTGCTGAATCATATAGTAGCTCAGTTTCTAGTTTTTTTCAGAAACCTCCAAACTGTTCTCTATAGTGGTTTTACTAATTTACATTCCCACCAAGAGTATACGAAGGTCACATTTCTCGTTGCCTCTGGGGTACTGCTCAAGAAGTCTTTGCCCAGATCAATGTCTTGCAGAGTTTCCCCAATTTTTTGTAGTAGTCTCATATTGTGAGGTCTTAGATTTGTTTTTAATCTATTTTTTTGGATTTTTTAATATGATGAGAGATACCAGTCTAGTTTTATTCTTCTGTATATGGATATCCAGTTTTCCCAGCACCACTGATTGAAGAGACTGTTATTTCCCCAACGTATGTTCTAGGACCTTTGATAAAAATGAGTTCGCAGTAGATGTATGGATTTGTTTCTAGGTTCTCTATTCTGTTCCTCTGGTCTATGTATCTGTTTTTATGCCAGAATCATGCTGTTTTGGTTACTATAGCTTTTTAGTGTAATTTGAAATCAGGTAATGTGACTCCTCCAATTTTGTTGTTTTTGCTTAGGATAACTTTGGCTCTTCCGGGTCTTTTGTGGTTCCATATAAATTTTAGGACTCTTTTTTCCTTTCTGTGGAGAATTTCATTGGTATTTTGATAAAGATTGGATTACCTCTGTAGATTGCATTGGGTACTATGGAGATTTCAATAATATTGAGTCTTCCAATCCACGAACATGAAACATCTTTCCATGTTTTTCCTCTTCAATCTCTTGCATCAACGTTTTACAGTTTTCCTTGTAGAGGTCTTTCACTTGTTTAGTTAATTCCTAGTTATTTTATTTGTAGCTAGTGTAAAAGGAATTACTGTCTTGATTTCTTTTTCAGATTGTTTACTGTTGGCATATAAAAATACTGATTTTTGTATGTTGATTTTGCACCATGCAACTTTACTGAATTTGTTGATGAGTTCTAATAGTTTTTTGTTGTTGTTGTTGTTGTTGGAGTCTTTAGGTTTTTCTAAATATAAGAATTGAAACCCAGTAATATGCATTTTAAAATGGTCTCCACATAATTCTGCATTCCAGCCTGGCAACAGAGAGAGACTCTGTCTCAAATAAACAAATAAATAAATAAATATAAAATAAAATAAAAGCAGGTTGGGAACCTATCCAACCTATTTAGATATTTCAAGGTATATAAATTCTGTGTGTGTGTGTGTGTGTGTGTGTGTGTGTGTGTGTGTAGACTAATAGGTTTTTTCCATGTAGAGTCATATTTTGAAGACTATTTCTTTTAATTCAGTATTTCTTCAACTGTGAAGCAGAAGGTATTTTACCCCATAGCCATCACAGCTGGGAATGTGCCGAGTCTCACCTGAAGCCAACAACGCTCAGAGGCTCACCCAAGGCCCTCACTGTAGTACTTGGGTGTTGTTGCTGGTTATTTGGAGACCAAGGGCTCTTCAGTTCATGTGTGATCCCGCCAAAACTGGGGCCTTTCATTACAGGCAACAGGCCCTTCTGGCCCAGGGTGTGTCTAGAAATGTCATCTGGGAGCTGGGACCTGAAAAATGGGCCTTACAACTCTAACTGTTGCCCTGTCTTGCTGTGCTTGAGGTAGTATCTAAGATGCAAGACAAAGTCCTCCTCAGTCTTCTCTCTCCTCAAATGGAAGGATAGGGTCTCTTTTTGAGCCATGAACTGTGCAGTGTGAGGTTAGTGGAGGGGTGATGCCAGCACTCCCTTGGTGGCCCCAGCTGGTGTCTCAGTAGGTTGCATTCCCCTGCTTAGTTCACTGACTCTGAGCCCAGTTAAGCATTCTACCCATCAAGTATCATTTAGGGCTCAGAGCACTCCAGCCTACGGTAGTAAAGTTTGCCAGAACTCAAGTGCTGACCATTGGGACAGGTGATTCCTTTCTGGCTTGAGTTGGTTTAAATACCCACTCCGTGGGCAGGTACCAGCTGAGTTTGTTCTGGTTTTGCTTTCCACTATAACAGCATAGCACTGAATTCCATGCAGAATTCAATGAATTCTCCCTGTCCCGAGTGTGTAGATTCTCCCTCTGCATCACGTAGCCACTACCTGGGAAATGGAGGAAGGGTGGTGTCTGTGATTCAAGACTGATTTTCATGCCTCTTCAGAGCTTCTTTCAGCAATATGAAGATAAAACCAGGTACTGTGAGTACTCGTCTGATTTTGGGCTCCTATGAAGTGCTCTCTTGGTGTAGATAGTTCTTAATTTGGTGTCCTTGAATGGGGGACAGTCAGTGGAACCTTTTACCATCTTGCTGATCCTTATGTTCCACTCCTGGTATCCTGAGGCAGGAGATCAGAAATAGTAGATTAGAAAGTGGACTCAAGCTGCCACCTGTCCAGGTGGCCAATTAAAAAATAAGCCACAGTGAAAGTAACAATCAAGTTTTTATTTACTTCCTGTTAAAGTGCAAACAAGAGGCAAAAATGATGCCAACTCCCTAGTGTTCCGTTTCTCCTTGGAATGGCTCCGGGCAAGGGTCAGATGGATGCAGTACAGATGAGGGTAGTTCTCACTGCAAAAGAGGCACAAACTAATGGTTTCTTCCTGTTTATAGACCTGTGAGCTGGAGATAAGGAGAGCAGGAAGGGCTAGGAGTGCAAAGGTACTCAGTCAAAGCAGAGAAAAGTGTTTCAGCCAAGACCTAGGCAGAGATGCCTGTAAGTGCCTCAGTTGAAACCCCCAATGAGGAGGTCTCCAAACAGAGATGCTTTAGCTGGGCATGGAGATACATGTGAGCATGGAAGGCTTGAAGGGGTCAGCCTGAGCCTTGACTGTAACTGCCCACAGAAAATTGCAAGGCCCTGGCTGTGGGGAGGGCAGCTTCTCTCCATGAGGCTTGCAAGCAAAGTTTTACAATTGCCTATGGTCAGGCATGAAAGAGCAACATAGAATTTTGCTCTGGAGCTCAATTCCTCAAGGACTAGACTGTAAACCAGGAGATAGAGTTCTAGGCTGAATTTTGCCAGGTTTTCACTGGGCAAAGTCACCTTTCATTTTTGGGCTTCTGTTTCCTAATTTGTCAAGTAGGCTCTAATTCAATAGCCTCATGCTCAGCCTGTAAAGATCTTTTCAACTCTGATGTATTGCAGTTTTATTTCTGAGAGAAAGTGGTAAGTTTCCATAGGTGACTATCCTGTCACAAGAGTGGTTCTCATGTAAACTGGGAAAAAACAGTTAATGACCACTAAGCAGCTGTACTGAATTCTTATAATTTAATATTGCCTTGGCATCCATTTTGAATGCAGGTTTAACTCTCTCCTACAAGAAGCAGGGCTTAGTCACCCTTGCCACAGTTTCTAGCTCTATACCACACTCAAATTGCTCCAATAGGTGGCCAGAGATAAGAACTTAGATATATTTCTCCTGTCTAGCAAACTGGGCTCCTGACTTTCCCACTGCTTCCTTTAAACACACTATTAAGGCATTTGCCCATGAATTTAAAGTGACCCACACCCTGTTCCCTTCTCTCCCTCTGCCTCTTTCTTCTTGCCTTGTGTGATTTTGGGGAGACAGTACTGCTCTTCTAACTCATTATGCCTTCATTGCCTAGGCAACTAAAAGTCTTTTAACTTATTTCCTACTGTGGTGGTAGATTGAATGTGCACCTTCCATTTGAAGAACTAGAGGCTACCCCAGACTGGGTTTCCTCTGGGACACGAAGTTGGTTTTTAAACACTAGAGGAACACTGGTCAGGCAGGCGTAACCTAAAAACAGGTCAGACAAGACCCAGGAAGGAATCTGCCAGCATACAGTTTTACATGTGAGGTACCTCCTAATCACGGGTGGAACAAGTAGTCATTAGGCTGTCTACCAAGTAAAAGAAGTATACATGAAAGGCACACTGTAAACACCCATGTCCAACTCCCTTTCATTTTCCATTAGGGCATAGTGGCCAGTTCCTTTGGGGGCTCTCAAAACAGCAGCTGCATAACTCTCAGCCTGAGGATGGTGGCAGCTTCCTTATCTTAGAAAACTAGAGAGGTTTTTGAACACCTTTTTGCTTTCTGGAGATTCTCTTTAGCAAATACTAGGTAAAGGTCAAAGTGAGTAACAGCTCCATTGGAGGTGACTCTTAGATTCTCCAATCTGGCTTGCTAGGCTGTACCATTTATAATCTGAAGGCAGAAAACCAATTTGTTATTGTGGGTAGGGTTGCTAAAACACAAAAGCTTCCATAGACGGGGACTTATATTTAGCAGGTCTTCTCAGCAGCAAGTTTCACATGGTTTTAGCCATCTGAGGTGGAGATAGATAGATGATTAACTGCTCCAGATTAGGTCTGTGGCTTACACAACTTTGGATCCCCAGCCCATAACTTGTAGTATGTAAGAAAATATGTAGAATTCATGTTGTTGTTATCAGTAGCCAGTGATTATTGAGAGCTTACTCCATTTCAGGCATTTTAAATATATTTTTTACTTGTTTAATCTTCACAAGTAACCCTATGAGGTAAACACTATTATCATTCCCATTTTATAAATGAGAAAACTGAGCTACATGACCTATTTGAGATCACATAGATAGTAACCGGCAGAGCCATGATTCAAATCTAAGTGTGTCTGGCTTCAGAGACCACATTCTTAGCCACTACCCTATACTACCACCTTCAAGTCAGGTTAATTCAGTGAAGGCTGACCACATCCTTGGGTGTGGCAGATAACTACTTAGGTCATGTTATTTGTGACTTGCTACAATATGCAGCCAAGTCAACTTTTAGCATTTCTTTCTCTGTTAGACTTTAAAAGTGGATTCATACATAGTTTGATAAAGATATGTAGTTTTCCATAGAAACAAATAACCTGGGCCCATGTGCCTGTATATTTATTAATGTCCTTTTTTTCCTTCCAAGGTTCCATGCAATGGGATGGTCCAGGTTCAATGACACAATCTTGATAGGTCAAGAGCGTAAGATTCAGTTTTGAAATATGACCACTGAAAGACCTTAATGATACCCAAAGGTACAATACTAGGGAAATTGGCTACTTTTGTGCTAGAAATATATTAATAGTAATTTGTCATACAATGACAAATTACTATTAATATGTCTGTCAGGATAAAAAGGCTGTTCTAGGTGTTGAGTGTGGGTGGAACAGAGCAGCCCTCTATGGATATGTGTGCATCATGTACAGGAGGAGATGAGATAAATCTGTACTTTCTCCAATCTTTGTCTCTTTGTTTGGATCTGTGCTTAATTACAATGTGGGAAACTAAGGTAAGTTAGACAAATTTCTAGGGCATGGTATTTTTAGAAGTTTATTGTTAAAGTGCCAGTGCCCTTTGGGAAAGGTGTTAGATGTCATTGGTTCCTTAGCTGTAGCTATATACTAAGGTGAAATCTGAGGAAGCCCCAGTTTACTCAATTTTACTCTGAGCTTAAATCTGAAACATGGGATGGAAGAGTGAGGGGCCCTATTTAGGGGGTGATGGGATGGCAGAGATGGAGGGTAAGGTTAATGCTTGGGTTCTGGGTAACTGAGGGAGATTACCTCTAACTTTTGGGGAGAGGCAGAGGCAGGCAAGAGAGTCAAAAACTGGTTTTACCTCTCTTTAATTCACAGCCTGACTCAGAGCACCTCTATCCTGACAGGGACAGAATTTCTGAAAAGCCAGTTGGTTTTGCTTTTTTAGCATTGATTATTCCTCCTCACCTCAAATACACTGCTACTTGAATTCTGAACAGTGATACAAGGAGCCATAGTCCAATGCTCAGCAGTCTGAACAAAGTCCATAGAAAGTTCTCTAAATAAATCTAAGACTTCATAGTGAGAAAAGAAAGTGCTTGCTTTCAGAATGTTTTTCTAACTTCAGAAACACAAAACAACACTTCCCTCACAGTGGGAATTAATTGGTTAATGAATTCATTTTACAAAATATTTCATCAAGGTGTTCTTAAATAAGAACTCTGGTAATGGAAAAATATGAATGCTTCCAGAAAATTGAGAAAATATGGTGCAACAGAAAGACCACGGGCTTTGGAAAGCGACAACCCTACTTTGTAGTCTTGGCTCTTCCACTTACTACCTGTGTGGTCTTGGGCAAGTTACTTAATTTTGCTTTGCCTCAGTTTCAGTCCTCTGATCTATAACATAAGGATGATAACAATATAAAACTCTGCTTCAGAGTTGTGAAGCTTTAGTATGATAACATATGTAAAGTGCATAATACAGTTCCTGGAACATAGATTTTGGAAAATCCTAGTTCCATTCCTTCTCCTGGATGGAAGAGGCTACATTGGGGTACAAATTCTAGAGGGACAGGAGCCACAACCTATGAAATATTGATCCTAATGAAGATATAGCAGCACCAAAAACATGATGCACTTCTGTAAGCAAAGATGATACAGTCTCTACAAATGGCTTGTGCACAATGTCTCAGATAGAAACTTTCTGCAGTGCCTGGAAGAAGAGTATGGACACCAAAACATGATGGCAGCATCAAATGCAGTTGGCACTGGTGCTCTAATCACTATCAAATATGACAAAAGGTCCTTCAGTATGTTCCTACAGAGCCATTCTTGTGCACCAAGAAAGTGGCTACTTAGTGAGGTGAGATTTTCAATGTGAGTTGTCACTAGCAGTTGGGGAAAAGTTCCCATTCCCAGCCAAGACTACAGTACCACAATACCATTTTAGCTATTCAAATGGAGAAAAAATAAGCACTTATAAATGTTGGAGAGGATGTGGAGAAAATGCACTTATATACACTGCTTGTAGGAACATAAATAGGCACAACCCTTCGGAAGATAGTTTGACAGCTTCTATAAAATATTCAAACAGACCTTTGTATCCACTCAGCACTTCCACTTCTATGTATATGTGCCAGAAACATACCGCTATGTGCATTTGGAGACATACAAAAGCTGATTATTGGATAGTTAGTTGTAATAGACTGACTGTAGAATGGTTAAGCATTAAAGCACATTCATGTGATAATTATACAGCCATTTAAAAATGAAGTGTATTAGGTGCAGAAACATGGAAGTGTTCCAGTGATTCATTGTTGAGATATAAAATCAAGTTACAGTAGAGTACATTATATCAATTTTAATACCCAAATGGTATATACTTATATTTGCATTAAAAAATCTGGAAGGATATGAGTGTTGGTAGTGGGGGAAGATTTGAAGGGTCACATTACCTATTCAATTTCTAGATGTCTGCATTACTTGCAATATTTAGATGAAAATGTTTTACTGTTGCAAGCTTTTAAGTAAATCATAAAATAATAAAACAAATGTAAGTAATAGATTGGCTTAATCATTTCTAGCCCACATGTGCTTTTACTCAGTTTTCAGATGTTAAGATAGTAATAGTAGCTAACATTCATTAAATACTTATGTATCGGGCAATATTTTAAGTTCTTTACTAATAAATCTTCATGTATACTTATCTTCATATTATACCTATAAAATCTTCACAAGATCCTTATGAGTTAAAAACTATTTCCACTCACATTTTTGTGGATCAGAAAACAGAATCTCAGAGAAGTTCAATATCACATTAAATCCCATACATCTTGTAAGTATTCATCTGGTATTTGAAGCCAGAGGGCATGGCTTCAGAGCCAGTACGCTTAAGAAGTATTTCATAATGTCACTCAGATGAAAGTGGTAGACTACACCAGTCTATATTCTAAGAAGTTGAGAGACTGCTTGGACAGATTCTCGCTCTCGCTCTCTCTCTCACACACACACACAAACAGAAAGAGAGAGAGAGAGAAATACACACGAAAAATGCAATACAGGCTGGGCACAGTGGCTCACACCTGTAATCCAAGCACTTTGGGAGGCCGAGGTGGGCAGATCACGAGGTCAAGAGATCGAGACCATCCTGGCCAATATGGTGAAACCCCGTCTCTACTAAAAATACAAAAATTAGCTGGGTGTGGTGGCAGGCACCTGTAGTCCCAGCTACTCAGGAAGCTTAGGCAGGAGAATCTTTTGAACCTGGGAGGCAGAGGTTGCAGTGAGCCAAGATTGTGCCACTGCGTAATCTGCACTCCAGCCTGGGTGACAGAGCAAGAGTCTGTCTCAAAAAAAAAAAAAAAAAAAAAAAAAAAAAAAAAAAAAAAAATGCAATACAAAGGTATGTACTATAGAGTGCTAAAGAGATTGAATGCTACAAGAAGCATCTAGGAGAAAGGATGGTCATTGTAGGCTCAGGAAATCATGATCCATACTTGGAGTTGAACTTACAGCCCTCCTTTTCTTTTCTTTTTTCTTTTTTATTTTTTTATTTTTATTTTTTTTTTTATACTTTAAGTTCTAGGGTACATGTGCATAACGTGCAGGTTTGTTACATATGTATACTTGTGCCATGTTGGTGTGCTGCACCATCAACTCGTCAGCACCCCTCAATTCGTCATTTATATCAGGTATAATTCCCAATGCAATCCCTCCCCCTTCCCCCCTCCCCATGATAGGCCCCGATGTGTGATGTTCCCCTTCCCAAGTCCAAGTGATCTCATTGTTCAGTTCCCACCTATGAGTGAGAACATGCGGTGTTTGGTTTTCTGTTCTTGTGATAGTTTGCTAAGAATGATGGTTTCCAGCTGCATCCATGTCCCTACAAAGGACACAAACTCATCTTTTTTATGGCTGCATAATATTCCATGGTGTATATGTGCCACATTTTCTTAATCCAGTCTGTCACAGATGGACATTTGGGTTGATTGCAAGTCTTTGCTATTGTGAATAGTGCCGCAATAAACATACGTGTGCATGTGTCTTTATAGCAGCATGATTTATAATCCTTTGGGTATATACCCAGTAGTGGAATGGCTGGGTCATATGGTACATCTAGTTCTAGATCCTTGAGGAATCGCCATACTGTTTTCCATAATGGTTGAACTAGTTTACAATCCCACCAACAGTGTAAAAGTGTTCCTATTTCTCCAAATCCTCTCCAGCACCTGTTGTTTCCTGACTTTTGAATGATTGCCATTCTAACTGGTGTGAGATGGTATCTCATTGTGGTTTTGATTTGCATTCTCTGATGGCGAGTGATGATGAGCATTTTTTCATGTGTCTGTTGGCTGTATGAATGTCTTCTTTTAAGAAATGTCTGTTCATATCCTTTGCCCACTTTTTGATGGGGTTGTTTCTTTTTTTCTTGTAAATTTGTTTGAGTTCTTTGTAGATTCTGGATATTAGCCCTTTGTCAGATGAGTACATTGCAAAAATTTTCTCCCATTCTGTAGGTTGCCTGTTCACTCTGATGGTAGTTTCTTTTGCTGTGCAGAAGCTCTTTAGTTTAATGAGATCCCATTTGTCAATTTTGGCTTTTGTTGCCGTTGCTTTTGGTGTTTTAGACATGAAGTCCTTGCCCATGCCTATGTCCTGAATGGTACTACCTAGGCTTTCTTCTAGGGTTTTTATGGTATTAGGTCTAACATTTAAGTCTCTAATCCATCTTGAATTAATTTTTGTATAAGCAGTAAGGAAAGGATCCCGTTTCAGCTTTCTACTTATGGCTAGCCAATTTTCCCAGCACCATTTATTAAATAGGGAATCCTTTCCCCATTTCTTGTTTCTCTCAGGTTTGTCAAAGATCAGATGGCTGTAGATGTGTGGTATTATTTCTGAGGACTCTATTCTGTTCCATTGGTCTATATCTCTGTTTTGGTACCAGTACCATGCTGTTTTGGTTACTGTAGCCTTGTAGTGTAGTTTGAAGTCAGGTAGCGTGATGCCTCCAGCTTTGTTCTTATGACTTAGGATTGTCTTGGCAATGCGCAGCCCTCCTTTTCACCTGGTTCTTCTTGTGGCCAAGAATATGCTTAGTGGAAAAGTTGACAAGGGTACTGTAACAACTTGCAGCTAAAGAATGAAACAAAGCCTATAAACCTATCCAGACCCCTGCATATATGTTACTTCTCATAGTAGAGCTTGAGCAGTGCAGCAGCCCTGAACCCAACCATGGTAACTGAAGTAGTTCTATTAGCCTGTACTGCAGTGAGATCTGCAGCGTAGGCCAGGAGAGCCATTGTAGCATTTTCTGCCTCAGCCTCATCTCTCATTAATATGGAGGAATTCCAATCTAAGATTACATGAAACATCACAACCAGAAGTCTTTTGATACTCTCTATTCACTCTTTTTATAAATGAAGAAACTGAAGCTCAGAAAACTGAATTAACTTGTTCAAGATCACATTGCTATTTTGGTAACATATATGGCAGAATATTACTTTCCTTTGAAGCAAAACATATTTTTTGACTAAAGGATTTCTTTTGCCTTGTGATTTAGAAAAAGGATTCGGGGGCTTTCATATAGGATTTACTGTCTCCCTCTTTCTCTCTCTAAATACACACATATGCATGCACACACACACAAACACACGTACATATACAACAATTTCACTTCTTGATGTTTTTGTTTGTGCTTTTCACTGTAGGTTACCTACCCTCTATATAACATATGGGTGAAATTTGGGTCAGACCTTTTATCTCTAAACATGAAGCGGAAGGGGAAAATGTTTGTTCTTCCCAGTCACCACTTTTCAAAAGGTATCATTATCATGGCCAGAGAATAACTAATGGGACTTCTAATAGAATTCTGAGTACTGGCCCAAGGTTTTAGAGATGCCATTTCACGTGCTTTCTTGGAGGACACAGAGTTAGTACCTCTGAGACATGATCAATTATAAAGGGCCAGGGTTAGAGTTACATAACAGGCTAGCCTACAGGAAAAACTTTATAAAATAGGGGATGGAAAAAATGTGCTGTGCCATTGCATAATAATCTTGTGAAAAAACAAAATGCCTTATTCATTTTAATATAAACACTGGAAAAAAATGTTGAGTCTTCACTCTGTCTAATCACATGCAGGGCTTTGCAATAAAAGTGAGGCTGCTTTTCCCCACTAATAAGCACAAAATCAATCTTCAAAAGCAACATATTTTATTGCACCTATTCTTGCTCTTCAACCTCCCAATTTATAAATGATTTTTTCCTAAGTTGGGTGGAGGGGTGAGGAAGAGCAGACCAGGACTCATTAGGTGTCTATAGCTTTCTGAGCTATGTGTCATGGGGCTGTGTTCAAAGTCCTTCCCAGTTCAATAGTAGCATCTATGCTCTCGGGGCCTTTATCCTCAGGCCCAGAAAGGTTAATTTGGGGGTTTATTCATGTAGGGTATACGCACACAAAAAGGTATGGCAAAAAAGTTTCTTGGTGCAACTCTGCTTTGGATAAGCTCTGACCCTTGGCAAAATGGTTATCCATGCTTATTTTAGGCCCAACCAAGCCCATCATTCCTTGATCATCTCTGGGATATTTCATACCTGCCTACACATAAAATCTCATCCTTAAATTTTATTTCCCCATCCAAATACCCAAACAATATCCTGTCTCTTCTTCCTTTATGCTGAAAGAGCTCTTGCCTTTAGCCTACTTCTTGTTCTAAAATTTTTTTAAGGTGAATTCTTCCAAGAAACATTTCTTAGCACCCCTCCCATAGGCCTTGCCTTCCAATATAGATCTAGATGTTTCTCTTCAGGATTATCTTGATACACCTTGCTTTATCTGTCATCATCTACTTACATGGCTTTCTTACCCCATTCTCAGAATGCTCAAAGATAGGGAACAGGTATACTTTGGTTCTGTATCTGCATCATGTGGCACAGTGCTTGGCCCAGAGAAAGGGCTCAGACAGCCATCCCTTAAATCAAACTAAGTGCTGCTTTACCTGATATCATGAAATAAGAGGGGGCAGTAATAAGATAATTAGGAAAATGCCCCCAGTAGAGTAGATTTTGAGAAGTAGCTGTATTCAAAGAGCCTAAAAGCAAAAAATATGGAGGCCGTAAGTTGCAGCAGAACTGCAATCAGAGATAAAGAGCTTGAATCTGTGACCTGGACATATTTACCTTCAGTTTGTGTCCTTAGAGCCAACCATTGCCAGGATTATTTACTCAGAGAGGTGTCTTCATTGAGTCATATTTATATCTTATTTACCTAAGTTGAGTTGTATTTCATGGGTAGTTTACCTAGTCCAGAGACTCTCAGTAACATTCAGGAAACACTATGTACCCATGATGAGCAGCAAGAAACAGCTATCTTGATTGATAGAGCTGCTTATTTGCTGATCAGGAAGGCAGGTGGTACCGGGCCAGGACCTGCCATCATTATTATGGAAAAAGAAACAGCTTTGTTTCAGTAGAAGCGCTACTAGTCAAGGTGGTATTAAAAAATGAGGAATGAGGGCTTTTCTAAGATGAAGAATGTCAGTGCAAATGGAGAGGAGGAATAGGAGTGTGAGGTTGGGGAGGAGAGAAAAATTACTTGATACCTATAAATTAGAATTGCATCTTAAAATAATAGCAAATACTTACGAAGTATTTACTCTGTGCCAAATATGATATAAGGATGATCTTATTGAATTTTCACCACCACCTTATGATGTAGTTCTATTATAAACTTGTTTTATACATGAAAATAACAGAGCTTATGTAAGTGAAGTGACATACCAAACATCACAGAATTGATAAGTGGCAGAAATGGGAATTTATTTTTTTATTTTTTTTATTATTTTTTTTTATTATACTTTAAGTTCTAGGGTACATGTGCATGACGTTTATATCATGTATAACTCCCCAATGCAATCCCTCCCTCCTCCCCCCTCCCCATGATAGGCCCCAGTGTGTGATGTTCCCCTTCCCGAGTCCAAGTGATCTCATTGTTCAGTTCCCACCTATGAGTGAGAACATGCGGTGTTTGGTTTTCTCTTCTTGTGATAGTTTGCTAAGAATGATGGTTTCCAGCTGCATCCATGTCCCTACAAAGGATGCAAACTCATCCTTTTTTATGGCTGCATAGTATTCCATGGTGTATATGTGAGAAATGGGAATTTAAACTTAATTTGTTTGATTCCAAAGTTCAGTTTTTTCCTCTAATTAAAGGTACGATATACATGAAGTAAAAGGCAGAAATCTGAAGGGTATAGCTGTATAACATTTTATTTGTATATGTAGCTACATGATCACCACCTGAGTCAAAATATAGAACACTTACAACATCCCAGCAAGTTCTCTCGCACTCCTTCCCCATCAATACTGCCTGCCCTCCACACACAAACAGATAATCACTGTTTTGACTTACATCACCATCTGTCAGTGGCTCTCACATTGTAGATCCCGAACCAATAGCATCAGCATTATCTGGGAACTTATTAGAAACACCAGTTCTCTTTGTTATTTACCCATTAGTCATTCAGGAGCAGGTTGTTCAGTTTCCATGTAGTTGTGCAGTTTTGAGTGAGTTTCTTAATCCTGAGTTCTAATTTGACTGCACTGTGGTCTGAGAGACAGTTTGTTGTGAACACTTGGACACAGGGCAGGGAACATCGCATACCAGGGCTTATCGTGGGGTAGGGGGCTGGGGGAGGGATAGCATTAGGAAAAATACCTAATGTAAATGACGAGTTAATGGGTGCAGCACACCAACATGGCACGTGTATACCTATGTAACAAACCTGCACATTGTGCACATGTACCCTAGAACTTAAAGTATGTATTATATATAAAAGATATCACCTAGCCCAATAATGGCCAAGAAAACTTATAATAATAAAGGGAACTTGGACTACCAGATGTTAAACAGTGTTAAATAATGTAAAACTAGAAAGAAAAGACAGATATATTTAAAAAAAAAAAAAAATTCTCAGCTCCCACCCCAGACCAACTGAATAAGAAACTCTGTGAGCAGGGCCCAGAAAATTGTGTTTTAACAAGCTCTCCAGGTGAAACTGTTGCACAGTTGAGTATGAGAACTGCTGCATAGAGCAGTTCTGCATGTTTTAGAATCATGTAATATGTACCTTTTTGTATCTGGCCTTTTATCTCAGCAAAACGTGAAATTTATTCACATTGCTACATGTATTAAGTTGATGCAAAGCTGATTATTGTGTCTTTTGCCATTACTTTGGCAAAAACTGCACTTAACTTCCTTTTGCACCAACCTAAATATCAGTAAATTTTTTTTTTTTTTTTTTTTTAGACAGTGTTACTCTGTCGCCAGGCTGGAGTGCAGTGGCGCATCTTGGCTCACTGCAACCTCAGACTCCTTGGTTCAAGTGATTCTCTCGCCTCAGCCTCCAGAGTAACTGGGATTACAGGCATGCACCACTACGCCCAGCTAATTTTTTCTTTTTTTTCTTTTTTTTTTTTTTTTTTAGTAGACACAGGATTTCAACATGTTGGCCAGGATGGTCTCGATCTCCTGACCTTGTGATCTGCCCACCTCGGCCTTCCAAAGTGCTGGGATTACAGGTGTGAGCCACCGCGCCCAGCCAATTATTTCATTTTAAATTGCTCATTAGCAATCCATTGTGTGAATATACAATATTGTCTCTCTCAGAGATCATCAGTGGAACTTTTGTTAAGGGAAGTATGTTTTCTTACTTTTTTATTTATGGCAAATAAAATTGTGGAATCACAAAATTAAGGCCCAAATTATGCAAGGGAACAGATCATTATGTCATAATTTCAGAAAGGCAATGCAGCCCTCACAACAAAATCTTTCTTACTTGCTTCCTAATGCCAGAAATTTATTTAATAGGGAGCCAAGACTTTTATTCCATAATAAGCATTAATATTTAAAAGGCATGTGTGTATTCCAAAAATAAAAAAAGATTTAAAATTATACTGAAGTGTTAATGACCTATATTTTCCTGACAGTAGAGTATGTATGCTATCACTTACTTATCCAAATCCTCAACTGACATTAATAATCAATCATGCTACTTTTATATTTTGATTTCCAATGGAATCTCAGGATTCCTCTCATCAAATTATCCCAGGCAGGAACTATCAATCCATCACAGCTGACATACCATCTCTGGCTTAATTCCTCTGTGTGTGTGGTGTGTGTGTGTGTGTGTGTGAGTGAGTGAGAGAGAGAGAGAGAGAGAGAGAGAGAGAGAGAGAGAGGAGAGAAGAGAGAGACTTTGGTGGGGCTTAGAACTAGAGAGAGGGGATGTATGGATCAAAAGGAGAAGCAAGGTCACATTTTCTCCTGCAATTACATTTGAAAGCCTATGAGGTTTGGGTAGCCAGGATGCAGTAAATTCCTTTCTTTTTCTTTTCCTTTTCTTTTTTTTTTACTTTTAGTTTTATTTATTTATTTATTTAACTTTTAATAACATAAACAGAAGCCACTCAGAATGCATCCTCTCCTCTTACTCTCTCAGAGAAAGAGAACAATCATCATCAATGGCAAATGGCAGTTGCATTGAGGCAACACACTGCCTAGGGCCGGCTTTCTGCTCAGGAGAGAACACTGCACCTCCTCCTCGTGGTTTCTGGTGCTCTACACATTCAGATTAACTCCTTTAGTAATAAGCTATAGAAGTGATCCTGAAAGTATAAGCTTAGTAAATTATTAGTTAACTAAAGCTGTGAGATCAATGTAGTAACAACAAACAATGACAACAACAGCTATTACTACTACTACTTTTACTGAGAGCTTTGTGTTGGGCTTTATGGCCGGTGATTCACCTGAATTGTCTCATTTAATCCTCAAAACCATTCCAGGCCAATATTATTATTACCATTTTAAATATTAAATTGATGTTTAGATGGGTACCCAAATCCACATGAAAGAACTGAGATTCAAATCCAGGTTATCTGATTTTATATCCGAGTTCTTTGGAAACCACTACTCTTTACTGACACTGAGATAACTGAATTCTTTAAGGCTACATAGAAGCCCTTCCCAACTCTTATAAAAAGTGTCTGAGTCCACTTTCCTGCCCTAATAAGAATATAGCGACCACCACTGAAGATCTTAAGGTTATCATTCTTGCCATCAGTGGTAACATGATAGAATGATTAATATAATAGAACTGTCAGTGGCATGGGTGTAAGAAATTAGTTATAGGTGATTCATCTCCCCCATGGTGTCTTCTCCCCTCTTTAGTTCTAAATACCGTATGATTACAAAAACATGCACACTCAGAGTTAAATTTTGAATTATGTATGAAACTAAATGTATCAATAAATTTATCAAACATGTAACACAGGTCTACTATGTACTCCAGGAGAGCAAAGACCCATTTTGTTCTCTTCGATATTCCCATCACCATACACCTGGTAAAATGTAGGTGCTCAACAAATATTTTTTGAATGGATGGAGGGATGAATGTATAAATGTATGCACAGCTGCCATTATACTGAACTATGGCATAGGCGCTTGATGTCTAATGTTGGTAATTTGCCTAAAATGGTGGTGTTAGTACAGGGATCTTGTGCGATGGGTAAAAGTTTTATGTTTCCGCCTATTAGACATCTGGAATTACCGTGAACATATGTAAGGAATAAACAAAATTTGGTTTTCTATGTGTATCTGGTATTTTCCCCCGATAACTTAATGGTTAAGGTTTTCAACAGAAGCTTGCTTCCTTTTTTAGAAAAGCTGAATATATTGACATTGACAGGATAATATAAATACTGTGTCCTTTGTGATTTTTACATTGTATGCTACATTTTTAAAAATGCAAAATAACAAAAGGAGGAATGGAATTCCCAACCATCCATTGCATGGTTAAAATGCATTACATGGTAAGGTAGTCTTTTTCAAAAATAAGTCAGTGTTGGTTCAGTATTGAGAAAATGCTTCAGTGGTTTTGTAAAATTGAAAGTAGCACGTTCCTAATCTAGTGAAAGTGAACTTTCAAATATGTCTCATTTTCTCCTGAAATTATGCACAGAACCTGGGACAATGGCAAGCAACTTACCCAAGCATATTTCTGTGGTAGCTCAGATTTCCTATTTTTCTGCCTCAACACCAAAGCAGTACAAATGGCACACTTGCAAAGTTGGAATGGTGCCCATGTCCACTCAGCATCAAATGCAATTGGATGCTGTTGAGCAGGAACTAGGAGGCTTGCATTGCTCATAAGAACAGTGCCAGTCACTCAATTGGAACCACCCTTTAGGCCCAGATGGGTGAAGCAGATTATTTTTCCTTAAAGGGTAAAGGGAATGATGAACATATTTCTTGCTATCTCTTGCAGCCCCAGAGTGAAAATTATCTGTGAGGAAGGTCACAAATACCAATACAAACTTTTCCTTTTGGTTCATTCTAGGATTATGTTCCAAGAAATGTTACCAACAATAACAATCAAGGGCTTGTGTTCCAGAGTGACACCATGATTTGGAAGAGGAATTCAGGTGGGTTTTTTGATAGTTTATAGGTAATGATTGCTGTGGTGCCAGGTATGAAGATATTTGATGATACCAGTCCTAAAGCTGATCTTTTGAAAGATTTTGACAGCTTGCTGAATTCTTTTAACCAAGTCCAAATTTCTTAGTTTTCTATTGCTACTTTAACAAATTGCCACAAACGTACTGGCTTACAACAACACTAATGTATTATCTTACAGTTCTGAAGGAAAGAAGTCTTTGAAGTCAAGGCATCCATAATGCTATGCTACTTTTAAAACTCTGGGAGAGAATCTGCTTCCTTGCCTTTTCATACTTCTAGAGGTCACCTGCATACCTTGGCTTATAGTCCCTTCCTCCATTTCCAAAGCACATTACTTCAACCTCTGTTTTTGTAGTCACATCTCCTTTTTCTGTTTTTGACCTTCTTGACTCCCTTTTCTAAGGACCCTTGTAATCACTTGGGGCCCAACTGAATAATGCAGGATAATCTACCCATCTCAAAATCTTTAAGTTAATCACATCTGAAAAAATCCCTTTTGCCATGTAGGGCAACATATTTATATGGCTTAGGACGTAGACATCTTTGATGGGCCATTATTCTGTCTACCATACCAATCTATCTGTAATGATACAATGCTTTACGCTTACAGTTAAGGCACTTGCGTCCATGAGGCCAAACTGCTTGCTGATGTTCATAAGTACCATTCTTATAAGTATATAATAAGATTATCAAGGGTTTACCATTTAATCCTAATAACAACTATATTAGGTAGAAATTATTATAATCCTCATTATGAAGATGCAGTTGTGGAGCTCAGAGAAATTAATAAACTTTTCTAAGTTCACAGAGCTAGTGAGTGTCAAAGCCAGGACTCAAATCCAGGTGTTACTCTAAAGCCCATGAAATTTCTAGTTCTTTACTCTGCCTTATTAGTTTTTTGTTGAGTTTATTTGCTTCACTTTCTGGCCATAGTATATACCTAAACCTTGTCCATTAATACCACAATTGGGTTGCTTTGGGCCACATGTGGCTAAATCAGGGCAAATTCAACATTGCCACTGCAACTACAATTCTGTTTAATTCAAGAAAATTTATTGAGAATCAATATATGCTCTACCAGTGCAAGGCCCATGCCTCACTAATGGTGATGACTCATTTGAGCCATGTTGATATGTTATATTACTGCCAGAGAATTAGGCTGCAGCCAAACTATTTCATGGTTATCTCTCAGGATGAAAGAGAGCAGATACCTCCTAAGCAGTTCAGTATAAAGGCCATGCCTTGCCACTGGGAAATTGTCAAGTTTTATAAGCTCCTTTAACACTGAAATCCATCTACCTCCAGGAGATAAGAGATAGTTTTCTGCATTTTCTAACCGTTCAAAAGATAGTCCCTAAGATAAGCAGTGTCCCTGGGCTTATGAAGGTAGAAATACAACTGTGGACCATTGCAGGCTGGTTTACCCAAAGTTAACATGACTATATTTGAAATTTTTCCTTCTACATTTCTGTTAATATTGTGTGACTTTATCTTTTCAGAGACAGTGGAAAGTCAAACCCAAAGATGATGCTAAGGTGACATTAATCTGATTGTTATGTTGGCCAATGAATGCATTACTCTTTCAGAAGCCACCCTTTAAGCAATCCATCTCAGGCTTTGTAACTCCCCCACATTTCATACACCACCTTGCCCAGATGCTGTATATCCTTTTATACTCTAAGCTCAAACTGATTGCTCTTGTGTCTCAGTGCCCCATGAAGCTTTATTTTTTATAGTTATAATAAACATTTATCATTATAAAATATATAACTTTGTTATCCCTCCAAAATAATGATTTTACCTGTTAAAGGATTGATGGAGAGTATATTAGTCAGGGTTCCCTAGAGGGACAGAACTAATAGGATGGATATATACATATATATATATATGTATATAATAACAAGGTCCCACGATAGGCTGTCCCCAGCTTGAGGAGCAAGGAGAGCCAGTCCGAGTCTCAAAACTGAAGAACTTGGAGTCTGATGTTTGAGGGCAGGAAGCATCCAGCACCGGAGAAAGATGTAGGTTAGGACACTAGGCCAGTCTCGCCTCTTCACGTTTTTCTGCCTGCTTTATATTCGCTGGCAGCTGATTAGATTGTGCCCACCAGATTAAGGGTGGGTCTGCCTTCCCCAGCCCACTGACTCAAATGTTAATCTCCTTTGGCAACACCCACATGGACACACCCAGGATCAATACTCTGCATCCTTTAATCCCATCAAGTTGACATTCAGTATTATCCATCACGGGGGGGGGGGGGATAGAGAGAGAGAGATTGAGATTGAGATTGATTAAGATTCAAATATCTCACTCCTGGAATTTTTTTTTCCTTTCCCCCTGAATCTGCTCCTTTATCAGAACTTCTTATTTTGCCATATTCTCTTAATATCCAAATACAGAGTAGGCTCAAGAGCTGCTTTTTCTCCATTTATCAAAAGTTACCTAGATAAACTATTGATTTTTGGTTTAGTTTTACACTTTTAAAAATGTTAATATGTGTCAGGCATTTTGCTAGGTTCTAGAGAGACAAAAGAAATCAGACAAATCTCTGGCCGGGCGCGGTGGCTCACACCTGTAATCCCAGCACTTTGGGAGGCCGAGGTGGGCGGATCACAAGGTCAGGAGATCGAGACCACAGTGAAACCCTGTCTCTACTAAAAATACAAAAAATTAGCCGGGCGCCGTGGCGGGTGCCTGTAGTCCCAGCTACTGGGGAGGCTGAGGCGGGAGAATGGCGTGAACCTGGGAGGCGGAGCTTGCAGTGAGCCAAGATCACGCCACTGCACTCCAGCCTGGGCAACAGAGCGAGACTCCGTCTCAAAAAAAAAAAAAAAAAAGAAATCAGACAAATCTCATAACCTGGCAGAGCTTTTAGAGTAAGAAGAAATACATATGGTAACAGAATGTTTTGGTGTGTCTCAGTATAGACAAATACACATAAAGCTATGGAAGATTAGAATTCTTGATAAGCTAACTTATTTTACTGGATGTATACAATGGCATTGGGCAAAAAATTGGCTTACTGCCTTTCCTTTGCAGGTGTGTGGTCCCACCCTGATTCAAACTTGAATCAACTTAACCTCAGACTATATTACAATAGTCTCCCAGCTAATTTTCATGTTTCTTCTCTGGTGTTTTAATTGCCCTACTATCCATTGGCCCTTTCCATCCTCTACACTGAACAGAATAATCTTTATAATTAAATATTTATTTGCAAAAATCATTAACTGTCTCTCCACTTACCTCTCCCAGTTCTGAAATCTTCATCGACTTTCTACTGCTTTCAAGATAAAATATACAGCCCTTCATCTGGCATTTAGTACTCTCCATAATGCAGTCTTCATCCATGGGCTCAGGCCCATCTCCTATAATTTCTGCCATAACCAACTTTCTACTCAAATTAAATCTGTGTGTAATTGCTCAAGCTTTCAGATATATTCTGCCTCTGTCATTTGCTCACATGACTCTTGTCAGAATGTTTTCTTCTATCTAATCCCTAGGCAGAACTAAGTCTCACTCTGCCCTCAAGAACTAGCTGAAGTCCCATATCCTCTATAGATCCTTCCTAGTCCACCACATCCCTCTGTGATCGTGGCTTTCTCCAACAGACTTCAGTCACCTAGCCTTTATCATTTGCATATGTAATCCTCTCCTGCACTTACTCATCATGTACAATTCCAGTCTCTCTTACTGGGCAATAATCCTGTTATGGACAGGGACTCTATATTGTGCCCTTAGTATCTCCAGAATTTAATTAGCTTGGAAGATTTTTATGATGATTGTGATGAGTCAGTCATTGGTATATTTATATGAAAATAGAACTCTTTGGAATCTCTTATTTTTACCATGTATGGAGGGGCCACACACATTGCTTACATGAAAGGCCAAGATGAAAGCTTTCTTACAGATAAAATTAAACCAAAAGTATGAGCCCAAATGCTTATAGGGTCCAGGGAGAGAACATGATTAGGCTGGAGATAAACCAATATTTATTTAACAAACCTTTACACAGTGCTTACATTACCCAATCTGCTTAGCATTATTTTAATTGCTCTACGAGTTTTAACTGATTTAACTCTCACTGAAACCCTACCATTACTATCCTCATTTTAGAAGTAAGAAAACCATTACACAGAGATTAAGTCATTTTCCCAGGGTTATGTGGCTAGTAGGTGATAGGTACTGAATTTTAACTCATACACTCTGACTTCTAGAGTCTGTATTCTTAATAACTGCATGGAGCCGAATTTTCAAAAGAAAATGGTACGTACGATGGTGTACTGGAGAGTGTATAACTTAACATTTAAATTTGTTTAAAAGGAAATCATGAGCCAAAATAAACAGGTCTGTGGGCCAGATCAGCCAAAGTACTCTGAGTTTGCAATCCCTGGACTGAATTAAACAATGACAGGCAAAAGTTTATTCTTCTATCCTTAGTAACACCACTTATATTACAGGGCAGCAGAAAGCATTTCTGATTTTATCCTCTTTACCTTGACATAAGTCACATGCCCATTATGGGGATTTGTCAAAGAAAAGGAGATATCAGTGTTCACTGTCATCACTTTATATGTTTAGGTTTGCAGATACAACTTGCCAGAGATTTATGAACCTTTCAAAGGAACTAATGGCTCCCCTGCATTTGCTCCCATCGCATTTTTTTATACCTTTACCAAGGTATTTATCAAATGTCACTCCCTTTTTGAAATGAAGAATTTTCACTTTTTCTTAGTGTAAAAGATCATCCAAATGCTTACTTACAGATTTTAACAGCTTCCAACAATTTTGAAGTGTATTGATTTAAAATATGTTTAGCAAGTTTCTATTAGTGTCTAACTTGAACATTTTGCTAATACAGAACATATTCTTTTATAGTGCCTCTAGATGTAAATTCAGACTTTTACCAGTCCAGAACTTTAAAAAGTAACATATATTAATCTGCATCTTTGACATGTTTACAGCTTTATTTCAATGTTTGTTTTGATTGGGTTCAAATAAATAAATGCAAACATGGCATACATTTGAAATTTCTACACAGCTTACCAAATATAGGAAGTAGAAAACTTCAGTCACAAACTCAAATGTAAAAGAGTTATTTATTTCTCTTCAACTGAAATTCACCTAGCTTTTAACCTGCATTTCAACTTTCTGCAATAAACTTAATCCTACAATATAATATAACTTAAGTATTTCTGATTTTAAACTCAGTGCATTATGATTCTCACTGCTCAACTCTTCCTTCTTCCCTTCTCTTCTGGGCATTCTAATTTCCTTTGGGTCTGAATGTCAATCTGCTATTCTTATTGACTTTATAAGATTATTCTGCTGCACAAGGAAATAAAAATCACCTGTAATTCTAAATCCCAGGAAAACATTAATAATATTTTAGGACATTTCTTTTTTTTCTGTGCATATAGATCTGCATAGAAAAACATGAAATATATGTTTCTGTGTGTGTATAGGTAGGCTCTTTATTTTTTTAGCCCATATATCTTTAGATATTCTCCAGAGAGGAGATGAAAGGCAAATTTTCTGGGTGAATTATTGCCTCTTTGGCATATCTCCCCAAGGCCTCATAGACCATTCCTTGCCCTCCTGTGGGAGTGGGAGAGATTAGTTTATCTAATACCAGTTATTATCTTGTGACCCTCACAAGTAAACATCACAGAAATAAGTTCAAGCTGGTTTTTGCTCAAATCCTCTGGTGATTAATCCAAACCATACAGAGTGGTGCTGGTAGACAGTGCATTTAAAAATTGATTAGTGAGTCCCTGATTTTTCTCTCTTGTCCCATCTATTTACTGAGGGTGTGTTCACTGTACTTTCTCATTTTCCCATGAGGATTTTTTTCTCTAGCTCTGTGAAGAAGGATGCCTACTCTCTTTTCTTCATGCCACCCTCTTTTCTCTTCAGTTCATTTGTTCTTGTTTCCTTTTATTATTTTATTTTCCTTTATCCTGAAGTCCCTGCTTCCCATTTTTTCTGTGCCTGTTATCATACCATCAGATATTTGCAAGTCCTACATCAATGTCAGTTTTCTCTCCCCACTCCTTCCTTGTATACCATTGGTTTCCAGCATGGATCGTCAGGTAAAGCTGCTTCTTTTTCCTGGTAGAAAGAGTGGGGAGTTCTGAGTCCTATAATTGGAAATGGGGATGGGGTAAGAAGAATGTCAGGGTGATTCTCCACTCTGGATTACAGTCTGATATTTAATATTTTTATATTCTTGAAGAAAACCTAAAATAAAAATAAACAAAAAAGTACATCTCACACAAGGAGAATTTCTTTGCTGCTAAAAATCCTTCATTGAACCATCGTAAGACATTAATTGATTCCTTGCCAGCATAACCATGACCTTATTATTATAGAAGCAGTTTGTCCCCTTCTCAAGTTGGATTACATTGCACAGCCTTTTTCCATTAACTTGACATTACATGGCATCATTGAGCTATCCTTTTTATTCTTAACAATCATATAGCAAACACTTTCTTTTGTGATTATTTTTGAAATATATTTTTTAAAATCATCACATTACTCCACCATGTTTATGTACCACAATATATTTAATTATTCACCAATGTTTAATATTTAGGTTGCATCTATGTGTATTATAAAATTTACAAAAATTATCTGGTATATCACTTGTGCATGTCTAATAATTTCCGTAGAATGATTTCCTTAAAAGTAGAATTTGGGGCCAAAAGATAAAATGGGTTGCTTTTTATTAAAATAATTTACATGAAAAAGTAATTATAATTTTAAATTATGAAAGTAATACAAACCAGGCACTGAAAAAAGAGAAGGGTATAAAATAGAAACTATAAGTCACTTCTGTCATCTCACTCCTTAGAGATCATCATTTTATCAGGTTAATGTCTATTTTTAGTATGAACAATTTTAATACTCTTTTAAATATTGTCAGCTGGTATCCACAAAGGTCAACCATTTAAAAATCCCACTAGCAGTTGACAAAAGTGCTGATTTCACTATATACTCATTAACCTTATGGAATTCACATTTATTAATATTCAACATTTGATGAAGATTTAGATTTTGAAAGTACTTTTTTTTACATTAACAATACTGGATATATGTATACTTATCATTTATACACACATATTACAAATATTTGCTCCGTCTTGTAACTAAATTTTTTGATGTGTTTTAATGTAGTTTTTGCATTTTTATGTAGTCATATTTATCAGCCTTTACTTTTGTGATTTATTTTTGCTTTTATATTTAAATGGTCTTCTTTTTTCCCATGAGCAAATAAATGTTCACCTATATTTTCTTACAACCATTTAAAATTTGAAATTCTAATATAATTTTAATTATAATGTATTACAAACATAAGAAAACTATATAAGTTGAATATATTCAATATCTATGAACCAAACGTAGATTTAACTGATGCTAACATTTTGCCATGTTTGTTAAATTTTTTTTGGCAAACAATTACAGCTATAGCTAAAGTCGCACCTCTATCCCTTTGCTCTCCCTTTCTCTGCTGAAATTTGCATAACTTTCCTGCATGTTTTTATATTACTACATATATTTATAACCATATGCACTACAAATTATTGTTTTGTGTGCTTTAACATTCTGCTAGATACAATCCGTTTCCAACAGATCTTTGTCCTCTAACATTATACTTTTAAAATTTATCCAGATAGGTGCTTCTATTTCTAATATATACATTTCTACTACCTTAGCACATGTAATTGTATAAATGTGCAGTTCTTTGTGAATTACTGGTTCATACCACTTATATATTTTTAAATTATGTTGTTTGTTTTTTAAATATTATGGATATTTGGAAAGCTCTTTATATTCTTGATCCAAATCCTTTGTGTGTTATATATGTAAAAAGTATCTGTTACAAATCTGTAATTTTTCTTTTAAATTTATAATTTGTGACATACCAAGTTTTATTTTTTATTTTTTGAGACGGAGTTTCGCTCTTGTTGTCCAGGCCAGAGTGCAATGGCATGATCTCGGTTCACCACAACCTCCGTCTCCCGGGTTCAAGCGATTCTCCTGCCTCAGCCTCTCGAGTAGCTGGGATTACAGCCATGTGCCACCACGCCTGGCTAATTTTGTATTTTCAATAGAGACGGAGTTTCTTCATGTTGGTCAGGCTGGTCTTGAACTTCCGACCTCAGGTGATCTACCCGCCTCAGCCTCCCGAAGTGCTAGGATTACAGGCATGAGCCATTGCACCTAGCCTATTTATTTCTTTTTTCAACTTTTATGTTAAGTTTAGGGGTATAAATGCAGGCTTGTTACATAGGTAAACTTGTGTAATGGGGGTTACATAGATTATTGCATCACCCAGGTATTAAGCCTACTACCTATTAGTTATTTTTCCTGATCATCTGCCTCCTCCCACCCTCCACCTTCTGAAAGGCCACAGTGTGTGTTGTTCCCTTCTATGTGCCCATATGCTCTCATCATTTAGCTCCCACTTATAAGTGAGAATATGCAGTATTTGGTTTTCTCTTCCTGTGTTGGTTTGCTAAGGATAAAATCCTCCAACTCCATGCATGTCCCTGCAAAGGACATGATCTCGTTTCTTTTTTATGTTTGCATAGTATTCCGTGGTGTATATGTACCACATTTGATTTATCCAGTTTATCATTGATGGGCATTTAGGTTGATTTCATGTCTTTGCTATTGTGGATAGTGCTGCAATGAACATACTTACGCGGTGCCTTTATAATAGAATGATTTCTATTCATTTGCATGTATACCCAGTAATGGGATTGCTGAGTCAAATGGTAGTTCTGCTTATAGGTCTTTGAGGAATTGTCATACTGCTTTCCACAATGGTTGAACTAATTTACGCTCCCACCAAGACTATAAGCATTCTTTTTTGTTGTTTTTTTTATTTGACAACCTTGCCAGCATCTATTATTTTTTTGGCGTTTAAATAATAGCTCTTCTGACTGGAGTGAGGTGGAATCTCATTGTGGTTTTTATTTGAATTTCTCTAATGTTGAGCTTTTCTTTTCATATGCTTGTTGACTGCATGTATGTCTTCTTTTGAAAAGTATCTGTTCATACCTTTGCCCACTTTTTAATGGGGTTGTTTCTTTCTTGTACATTTGTTTAAGTTCCTTATAGAAGTTGGGTATTAGGCCTTTGTCAGATGCATAGTTTTTCAAACATTTTCTCCCATTCTTTAGGTTGTCTGTTTATTCTGTTGATTGTTTCTTTTGCAATGTTCTTTAGTTTAATGAAATCCCATTTGTGAATTTTTCCTTTTTTTGCAATTGCTTTTGGCGCCTTTATCATGAAATCTTTGACTGTGCATATGTCCTGAATGGTATTGCCTAGGTTGTCTTCTAGGGTTTTTATAGTTTGAGGTTTTATATTTAAGTTATAATCACACTTAAGTTTTAAATTTTAATACAGCTCTATTTATCCACTATATCCTTTATGATTTTTTTTTTTGTAAAAAGATTATCTTAATTCAATGGCATACAAATATTTTCCTTGCTCTAGAAATGTTCAAACTTGGATTATCAACTTTAGGTATTTGATTCACATGAAATTACTTCTGTGTATGGTGTGGGGTAGGGCTGTCTTTAAATAAATATCAAATGGGCACAGCACCATTTAAGTAATGATATAGTAAGGGAACCTCTGCCATATACTAAGTTGCCATATAAATACTGGTCTTTTTCTAGGCTTTCTATTCTGTCCCATCATTTTATTTCTTTATTGCTGGCTCAAAACCTGCTTTTTAAGTCACTATACCTTTATGATGAATCTTTATGTCTGGTAGGGCAAGTTTTTTTATTATTATTCTTTGACTTTTTTATTATTTTTAAGCCTTTGCCATCTCCAAATTAACTTAAGGTCAGTTGGCCCATTTCTATGAAATACCTTTTCAAAATTTTAATTGGAATTCTTTTGAATTTGTTGATAACGGGAACAACTGTGAACTTTAAAGTATTTTCTCTGTGTTAACAAATATGGTACATCTGTCTTTATGGTTTGTCTTTTATAGCATTATCATCTGTGAATAAGAGCAATTGTAGTTCTTCATGTTTAGTTCACAGGCCTTTAACTTATTTTTCTTTTCTTTTTTTTCTACCAACTGGAACCTCTGCTATATGCTCAATAGAAGCAGCAATAGTGGTCATTCTTGTCATTTTCTCAATTTGAAAAGGAATACTGGATTTTCCATAATTTTTCACCATCTATGAGAAACTTTATTTGTTCGCATGTTTTTTCATTTATTTTTTAAAAATTTTCATTCAGGGGTACATGTGCAGGTTTGTTACATGTATATATTACATGATATTGAGGTTTGGGGTATGATTGATTCTGTCACCCAGGTAGTGAGCATAGTCACCAGTAAATAGTTTTTCAGTTCTTGCCCCTCTTTTCTCTCCTGTTTTGAATTCCCCAGTGTCTGTTGTTCCAATCTTTATGTTCATGTGTACCCAATGATTAACTCCTACTTATAAGTGAGAACATGTGATATTTGCTTTTCTTTTTCTACATTAATTCACTTAGGATAATGGTCTCCAGCTATATCCATGTTGCTGCAAAGGACATGATTTTGCTCTTCTTTATGGCTTCATAGTATACCATGGTGTACATATACCATATTTTCTTTATGCAATCCATCTTTGATGAGCACCTGGGTTGATTCCATGTCTTTGCAGTTGTGAATCATGCTGCAATAAACATACAACTACATGTGTGTTTTTGGTAGAACTGTTTATATTCCTTTGGGTATATACCCAATAATGAGATTGTATTTTAAACATTTTACCAGTAAGCACCTCATTTGCTGTGGGATATGGAATCAACCTAAATGCTCATCAATGGTAGACTGGATAAAGACAATGTGGCACGTATACACCATAGAATATTATGTAGCCACCAAAAAGAATGAGATCATGTCTTTGCAACAATATGGATGGAGCCAGAGGCCATTATCCTAAGCAAACTAACACAGAAACAGAAAACCAAATACTGCATGTTCTCACTTATGAGTCGGAGTTAAACATTGAGTACATATGGACATAAATAAGGGAACAATAGATACTGGAGTCTACTTGAAAGTGAAGGGTGAGAGGAGGGTTAGGATTGAAAAACTATCCTGTACTATGCTTATTACATAGGTGATGAAATAATCTGTTCGTTAAACTCCCATAACACTCCATTTACCTATATAACAAATTGCACATATGTATCTTTGAATCTAAAATAAAAGTTTAAAAAAGTAAAAAGTAAAAAAAAAAAAAATTCCTTTTTTTTTCTTCTTGCACTTTATTGGATTGTTTAAATTTCCTTTTTTCTCAAGGATTTGGGGTCAACTTACGTGCCTATTGCCTAATGCTCTTTGCTCTGTCAGTAGTTCCTTTCTCTTTCTTGAGAGTACTTATATGCATTTAAACAATTCTTGTTTCATTCTGTCCGTGAAATTAGTACACTATCTTGCTAGAAATGGAAGTCTGCAATTAATATTTTTAGTCCATATGGAATTTATCTTAGAGGGTTGTATAAACTAAAAAATCTACTTCTAAAAATTTGCTAAGTTGCCAACCAACAGTTCCAGTGTCATTATTGAAAAATTCCTTCTTTCCTTATTAATTTGGAATGGTGCCTAAACATATACTCTTCTTCTATGGGTTAAGATCTACTTCTGAGACATCTATAATATCATGTAAATATGTTTGTCTATTCTTATATTTATATCTTATTCTAATGATTATAATTGTAGAATACATTTTAATGTCAGATAATGTAGCAGCCTCTTCGTTACTCTTTCTTTGCAAAATTTTGTTGACTATTTTATCTGTTTTTGCTGATGAATATTTTAAACTTTTGGTAAATTTTACATAAAAATATGTTTCAAATTTTGTTTTCAAATAATTAAACTCTTTTAAAGTCACCTTATGTGAATATGTTATTTTAGGTACTTCAGTAAGGTCCATATGTTTGTTACATATATTCTACATTCTTATTTATTACTAAGCATTTTTGGTTAATATTTTCTAGATTAAAAATAAATAATGTAAGATAGTGACATGGCAAAACATAATAATACAAAAATGCATACAGTGAGAAGTATATCTTTCCCATATGCCATGTCTTTGTGTCTGACAGTATCATTTTGGAATGCATTTGTTTGCAAATAACAAAATACAACGCTAATGATGGGTAAATACATAAGGAATTTGCTCATTCTATGCAGTAAGATCTCCAGGAGTAGGCAATCTGGAGTTGGTATGACTGAGAGAAGGCATCAGGGACTCAGGCGTCTTTCATCTTTCTACCCTGCTGCCCTTAGCACACGGACGTTCATCTTCATGTTTGCCACCTTATGGTATTAAACTTCCAGTCATGAGTTCATGTTCACAGCAGAAACAAGGAGAAAGAGGTATGACTGCTGCAATGGTCAATGTTCGTGTTTTTCCCAAATTCACATGTTGAAATTCTAACTCCCAAGGTTATGATATTAGTAGGTAGGGCCTTTAGAAGGTAACTAGACCATGAGGGCAGAGCCCTCATGAATGGGATTAGTGTAACTTAAAAAAGAGGCTCAGAGACACTCTCATCCCTTTCACCATGTGAAGTAACAGCGAAAGGATGGACATCTGTGAACCAGGAAGGGGGCCCTCACTAGATACTAAATCTGCCTTAATCTTGGACTTGCCAGTCAACAGAGTTGTGAGAAATAAATTTCTGTGGTTTGTAAAATACCTTGTTTATGGCATTTTTTGATAGGAGCCCCAGACCAAGACAACAGCCAACCAAGTCTTTGTCATTTAAAATTTTCCTATAAGTGTCATCTAGAAAGTTGCTGTTAGACCTAATTGGCCAGAACTTGGTCTCATGTCTAGCCAGGCCAAAAGTGTGAGAAAGCGAATACTTTTAGCTGGACATGTTGCTTTCCCAAATAGAATTTGTGTTATGCTAGTAAGGAAGAAGCAGTGAATAGACATTGATAGGCATCTAACTACCAGTTCCTGCCTCCTCCCATCACCTGTCACTTTTAGCTGTTTCTGTTTTTTGTTCACTAGTTTATCTGTATTTATGTAACCATATATTTTGTGTGTTCTGTAATTCCACTTGTCGTTAAATTTAGTTCTATATTTAAGTAAATTTAGTGCTCACTAACATTCTTTTCATATTGTTTTTTTTTCCCCCATTCTTGTCTTGTTTGACTTCATTTTAACCTCAAGTATTTTTTTTCTGAGAATTGCTAAGGTTTACTCTATTTCTGCATTCTTGCATGTTAAAAACAGCTATCAGTTACCTTTATGGTTGAAGGATAGATTGAATAGACATAGCATTCTTGGGGTATAATCTCTTTCTCTGAGGATTTTCTGAATATTGTTTTACTGTATTTTAGTGGGAAGATTGAGATCAGCCTGAGGGATTTTGTTTGTTTGTTTGTTTTTTGTTTGTTTTTTGCTTTCAGTATGTTTTTAATGCCATATGTTTGTTGTTTTTTATTTAACTTTTCAGTTCGTGGTACATGTGCAGGATTTGCAGGTTTGTTGCATAGGTAAATGTGTGCCATGGTCAATTGCTGCACACAGATCAACCCATCACCTAGGTATTAAGCACAACATCCGTTAGCAATTCTTCTTGATGCTCTCCCTCCTTCCACCCACCCCCAACAGACCTCAGTGTGTGTTGTTCCATCCACTGTATCCATGTGTCCTCATCGTTTGGCTCCCACTTATAAGTGAGAACATACAGTGTTTGGTTTTCTGTTCCTGTGTTAGTTTGCTGAGAATAACAACTTCCAGCTCCATTCATGTCCATCCAAAGGACATAATCTCTTTCCTGTTTATGGCTGCATAGTATTCCATTGTGTGTATGTAGCACATTTTCTTTATCCGGTGTGACATTAATGGACATTTGGTTTGATTATGTGTCTTTGCTAAGGTGAATAGTGCCACAATGAACATACATGTGAACGTATCTTTGTAATAGAATGATATATATTCCTTTGGGTATAAACCCAGTACTGGGATTGCTGGGGTCAAATGGTATTTCTGCCTCTAGATCTTTGAGAAATTACCACACTGTCTTCCATAATGATTGAAGTAATTTACATTCGCACTAACAGTGTAAAAGCATTCCTTTTTCTCTGCAACCTCACCAGCATCTGTTGTTTCTTGATTTTTTAATAATCACCATCCTGACTGGCATGAGATGGCATCTCATTGTGGTTTTGATTTTCAATTCTCTAACAATCAGTGATGTTGAGCTTTTTTTATATGCTTGTTAGCTGCATGTATTTCTTCTTTTGAAAAGTGTCTATTGGTGTCCTTTCCGCAATTTTTATGGTGTTTGTTTCTTTCTTGTAAATTTGTTTAAGTTCCTTGTAGACTCTAAATATTAGACCCTGGTCAGGTAGATTGATTGCAAAAATTTTCTCCCATTCTGTAGGTTGTCTATTCACTCTGATGATAGTTTTCTTTTTTGTGTGCAGAAGCTCTTTAGTTTAATGAGATTCCATTTGTCAAGTTTTGCTTTTCTTGCGATTGCTTTTGGTATTTTCATCATGAAATCTTTGCCTGTGCCTATGTCCTGAATGGTATTCCCTAGATTTTCTTCTACAGTTTTTATAATTTTGGGTTTTACATTTAAGCCTTTAATCCATCTTGAGTTAATTTTTGTATAAGGTATAAGGAAGGGATTCAGTTTCAATTTTCTGCATATGAGTAGCCAGTTCACCCAGAACAATTTATTAAATAGAGGACCCTTTCCCCATTGCTTGTTTTTGTCAGGTTTCTGGAAGATCAGATGGTTGTGGATGTGCAGTCTTATTTCTGAGTTTTCTATTCTATTCCACTGGTCTATGTACCTGTTTTTGTAACAGTACCATGTTGTTTTGGATACTGTAGCCTTGTCATATGCTTTGAAGTCAGATAGTGTGACACCTCCAGCTTTGTTCATTTTGCTTAAGATTTTCTTGGCTATATGAGCTCTTTCTTGGTTCTGTGTGAGTTTTAAGATAGTTTTTTCTAATTCTGTGAAGAATGTCAGTGGTAGTTTAATGGGCATGACATTGAATCTATAAATTACTTTGGACAGCATGGCCATTTTCATGATATTGATTCTTCCTATTCATGAGCAGGGAATGTTTTTCCATTTTTCTATCCTCTCTGATTTCCTTGAGCAGTGATTTGTAGTTATCCTTGAAGAGGTCCTTCTCTTGCCTTGATAGTTGTATTCCTAGGTGTTTTATTCTCTTTCTAGCAATTGTGAATGGGAGTTCATTTGTGATTTGGCCCTCTGCTTGCCTGTTGTTGGTATATGAGAATGCAAGCAATTTTTGCACATCGATTTTGTATCCTGAGACTTTGCTGAAGTTGCTTATCAGTTTAAGAAGCTTTGGGCCTGAGACAATGGGGTTCTCTAGATATAGGATCATGTCATCTGTAAACAAAGATAATTTGACTTCTCTTCCTATTTGAATACACTTTCTTTCTCTGGCCTAATTGCTCTGGCCACAACTTCCAATGCTGTGTTGATTAGGAGTGGTGAGAGAGGGCATCCTTGCCTTGTGCTGGTTTTCAAGGGAAATGCTTCCAGTTTTTGCCCATTCAGTATGATCTTGGCTGTGAGGTTCTCATAAATGTCTCATTATTTTGAGGTATGAGTCATCAATACCTAATTTATTGAGAGTTTCTTTTTTTTATTACTATAAGTTCTAGGGTACATGTGCATAACTTACAGATTTGTTACATATGTATACTTGTGCCATGTTGGTGTGCTGCACCTATCAACTCGTCAGCACCCATCAACTCGTCATTTACATCAGGTATAACTCCCAATGCAGTCCCTCTCCCTTCCTCCCTCCCCATAATAGGCCCCAGTGTGTGATGTTCCTCTTCCTGAGTCCAAGTGATCTCATTGTTCAGTTCCCACCTATGAGTGAGAACATGCGGTGTTTGGTTTTCTGTTCTTGTGATAGTTTGCTGAGAATGATTGTTTCCAGCTGCATACATGTCCCTACAAAGGACCCAAACTCATCCTTTTTTATGGCTGCATAATATTCCATGGTGTATATGTGCCACATTTTCTTAATCCAGTCTGTCACTGATGGACATTTGGGTTGATTCCAAGTCTTTGCTATTGTGAATAGTGCCGTAATAAACATACGTGTGCATATGTCTTTATAGCAGCGTGATTTATAATTCTTTGGGTATATACCGAGTAATGGGATGGCTGGGTCATATGGTACTTCTAGTTCTAGATCCTTGAGGAATCGCCATACTGTTTTCCATAATGGTTGAACTAGTTTACAATCCCACCAACAGTGTAAAAGTGTCCCTATTTCTCCACATCCTCTCCAGCACCTGTTGTTTCCTGACTTTTTAATGATTGCCATTCTAACTGGTGTGAGATGGTATCTCATTGTGGTTTTGATTTGCATTTCTCTGACGGCCAGTGATGATGAGCATTTTTTCATGTGTCTGTAGGCCGTATACATGTCTTCTTTTGAGAAATGTCTGTTCATATCCTTTGCCCACTTTTTGATGGGGTTGTTTGTTTTTTTCTTGTAAATTTGTTTGAGTTCTTTGTAGGTTCTAGATATTAACTGTTTGTCAGATGAGTAGATTGCAAAAATTTTCTCCCATTCTGCAGGTTGCCTATTCACTCTGATGGTAGTTTCTTTTGCTGTGCAGAAGCTCTTTAGTTTAATAAGATCCCATTTGTCAATTTTGACTTTTGTTGCTGTTGCTTTTGGTGTTTTAGACATGAAGTCCTTGCCCATGCCTATGTCCTGAAAGGTATTACCTAGGCTTTCTTCTAGGGTTTTTATGGTATTAGGTCTAATATTTAAGTCTCTAATCCATCTTGAATTAATTTTTGTATAAGCAGTAAGGAAAGGATCCCGTTTCAGCTTTCTACTTATGGCTAGCCAATTTTCCCAGCACCATTTATTAAATAGGGAATCCTTTCCCCATTTCTTGTTTCTCTCAGGTTTGTCAAAGATCAGATGGCTATAGATGTGTGGTATTATTTCTGAGGGCTCTGTTCTGTTCCATCGGTCTATATCTCTGTTTTGGTACCAGTACCATGCTGTTTTGGTTACTGTAGCCTTGTAGTATAGTTTGAAGTCAGGTAGCGTGATGCCTCCAGCTTTGTTCTTTTGACTTAGGATTGTCTTGTCAATGTGGGCACTTTTTTGGTTCCATATGAACCTTAAAGCAGTTTTTTTTTCCAATTCTGTGAAGAAACTCATTGGTAGCTTGATGGGGATGGCATTGAATCTATAAATTACATTGGGCAGTATCGCCATTTTCATGATATTGATTCTTCCTATCCATGAACATGGTATGTTCTTCCATTTGTTTGTGTCCTCTTTGATTTCACTGAGCAGTGGTTTGTAGTTCTCCTTGAAGAGGTCCTTTACATCACCTGTAAGTTGGATTCCTAGGTATTTTATTCTCTTTGAAGCAATTGTGAATGGAAGTTCATTCATGATTTGGCTCTCTGTTTGTCTGTTGTATAGGAATGCTTGTGATTTTTGCACATTGATTTTGTATCCTGAGACTTTGCTGAAGTTGCTTATCAGCTTAAGGAGATTTGGGGCCGATATGATGGGGTTTTCTAAATATACAATCATGTCATCTGCAAACAGGGACAATTTGGCTTCTTTTCCTAACTGAATACCCTTGATTTCTTTCTCTTGCCTGATTGCCCTAGCCAGAACTTCCAACACTAAGTTGAATAGGAGTGGTGAGAGAGGGCATCCCTGTCTTGTGCCAGTTTTCAAAGGGAATGCTTCCAGTTTTTGCCCATTCAGTATGATATTGGCTGTGGGTTTGTTATAAATAGCTCTTATTATTTTGATATATGTTCCATCAATACCGAATTGATTGAGAGTTTTTAGCATGAAGGGCTGTTGAATTTTGTCAAAGGACTTTTCTGCATCTATTGAGATAATCATGTGTTTTTTTTCTTTGGTTCTATTTATATGCTGGATTACGTTTCTTGATTTGCATATGTTGAACCAGCCTTGCATCCCAGGGATGAAGCCCACTTGATCATGGTGGATAAGCTTTTTGATGTGCTGCTGAATCCGGTTTGCCAGTATTTTATTGAGGATTTTTGCATCGATATTCATCAGGGATATTGGTCTAAAATTCTTTTTTTTTTTTGTATCTCTGCCAGGCTTTGGTATCAGGATGATGTTGGCCTCATAAAATGAGTTAGGGAGGATTCCCTCTTTTTCTATTGATTGGAATAGTTTCAGAAGGAATGGTATCAGCTCCTCCTTGTACCTCTGGTAGAATTCAGCTGTGAATCCATCTGGTCCTGGAATTTTTTTGGTTGGTAGGATATAAATTATTGCCTCAATTTCAGAGCCTGCTATTGGTCTATTCAGGGATTCAACTTCTTCCTGGTTTAGTCTTGGGAGAGTGTAAATGTCCAGGAAATTATTCATTTCTTCTAGATTTTCTAGCTTATTTGCATAGAGGTGTTTATAGTATTCTCTGATGGTAGTTTGTATTTCTGTGGGGTTGGTGGTGATATCCCCTTTATCATTTTTTATTGCATCTATTTGATTCTTCTCTCTTTTCTTTGCTTGGTAGTTGATGCAGTTTCTTCCTAGCCTCGATGGTCTTTACGTTTTGGCACGTTTTTGCAATGGCTGGCACCAGTTGTTCCTTTCTATGTTTAGTGCTTCCTTCAGGGTGTCTTGTAAGGCAGGCCTGGTGGTGATAAAATCTCTAAGCATTTGCTTATCTGTAAAGAATTTTATTTCTCCTTCACTTATGAAACTTAGTTTGGCTGGATATGAAATTCTGGGTTGAAAATTCTTTTCTTTAAGAATGTTGAATATTGGCCCCCACTCTCTTCTGGCTTGTAGAGTTTCTGCCGAGATATCTGCTGTTAGTCTAATGGGCTTCCCTTTGTGGGTAACCCGACCTTTCTCTCTGGCTGCCCTTAACAGTTTTTCCTTCATTTCAACTTTGGTGAATCTGACAATTATGTATCTTGGAGTTGCTCTTCTCGAGGAGTATCTTTGTGGCATTCTCTGTATTTCCTGAATTTGAATGTTGGCCTGCCTTACTAGGTTGGGGAAGTTCTCCTGAATGATATCCTGAAGAGTGTTTTCCAACTTGGTTCCATTTTCCCCCTCACTTCCAGGCACCCCAATCAGACGTAGATTTGGTCTTTTCACATAATCCCATACTTCTTGAAGGCTTTGTTCATTTCTTTTTCCTCTTTTTTCTTTAGACTTCTCTTCTTGCTTCATTTCATTCATTTGATCCTCAGTTGCTGATACTCTTTCTTCCAGTTGATCGAGTAGGTTACTGAAGCTTGTACATTTGTCACGTATTTCTCATGTCATGGTTTTTATCTCTGTCAGTTCGTTTATGGCCTCCTCTGCATTGATTACTCTAGTTATCCATTCTTCCATTCTTTTTTCGAGATTTTTAGTTTCTTTGCGCTGGGTACGTAATTCCTCCTTTAGCTCTGAGAAGTTTGATGGACTGAAGCCGTCTTCTCTCAACTTGTCAAAGTCATTCTCCATCCAGCTTTAATCTGTTGCTGGCGATGAGCTGCGTTCCTTTGGATGGGGAGATGCACTCTTATTTTTTGAATTTCCAGCTTTTCTGCCCTTCTTTTTCCCCATCTTTGTGGTTTTATCTGCCTTTGGTCTTTGATGATGGTGATGTACTGATGGGGTTTGGTGTGGGTGTCCTTCCTGTTTGTTAGTTTTCCTTCTAACAGTCAGGACCCTCAGCTGTAGGTCTGCTGGACATTGCTTGAGGTCCACTCCAGACCCTGTTTGCCTGGGTATCAGCAGCAGCGGCTACAGAAGATAGAATATTGCTGAACAGCGAGTGTACCTGTCTGATTCTTGCTTTGGAAGCTTCGTCTCAGGGGTGTACCCTGCTGTGCAAGGTGTGGGGTGTTGGTGTGCCCCTAGTGGGGGATGTCTCCCAGCCTTGCTGCTGCCTTGCGGTTAGATCACAGACTGCTGTGGTAGCAATGAGGGAGGCTCCATGGGCGTGGGACCTTCCCAGCCAGGTGTGGGATGTAATCTCCTGGTGTGCCATTTGTGCTAAGACCCTTGGTAACGCACAGTATTGGGGTGGGAGTTTCCCGATTTTCCAAGTGTTGTGTATCTCAGTTTCCCTGGCTAGGAAAAGGGATTCCCTTCCCCCTTGCACTTCCCAGGTGAGGTGATGCCTCGCCCTGCTTCAGCTCTTGCTTGTCGGGCTGCAGTAGCTGACCAGCACCGATTGTCTGGCACTCCCTAGTGAGATGAACTCGGTATCTCAGTTGAAAATGCAGAAATCACCCGTCTTCTGTGTCGCTCGAGCTGGGTGCTAGAGACTGGAGCTGTTCCTATTCAGCCATCTTGCTCCGCCTTCCGAGAGTTTTTAACATAAAGGGATGTCAAATTTTATCAAAGACCTTTTATGTATCTATTTTGATAATCATGTGTTTTTTGTCTTTAGTTCTCTTTATGTAATGAGTCATATTTATTGATTTGCTTATGTTGAACCAGCCTTGCATCTTGGGGATGAAGCTGACTTGATCGTGGTAGATAAGCTTTTTAATGAGCTGCTGGATTCAGTATGCCAGTATTTTATTGAGGATTTTTGCATAGATGTTCATCAGGAATATTGGCCTGAAGTTTTCTTTTTTGTTGTATCTCTGCTAGGTATTTATATCAGGATGATGCTGGTCTCATAAAACGGATTAGAGTGGAGTCCCTCCTTTTCAATTTTTGAAATAGTTTCAAAAGAAATGGTACCAGCTCCTCTTTGTACTTCTGGTAGAATTCAGCTATAAATTCATCTGTTCTTGGACTTTTTTGGTTGGGAGGCTACTTATTATTGCCTCAGTTTCAGAACTCATTATTGATCTATTCAAGGATTGAATTTCTTCCTTGTTCAGTCTTGAAGGGTTTTACGTGTCCAGGAATTTCTCCATTTCTTCTAGATTTTCTTGTTTATGTGCATAAAGGTTTTTATCGTGTTCTCTGATAGTTGTTTTTATTTCTGTGGGGTCAGTGGTGATATCCCCCTTATTATTTCTGATTGTGTTTGATTCTTCTTTTCTTCTTTGTTAGTCTATTAATGGTTTCAAAAAAGCAGCTCCTGGATTCATTAATATTTTTAAGGTCTCTATCTCTTTCAGTTTCACTCTGATCTTGGTTATTTCTTGTTTTCTGCTAGCTTTGAGGTTTGTTTAATTTGATTCTGTAGTTCCTTTTGTTGAGATGTTAGGTTATTAACTTGAGATCTTTCTAGCTTTTTGATATGGGTGTTTAATGCTGTAAATTTCCCTCTTACTGCCTTAGCTGCATCCCAGAGATTCTGGCACATTATCTCTTTTTTCATATTAGTTTCCAAGAACTTATTGATTTCTGCCTTAATTTCATTATTTACCTGAGTTATTCAGGAGCAAGGTGTTCAATTTCCATGTGGTTGTGTGGTCTTTAGTAAATTTCTTAATCTTGAGTTCTAATTTGATTGCACTGTAGTCTGAGAGACTTTTGTGTGACTTCAGTTCTTTTGAATTGGCTAAGGAGTGTTTTACTTCTGATTATGTGATCAATTTTACACTAAGTATGACACTATGAAGTAGTGTAATTTGTGGTAATGAGAAGAATGTATATTCTGTTGTTTGGGAGTGGAGAGTTCTGTAGATATCTATCAGGTCCACTTGATCCAGAGCTGAGTTTACATGCTGAACATGTCTGTTAATTTTCTGTCTCGATGATCTGTCTAATATTGACAGTGGGATGTTGAAGTCTCCCACTCTCCCACTGTTATTGTGTGGGAGTCTAAGTCTCTTTGCAGGTCTCTACAAACTTGCCTTATAAATCTTGTTGCTCCTGTATATGGGTCTTGATTCTTTATCTAGTTTGCCACTTTGTGTCTTTTTAATTGAGGCATTTAGCCCGTTTACATTTAAAGTTCGTATTGTTAGGTGTAAATTTGATCCTGTCATCATGATGCTAGCTAGTTATTTTGCATACTTGTTTATGTGGTTACTTCATAATGTCACTGCTCTGTGTATTTCAGTGTGTTTTTATAGCAGCTGGTAATGGTTTTTCCTTTCCATATTTAGTGCTTCCTTCAGAAGCTCTTGCAAAGCAGGCCTGATAGTGATGAATTCCTTCAGCATTTGCTTGTCCAAAAATGATCTTATTTCTCCTTTGCTTATGAATCTTAGTTTGGTTGGATATTAAATTCTGGTTTGGAAATTATTTTCTTTAAGAATGTTGAATATTGGCCCCCAATCTCTTCTGCCTTGCAGGGTTTCCGCTGAGAGGTCGACTGTTAGTCTGATGGGCTTTCCTTTGTAAGTGTCCTGGCCTTTCTCTTTGGCTGCCCTTAACCTTTTTTCTTTCATTTCCACCTTGGAGAATCTGATGATTATGTGTCCTGGGATTGATCTTCTCAGGGAATATCTTACTGGGGTTCTCTGGATCTCCTGAATTTGAATGTTGGCTTATCTGACCAGGTTGGAGGAATTCTCCTAGATGATACCCTGAAATATATTTTCCAACTTTATTCCATTCTCCCTGTCTCTTTCAGGTACCCCAATCAGTCATAGGTTTGGCCTTTTTATATAATCCCATATTTCTTGGAGTTTTTATTCATTCATTTTCATTATTTTTCCTCTATTCTTATCTGCCTGTCTTATTTCAGAAACATAGTCATCAAACTCTGAGATTCTTTCTTCTGCTTGGTCTATTCTGCTATTGATAATTACAATTGCATTGTGAGGCTCTTGTGTTGCGCTTTTCAGCTCCATCAGGTCATTTATGTTCCTCTCTAAACTGGCCATCCGGTTATCAACTCCTGTATTGTTTTATCATGATCCTTAGCTTCTGTGCATTGGGTTAGAATATACTCCTTTAGCTCAGCAAAGTTCATTATTACCTACCTTCTGAAGTCTACTTCTGTTAATTCATCCATCTCAGCCTCTGCCTCCTTCTGTGCCCTTGCTGGATAGGTATTGCTGTCATTTGGAGGAGAAGAGGCACTCTGGTTTCTTGAGTTTTCAGCATTTTCCCACTGATTCTTTCTCATCTTTGTGGTCTTATCTGTCTTTGATCTTTGAGGTTGCTGACATTTGAATGGGTCTTTTGTGGGGTCGTTTTATGTTGATGCAGTCATTATTGTTGTTTTATGTTTTTCTTTTAACAGTCAGGCCACTCTTCTGTAGGGCTGCTGTGGTTTGCTGGGGTCCACTCCAGATCCTAGCTGCCTCAGTTTTCCTGTACCCGGAGGTATCACCAGTGAAAGCTGTGAAACAGCAAAGGTGGCAGCCTGCTCTGTCCTCTGGAAGCTCCATCCCACAGTGGCACTGACCTGTTGCCGGACTGAACACTCCTGTATGAGGTGGCTGCAGACTCCTGCTGGAAAGTCTCACCCAGTCAGGAGGAATGGTATCAGGGACCTTCACAAAGAAGCAATCTGGCTTCCCTTTGTTAGAACAGGTGTGCTGCAATGGGGGAGACCCTTCCTCATGGAGACTATTGGTATTCTCCAGAGCTGGCTGACTGAAAAGGCTGAGTCTACTGAACTGCAGAGATGGCAACTGCCCCTCCCCCTAGGAGCTTTGTCCCAGGGAGAGATCAGAGCTCTGTCTGCATACCCCTTGCTGCAGGAGTAGGGGTGGTAAATTAAGCCCCCACAGAGAGGTCTTGCCCAGTGAGGAGTTAGTGTTCTGCTTAAAGAAGCAGTCTGGCCACAGTCTGGCAAGGCTGCTCTGCTGCACTGTGGGAAACCCTTCCTCATCCAGACTGCCTGTATTTTTCAAAGCCAGCAGGCTGAAATGACTGAGTCTACTGAATAGCAGAAGATGGCCACCCCTCCCCCTGGGAACTTAGTCCCAACTCAGGCAGTCTCCAGCAGGCTGGTGGCAGAGGGCTGAATTCCAAGCCAGTGGTCTCAATCCACGAGGCGCCATGCAAGTGGGGCCCACAGAATGATGCCCCTTGGCTCCCTGGACTCGGCCCTTTTCCTAGAAACATGCACAGATGGATCTCCCACCTTGCTATGGATCCCAGGTATGTATGCAAAACTCCTGGGTGTGCCTGAGCGGCCACTCTGCCAAAACTCCACCCCACTCTGTTGATCAGACTCAAGGCCCTAGTGGTGTGGGTTCACAGGAGATCTACTAATTCACAGGTTGCAAAGATCAAATAAGAGAAGCATAGGTTCCCAGGTGGGGTCCCATGATCACTCACTGCTTCCCCTGGCTGGGGGTGGGAGTTCCTTGGCTCTGTGCCACTTCCAGGTTGGCTGTTGCTCCACCGTCCACCCTCTTCGCTGTCCATGGGTCAAGCTGTTTGCCTAGTCATTCCCAATGCAAAACCCAGATATCTCAGGTGCACGTGTTGAATTGACTCATTCCTTTCATTCCTCTCCATGAGCGCCACAGACCACAGCTGCTTCCAATCGTCCATCATCTAACCACTTCTTTAGCTACCCAGGTGGAGCTCCCAGAGAGGCAGGACACAGGGAGCCAGTTCCTCTTGGGTTGACATGGTGCTGGGGTCCAGGGCTCTGTATGCATCCAGTTCGGACCCCAACTTCTCTGGGTGACTGTCGGTGGCTGTCGGTGGCAGCAGCTGGGGCACGAGCCCAGATGGAGAGTGCTGCCTAGCTGTGATGAAGGCACTGCTGACTTGGCCCCTGAGCAGGGCCGGAACTTGGCCCCATGGTCCACCAGCGGGGCTGTACAACCACCTTCCTTCCATCTGCCGGCTACCAGCAGTGGCTACTGCTATAGCCAAAGCTAACACTACAGCTGCCGCCCAGCCTGGAGTATGTCTTGGCGTAATGTCATCAGCTGCATTGCCGCCTTTCTGGGCATCCAGAGCTGTCAAAGTCCTTTACCTGAGTTCTTATTTCTATACGTAAGTGATTCTTTTGCATCATGTCTATAGAATTCTTTATTTGATTTTGAAATTAGCTAATTTTACAAAGATTTGTCTTTTTATATTTGTCCATCTTTTCTAGAACATTGTGAGTTCATTCAGTTTGTATATTCTGGTCTTCTTTTATATAACTAAGGTGTCAAATGGGTCGGATTTTATTAATACAATAATCAACTTTATCTGTCTTTTACTACTTTCCTTCAAGCATGCTTTGTTGCACGTTTCTTGCTCCTGAGTGACATGCTGGATAGATCTCATAGCTTCTTGGTAATTTTCAGTTATTCATTAAAAATATATTTTTAGATATCACAAACTCAATCTAATCTAAGTAAAAAATTTTTTCTTACATGTGATCTAAAACTCATCCTCTTCTTCCAGCTCAGACCTTGGTCAGTTTTGGAAATTTGCATTCAGAGGGAAGTTATTCTACTACTTCCAGTGGAGGAAACATAGATACACACATACACCTTTTTACTAAATACCAGTAATATACCTCTCCATCACTGTGACAGTCAAAAACATCCACACACATTTACAAATGTCCTTTGTCAGTGGTGTCAACCAGGATGATTTTGTTTCCTAAGGGACTGTGATGGTTAATTTTAGATGTCAACATGACTGAATTAAGGGATACCTACATACCTGGTAAATCATTATTCCTAGGTGTGTCTGTGAGGGTATTTCTGGAGGAGATTAGTGTTTGAGTTGGTAGACTGAGTGGACAAGGTCAACCCTCAGTGTGGGTAGGCATCATCCTACTAGCTGGGGGCCAAAATGGAACAGAATGGAGGAGGAAATGTAAATTTGTTCTCTCTTGTAGAGGTGGGACAACTTTCTTCTCTTGCCCTTGGACATCAGAACTCCAGGCTCTCTGGCCTTTGGACCCCAGGACTTACACCAATGCCCATATCCCTACCCTTGATTCTGGGGCTGATTGTGAGGCTTTCAGACTTGGACTTACTGAGTCATACTACTGACTTCCCTGGTTCTCTAGTCTATTATGGGACTTTTCAGTCTCCATAATAATGTAAGCCAGTTCTCTTAATAAATCACCCCCCCAATATATCTATATATATCTATAGATATATTTTATTATATATATATAACATATATAATATCTATAAAATATATATTATATAACATATATAATATCTATAAAATATATATTATATAACATATAATATCTATAAAATATATTATATAATATATAATATCTATAAATGTATAAATATATATATAAAATATCCTATTGGTTCTGTCTTTTTGGGGAAGCCTGACTAATACAGTAACATTTGGCAGTATCTAGAGGCATTTTTGGTGACTACAACTGAGGAGGCCAGGAATGCTGTTAAACATTCTACAGTTCACAGGACATCCCCCACAAAAGGAATTATGTCGTACAAAATATCAGTAGTGTTGAGGTTGAGAAACCTACCCTAGAAGGTAAAATATTTTACCACATCCAGCTGAGAACCACTGAAAAACTGACCAGCAATGAAGTTTTTGTGTTATAGAATTTCTTTGTAATTATATTGCAGAGCTGATTGCTAACGACCCTTTCCCCCACCTCATTCATTGATAAATGACATATCTGTGCATTCTCACATTCATCCCTTATTCTTCTGCCATTCTATAGTTTTAAGAGAGCTCAGGCACAAATCTTTAAGAGATTATTGATGTGGCCCCTAAGGATGTACATCCCCTTTTTATAGAACCTTCTATGTTACCAAAGATCTGCTGAGATCTGTGTTCTACTCTTGGTTTCCTCATTCAGTGAGGTCAATTGTTTTCCACATTGGACAGCCTTATGCATAGATTGTCACTTGAGAGTATTTTTTAAAATGTTTCATTGGGGATGTAGTTTTTCTCTATTTTTCATTCTCCTTGTCGTTTTTAGCTTGTTTTAGAGAAGAGCAAAAGACATAGTCACACTTACTTTGACATCTGTGATTTGAAGTTATTTATACCTAATTATTACATGTTTTTTCTCACTACTTGAAATTCTCACTTTTATCCTTTTAATTTGAGACTAATTACCTTATTAAACCATCTTAAAGCTTCTATCAAATTTTCAGTGCAATCTCATTGTTTTTCTTGGTAAACAGTGAACAAATACTAAGAATTTTCCACCTATTTTTCAATGATTAAATCTCTTGAAACTTCTGTTATATCCTATTGAATTGGCAAAAACTTTGAGGTATACACTGTATTAATGATTGAGGTAATAAAGGACATTCTTTTCTTAACACTGAGAATACCACTGATGTTTTATCTTTATATATTTATGCATTCATTCCTTCATTAACTCTTTTAAGTACCTGCAATGTACTAGCACTGTGCTAGGTACTGCATGTACAATAATGTATAAAACAGTGGTCCCTTTACTCATGGAGTGAACAATCTCATGGTAATACAGATGTTAAATAAGCATTCATGAAAATACATTTATAATCACTACTTATGAGGAGATCTAATTTAAATTATAGGTTAGGAAAAATCTACTTTGAATTAAAAAAACACATAAGCTGAATTCTGAAGTATAACTATGAGTGAAGGTGAAAGAGAAGAAATAATATGTGCCAAGGCCTTGAGATATATTTGAGGAACTTAAAGAAAACCAGTGGGGCTGGATCTTAGTGGGCAGGGAAGTGGACTGGCCAAAGACAAGAATAGCAGAGATTGGTAGTTCAGGATGTTGTTAAGGTTTTGGTATTTTGTTTGAAATTCATGAGAAACAGGTGGATGGTGGTATGAGTTAGAGGAATGAGGAACACTGAGAAATGGGGAGCCTTCTTTTGGTGGGATAGGGAGATTGAGTGTAGTTCTGGACTGTTAAGTTCAAGAAACTTGTGAGAAATAATGCAGGCATACCTTGGAGATAGCGTAGATTTGGTTCCAGACCACTATAATAAAGTGAATATTGCAATAAAATGTTACACAATTTGTTTGATTTCCCAGTGCATACAAAAGTTATGCTTACACTATACTGTAATATATTAAGTGTACAATAGCATTAAGTAGAAAAAGGAACAAAATACATAACTCAATTTAAAAATACTTTATTTCTAAAAATGCTTATCTGAGCCTTTCAGAGAATTGTCACCTTTTTTAAGGTGGAGAGTCCTGCCTCCATGTAGATGACTGCTGATTGATCAGGGTGGTGATTGCTGAAGCCTGGGGTGGCTGTAGCAATTTTTAAAAATAAGACAACAATGAAGTTTTGTCACATCAATTGACTCTTCCTTTCACAAAAGTTTTCTCTGTAGCATAAAATGCCATTTGGTAGCATTTTATCCACAGTAAACTTCTTTCTGCATATACTTTATACTCTCCCAAATCTTAATTACAAATAACCTACAGTTGACCAGAAGCTTTACTGGAAACATAAACAGCTGATTAACACATATTTTGCATGCTATATTTATCATATGCTGTATTATTTTAATAAATTAAGCAGTGAAAATAAAATGTTATTAAGAAAATCATAAGAATGAGAAAATATATTCAGTATTTATTAAGTAGAAGTAGATCATAATAAAGGTCTCCATGCTTGTTATCTTCACATTGAGTAGACTAAGGAGGAGGAAGAAGAGAAGGGGTTGGTTGTGCTATCTCAGGGGTCAGAGGCAGAAGAAAACCTGCATATAAGTGGACTAGTACACTTCAAACTTCTATTGTTCAAGGAACAACTGTATTCTAAATTCTTTGTTTTCATTCCGATAATGTCCACAGTATTTTCAGGAGTAGATTCCATCTCAATAAATCACTTTATTTGCTTTATTCATAAGAAACAACTCCTCATCCATTCACATTTTATCATGAGATTTCAGCAATTCAGTCACATCTTCAGGCTCCATTTCTAATTCTAGGTCTCTTGCTATTTCTACCACATCTGCAGTTACCTCTTCCACTGAAGTCTTCAGACATCAAAGTCATCCATGAGGGTTGGAATCGACTTCTTTCAAACTCTTGTTAATGTTGATATTTTGATCTTTTCCCGTGGATCATGAATGTTCTTAATGCAAATCCTTTCCACGGGGTTTTCAATGTACTTTTCCCAGATCCATCAGAGGAATCACTATCTGTAGCAGCTATTGCTTCATGCAATGTATGTCTTAAATATAAGACTTGAAAGTCAAAATTAGTCTTTGAACTGTGGGCTGCAGAATGAATACTGCATTAGTGGGTATGAAAACAACACTAATCGCCTTGTCATTTGAGCTCTCAGGTGAACAGGTGCATTGTCAATAAACAGTGATTTTTTGAAGCGTCTTTTTTACTGAGATGTAGATCTCAATGGCAGGCTTAACATATTCAGTAAACCATACTATAAACATATGTACTATCATCCAACCTTTGTTGCTCCATTTATAGAACACAGAGAAGAGTTGGCATAAATCTTAAAGGCCCTACGATTTTCAGGATGGTAAGTTAACATTGGCTTCAACTTAAAGTCAGCATTAACCCCTAACAAAAGAATTCTTCCTTTGAAGTTTTGAATCCATGCATTGACTTCTCCACTCTAACTATGAAAATCCTCAATGGAATCTTTCTTTCCATAGAAGGCTGTATTGTTTACATTGAAAATCTGTTTTTAGTGTAGACATCCCCATCAATTATCTTAACCATAACTTATGGATAACTTGCTGTATCTTTTACATCAGCACTTGCTGTTTCATCTTGTGATTTTATGTTATGGAGATGACTTCTTTCTGTAAAACTCATGAACCAACCCTGCTAGCTTCCAACTTTCTTCTGCAACTTCCTCACCTCTCTCAGCCTTCACAGAATTAAACAGAGTTAGGGCCTTGCCCTGGATTATTCTTTGGCTGAAGGGAATGTTGTGGCTCATAAAATCTTCTGTCCAGACCACCAAAGTGTACTCCTATTAGCAGGAAGGCTGTTTTACTTTATTATCATTTGTGTGTTCACTGGAGTAGTACTTTTAATTTCCTCCAAGAAATTTTCCTCTGAATTCACAACTTGACTAACTGATTCAAGTAGCTTTCAGCCTATCTTGGCTTTTGACATGCCTTCCTCACTAAGCTTAATCATTTCTAGCTCTTGATTTAAAGTGAGAAATGCGCAGCTCTTTCTTTCCCTTGGACACTCAGAGATCATTGCATGGTTATTAATTGGCCTAATTTCAATATTGTTCAGTTTCAGAAATCAGAGAGGCCTGAGAACAGAGAGATGGAAGAATGGTTGGTTAGAGGAATAGTCAGAGCATACACATTTAGCTGTCTTACAAGGGCATGGTCCATGGTGCCCTAAAACAATTACAAAAGTAATATGAAAGATCAATTTCTACTGCAACAGGTATAAGAATAATGATAAAATTTGAAATGTAGTGAACATCACCAAAATGTGACACAGAGATATGAAGTGAGCACATGTTCTTGGAAAAATGGTGCCAGTAGACATACTGGGTGCAGGCTTGCCACAGACCTTCAGTTTGTAAAAAATGCAATTATCTGCGAAGTTCAATCAAGCAGGGCACAATAAACTGAGGTATGCCTGTAAGTGCCAAGTAAGTACATAAATATTCTGTACCCATCTGAAGCTCAGAAAAGAAGTTGTTATAACAGAATAAGGAGCCTAAAAAGAGGCAGCCAGTAAATTGGAAGGAAATTTAAGGAGTTTGAAATGTAGAGAGGTAAACTCAGTCAAATACTGATGTCAAAAAGTCAAGTAAGATGAGAACTGAAGAGTCCATTAGACTTAGCAACATGGAAATCCGCTAGATTTAGCAACATGGATATCAACAGACTACTTAGGCAAGAGACATTTCAATGATCTGATAAGGACTAAAGCCATGGAAAAGGGAATGGAAAGTATGGAGGTGGAGTTAATATACAGACAACTCTGAGGAAATTTGCTTTTGTTGAGAATGGATATGGAAAGGAAGAATGTGTGATAACGAAAATTTTATTTTAGATGGAAGATAATGAAACATCTTTGGACACTGATTATAAAGATGCTATAGAGAGGTGGGAAGATATCATAAGCATAGCACATGCAAAAAATCTGATCTTTGACAGCATGATGGCTACTTTTCTATTATAATTAAAAGGCAGTGGGCGAAGATGAACACAGATGCAAGTAGGTTTGAAGATTGGTATAAGAAGATAGAATAATGCCTGATGCTGTTTTCTATGTGAAATATGAGGCACAATCACAAGACAGATATTAGCAGGTGGAAGGTAAATTGGTTGGGTTAGAAGAAAGAAAAAAAATGAAATCTTGTCCTTGCTGAAACAGAGAACCGACTTACTAGGGAAACATAAGATTTCTGAAGTATTGGTACCAAGTTGATAATGTTTCATAAATTTATAAGTAATGCCTAATTCTTTCACTCTGGAATTTTCTGTATTAAATAAAACTTACAGTTGTAGTCACAAATTATGGGGGTGATGAGGTTCATCCAGTGTTGGTATTTTACTGGTAGCGTAAAATAAGAAAAGGAAAAGAGCATTAACAGCCTTTATGAAAGTCTGATTGGATAATGAACCATCAGATATAATCTAAACAGAGAGAAAGTAAAGCAGGAGGGGAGTGAAAGACTAAGAGAAAATGGAGAGGAGGTCTTGATGACATAGAAGACCTGTTTCAGAGAAGCTATATGGGCAAGCAAACTGGAAGAACAGAAAGTTGTGTCACAGAGTGGGAAATAGTGATTTCAAGAGGGATGCAACTTTTGATGACAATGAGGAGTAAGTCTAACGTGTTTGGGAATGGGTGGCTAAGATATAATGGAGAAGAGTGTTTTTCTGTTTCTTTTGCAAAGACAAAGTAAGAGCTCTACAACTGTCCCTTTATGAGTGGTAAAAGATGCCCTAGCCACTTGCATTTTGCCAGCCAGTCATTTTACAGTTGCTTTAACTGGAAACAAGTGCCTTTGTTCCTAGATTTCTGGTCCAGGTATCTTCAGTAGGGTACTTCAGATTATGCAGAAAATTGCCCCAATTTATCATTTTCTATTAAGGCCTTGAACCGATGAGTCATTTGCCTGATTTCCTACTTTGAGTCCTCTGAAATCTGCGCTCCAAATCTTTCTATACTTCCATGGACATCTCCTTGCTCCTTCATTTCTTAATTGACCTGTTTTACAAAAGCTGAAAAATGGAAGCAAATATTTCTGTTATTTTTAATCTATCATGGCACGTACAGATTCAATATAAAAATGGATTTTGCGGCCGGGCGCAGTGGCTCAAGCCTGTAATCCCATCACTTTGGGAGGCCGAGACAGGCGGATCACAAGGTCAGGAGATCGAGACCATCCTGGCTAACACGGTGAAAACCCGTCTCTACTAAAAATACAAAAAAACTAGACGGGCGAGGTGGCTGGCGCCTGTAGTCCCAGCTACTCAGGAGGCTGAGGCGGGAGAATGGCATAAACCCGGGAGGCGGAGCTTGCAGTGAGCTGAGATCCCGCAACTGCACTCCAGCAAGACTGGAGACTCCATCTCAAAAAAAAAAAAAAAAAAAAAAAAAAATCTAGGAGTTAATTTTCTTCTTTTGCTTAGCATAAACCAAGTACTGCAGACTGGTGGGTGTCCTGGCAACAAAGTATAGAATTAGGAATTCAGAGAAATTTCTCTGATCCAGCAAAGCAAATCACAGAACTTGAACTCTTTCTGAAATCATGTTGTTTCATAAGCCCACACATGACAGTTCCTGGGCCTACAGTTTTGTTAATTTTGCTAATTTTCTATTAAGGCTAAAACTTTTTAGCTCTTCCCCATTTCTTTTTCAAAGTAGCCTTGAAACAGATAGCAACAGGATTCAAGATGGATGGTTCTACATGCCTTAGCTTGGGTGAGCTCCAGTTCTCGTCCCTAGCCCAACCTGCTTTGTTTGTGATCCTGCCCACATAAAGGGTTTTTTTCTTGTCCCCACTCTGATCTTTCTGATACTTGACTTTCCCTGGTGCATTTATGTACATAGTTGGCACCTTTATATAATTGTTCTCATCATTCTTTTTTTTTTTTTTTTTTTGAGGCGGAGTCTCGCTCTGTCGCCCAGACTGGAGTGCAGTGGCCAGATCTCAGCTCACTGCAAGCTCCGCCTCCCGGGTTTACGCCATTCTCCGGCCTCAGCATCCCGAGTAGCTGGGACTACAGGCGCCCGCCACCTCGCCCGGCTAGTTTTTGTATTTTTAGTGGAGACGGGGTTTCACCGTGTTAGCCAGGATGGTCTCGATCTCCTGACCTCGTGATCCGCCCGTCTCGGCCTCCCAAAGTGCTGGGATTACAGGCTTGAGCCACCGCGCCCGGCCAATCATTCTTTTTTTTTTGAGACGGAGTCTCGCTCTGTTGCCCAGGCTGGAGTGCAGTGGCCGGATCTCAGCTCACTGCAAGCTCCGCCTCCCGGGTTTATGCCATTCTCCTGCCTCAGCCTCCTGAGTAGCTGGGACTACAGGCGCCTGCCACCTCGCCCGGCTAGTTTTTTTTGTTTTGTTTTGTTTTGTTTTTTTGTATTTTTTAGCAGAGACGGGGTTTCACCATGTTAGCCAGGATGGTCTCGATCTCCTGACCTCATGATCCGCCCGTCTCGGCCTCCCAAAGTGCTGGGATTACAGGCTTGAGCCACGCGCCTGGCCTCATCATTCTTAAATGGTTAATTTTAGTTGGTTTTGTGTCAAACCAATTTCTATATCTCAGTTGGAAAATCCTCAAGGGCAGGGTCCATGTTGTCTATATTTTGAATACCCTATGCAGTCAAACCAAATAGAAATTTTGTTATCTCATTTTCTTATTAATGTTCTCTGTGCTTTGAGGAAAAAGAAGCAAATAATTAGAAAACTAGTTAACATGAGGGAATTAGTCAAACTCACAAATATGAAACCCTACAAGCTCTGTTTTAGGCTGAATTCACAATAAGCCCAATTTGAAACTATATTCCTCTTCCTCTGTACTGTCAACAAAAGTAGCTAATGGAGAATGAAGTCAAGTTCCCACTTGAGATGTCAGTCTTTAACTTTGGCTTTATTACTGGTCTTGTTAGGTCTTTTTTAAAAATTTAAATTTAAGGCGGAGTGCAGTGGCTCACGCCTGTAATCCCAGCACTTTTGGAGGCCGAGGCGGGTGGATCACGAGGTCAGGAGATCAAGACCATCCTGACTAATATGGTGAAACCCCGTCTCTGCTAAAAAATACAAAAAATTAGCCGGGTGAGGTGGCGGGCGCCTGTAATCCCAGCTACTTGGGAGGCTGAGGCAGGAGAATGGCGTGAACCCGGGGAGGCGGAGCTTGCAGTGAGCTAAGATCATGCCTGGGTGACAGAGTGAGACTCCATCTCAAAAAAAAAAAAAAAATTATTGTAGTAAGAACGCTTAACATGAATCTATTAGAGTGTACAATTTAATGTTGTTAACTACCTGCACAAAGTTGTACAGAAGGTCTCTAGAAGTGACTCTTCTTGTGTTACCAAAACTTTAAACCCATTGATTAGCAATTCTTTATCACCCCCTTTCCTCTACCCCTGGTCACTACTGTTTATCTCTCTGCTTCTATGTGTTTGACTATTTTAAATACCTCATGTGAGTGACATTATGCAAGATTTTTCCTTATATGAGTGGTTTATTTCACTTAGTATATATAATGTCCTCAAAGCTTATCCATGTTGTCACATACTTCAGAATTCCCTTCTTTTTCAAAGCTGAATATTCCTCTCTCTCTATATATATACACACACACACACACATATACATATATATACACATATACACATATATACACACACATACATACATATATATACACACACACACATATACACACACACACCATGTTTTTCTCATGCATTCATCCATCAGTTGACATTTAGGTTGTTTCTATATCTTGGCTGTTGTGAATAGTGCTGCACTAAACATTATGAGTGCTAATATCACTTTGAAATTCTAATTTTAATTACTTTAGGTAAATATCAAGAGGTGGGATTGCTAAATCATATGGTAGTTCTATTTTCAAATTTTTAAGAACCTCTATACTGTTTTCCAGAGCTGCTGCACAATTTTGCATTCTGATCAACATTGTATTAGGGTTCCTATCTCTCCACATCCTCACCAGCACTTTTTGTCTTTTGTGTTCTTTTTTATAATAATAGCTATCCTACCAGGTTTGAGGTAATATCTCATTGTAGTTTTGATTTGCCTTTCCCTAATGATTAGTGACTTGAATATCTTTTCATGTACCGGTTGGCTATTTGTATGTCATATTTGAAGAAATGTTTATTCAAATTCATTGGGCATTTTTTAGTCAGGTTATTAGGGTTTCTTTTTTCTTTTGCTATTGAGTTGTTTGAGTTCCTTATTTATATATTTTAGAAATTAACCCCTTATCTGATATATGGTTTGCAAATATTTTCTCCCATTCTGTACATTGCTTTTTCACTCTGTTGTTTGCTGTGCAAAAGCTTTGTAGTTGAATGTAATCCCACCCATCTATTTTGGCTCTTGTCGCCTGTGCTTTTGGTGTTGTAACCTTGAAATCATTGTCAAGTCCAGTGTCAAGAAGCTTTTTCCTTATGTTTTCTTCTAGGCATTTTAGATTTTTTACTCTTACATTTAATTTTTCAGTCCATTTTGAGTTGATTTTTGAGTATAATGTAAGATAAGGGTCCAGTTTCATTCTTTTGCACTGGGATGATATACAGTCTCTCCAACATCATTTAAGGAGACTATTCTCCCATTATGTTTTGGCACTCTAGTCAATGATCAGTTGATTGTGTATGTGTGGATTTATCTCTTGTCTCTCTATTCTGGTGCATTCCACTGTTCTATATGCCCATCTTTATGCCAGTACCATACTACTTTAATTACTGTAGCCTTATAATATGTTTTGAAATCAGCAACTGTTGTTCCTCCTGTTTTGTTCTATTTTCTCAAGGTTTCTTTGACTATGGTATTAGTCAGTGTTCTCTAGAGGGACAATACTAATGGATATATATATATATATCCTATATATATCCTCTATAGATATCCTATATATATATCCTCTCTCTATATATGGAGTTTATTATAGAGTATTGACTCACATGATCACAAGGGGAAGTCCCACAATAGGCTATCTGCAAGCTGAGGAGCAAGAAAGCCAGTCTGAGTCCCAAAACTTCAAAAGTAGGGACGCAGACAGCACAGCCAGCCTTAGTCTGTGGTTGAAGGTCCAAAAGCCTAAAAGCTGAAGAACTTGGAGTCAAATGTTTGAGGGCATGAAGCATCCAGCATGGGAGAAAGATGTAGGCTGGAAGACTTGGCCAGTTCTCCTTCCATGTTCTGCCTGCTTTTTACTCTAGCCATGTTGACAGTCGATTAGATGATGCCCACCCAGATTGAGGGTGGATCTTTCTCTGTCCACTGACTCAAATGTTAATCTCCTTTGGCAAAACCCTCACAGACACACCCAGGAACAATACTTAGCATCCTTCAATCCAATCAAGTTGACAGTATTAACCATTATAGCTATTCATGATCGTTTGTGGTTACATATAAATTTTAGGATTGTTTTATCTATTCTGCAAAAAAAAAAAAAAAAAAAGCCAATGGGATTTTTATAAGAATTGCATTGAATCTTTATATCACTTTTGGTGGCAGTATGAACATTTTAAACAATATTAAACCTTTCAATCCATGAACATGGGATGTCTTTATATTTATTTATGTCTTCTTTAATTACTTTCATGAATGTTATATAGTTGTTTTATCCATTGTGCTATTCAGTTATATGAGACTGAGCTTTAAAAGAGCTGAAGCTTCTCAGATTTGTGAGGCAGAGTCTAGAAAATGCTGTGGCTGCACACAACAGCCTTATTTTTCTTTGTTGCAACTTTTTTGATGGCTACTATAATTCATAGAGTAATTAATGTCCAATCAGTTTTATACTTGTCTAGATATAGGACAACTATTTGTCTCATGTATTAATAGCTATTCACTAAAAGTCACCTAGAGCATGTTCAGTAAATTAGATTTACTTCAAGTAATTTTTGTTGTGTGCCTACTAGATGCTAGGTACAGTTTAAAGGCTCTGTACAGAAGAGCAAATAAGATAGGCAAAATTTTTTTTATTGTGTAGGAATAATATATTTTTTTAAATTATACTTTAAGTTCTAGGGTACATGTGTATAACGTGAAGGTTTGTTACATAGGTATACATGTGCCATGTTGGTTTGCTGCACCCATCAACTCGACATTTACATTAGGCATTTCTCCTAATGCTATCCCTCCCCCAGCCCTCACCCTCTGACAGGCCCTGGTGTGTGATGTTCCCCACCCTGTGTCCATGTGTTCTCATTGTTCAACTCCCACCTATGAGTGAGAACATGCAGTGTTTGGTTTTCTGTCCTCGTGATAGTTTGCTGAGAATGATAGTTTCCAGCTTCATCCATGTCCCTGTAAAGGACATGAACTCATCCTTTTTAATGGCTGCATAGTATTCCATGGTGTATGTATTTTCTTAATCCAGTCTGTCATTGATGGACATTTGGGTTGGTTCCAAGTCTTTGCTATTGTGAATAGTGCCACAATAAACATACATGTGCATGTGTCTTTACAGTAGAATGATGTATAATCCTTTGGGTATATACCCAGTAATGGGATCACTGGATCAAATGGTATTTCTAGTTCTAGATCCCTAAGGAAGTGCCACACTGTCTTCCACAATGGTTGAACTAATTTACACTCCCACCAACAGTGTAAAAGCATTCCTATTTCTCTACATCCTCTCCAGCATCTGTTGTTTCCTGACTTTTTAATGATCACCATTCTAACTGGCATGAGATGGTATCTCATTGTGATTTTGATTTGCGTTTCTCTGATGACCAGTGATGATGACCATGCAGTCTGCTGGCTGCATGAGTGTCTTCTTTTGAGAAGTGTCTGTTCATATCCTTTGCCCACTTTTTGATGGGGTTGCTTGTTTTTTGTTTGTTTGTTTTTTCTTGTTAATTTAAGTTCTTTGTAGATTCTGGATATTAGCCCTTTGTCAGATGGGTAGATTGCAAAAATTTTCTCCCATTCTGTAGGTTGCCTGTTCACTCTGATGATAGTTTCTTTTGCTGTGCAGAAGTTCTTTAGTTTAATTCGATCCCATTTGTCAATTTTGACTTCTGTTGCCATTGCTTTTGGTGTTTTAGTCATGAAGTCTTTGCCCAAGCCTATGTCCTGAATGGTATTGCCTAGGTTTTCTTCTAGGGTTTTTATAGTTTTAGGTCTTACATTTAAGTCATTAATCCATCTTGAATTAATTTTTAATTTTTGCATAAGGTGAAGGGATCCAGTTTCAGCTTTCTACATATGGCTAGCCAGTTTTCTCAGTACCATTTATCAAATAGGGTCTGCTTTCCCCATTGCTTGTTTTTGTCAGGTTTGTCAAAGATCAGATGGTTACAGATGTGTGGTGTTATTTCTGAGGCCAAGAGAGGCAAAATTCTTAATGAGGGATACAGTTAATAAACCAATTACAATGTAGTATGGTAAGTTCTGTTAATGAAAAACACAGAGTGCCTAGGGATGACAGACAGTAGTCATCTAATCAAGTCAGGGAGAGATGGTAGGACATGGAAGTATTTCAGGTAGAAAGTTGATAAACTCTATAAATTTGTGTTAACCCAATTCAGGCTCCACCAATAAAATTGTGTGACCTTAAGAAAGTTATGTAATCACTGTCTGTGTTAGCTTTCTCTTCCATAAAACTAGCCACTAATATCCTCTCTGAATGAATCAAGTGAAAGAGGTATATGAAGTTATGTTGGAAAGTCAATATTACTACTAAAGGTAATTACCTGAACTGGTAGGAACATGGAATGAGTGCATATTTCAGGCTCTGTAGTCATTATTTCTGGATTCAAGCCTGGTTCTGCCAATATGTGACCTTAGGTAAGTTCCTTAATCTCTCTCACTTTTATTATTTATAAAATGAAGACTTCATAGGATTGTTGTGTGAATTAAACAAAATAATATGTTTAAGTTGCCCGGAACAGTGCATAGTGCATATAATCATTCGATGACTGTTGGATATAATAATTATGATGATGTTTGCAATGCTGCTACTGCTTATGATGGTGATAATGATGATGTAGAGTAATAAATGCAGAATTTGACAAATAAAGGTTATTATTGTTATTATTATTTGTGATATGGACTCCTGGATAAGACTTTGGTAGTTTTATTCTTTCTGTGGTCAGAGGCTGCATCCTTAACCCCAGTTGTCAATCAGCCACTATTTTCTCATAGCCAGTGAGTGGACAGGAGTCCTTCAAGGGTCTGTCCCCTATTATTATCTTATTATACCCGCTAAGTAATTGTCAAAACCCTAGTAACTTCAGTCATCATCTCTCTGTGTATTAGTCCAAGTTTTCATCTTTAATCTCGATTTCTCTGCCTTTGTAAGTGGTTCCCAAAAGTTGATACACATTAGGATCACTTACAGAACTTGTAAAATTTCCAATGCCAATATGTACAAAATGCTAATTAAATAATGTCTGTGGATAGGAACCAGAGATTATTATTTTTTAAATACCCCAGGTGATTCCAATATTCAACAAAGTTTGAAAATCACCTGGCCTAGGTCTAAGTCCATGATTATAACTTTATATTAGAGATCTAGATGGCTTATTAAGTTTTCAAACTCAATTTGTCCAAGACTCATCTCATTATCTCTTATCTCCCCAACTGCTGACCAATCAGCTTTTTCTGCCAATTTTATATTTTTATATAATCCTGTTGCCCAGACCTCAAATTTAAGAGTTAGCAGTCAGCCAAAGGGCTACTGTAGATTATATTTCTGATATAGAAATCATTTTGGTATCTCTTTTTCTACTACCAGGCTCATTCAAGGACCCATTACATCTCACTTGGGTTATAACAATACACTAACATCACAAATTTAAAATTTTTTTAACTTTAATTTTTAATTTTTAATTTTTGTGAGTACATAGTAGATGTATTTATAGGGTACATGAGATAATTTGATACTGGTGTGCAATAGGAAATAAGTACAACATGGATAATGAGGTATCCATCCCCTCAAGCATTTATACTTACAAACAATCCAATTACACTTGTTATTTTAAAATGTACAATAAAGTTATTGATTACAGTCACCCTATTGTGCTATCGAATAGTAGGTCATATTCAGTTATTCTATTTTGTACCTATTAACCTTCCCAACACTGCACTACCCTTCCAAGCCTCTAGTAACCATCCTTCTACTCTCTGCTTATGAGTTAAATTGACTTGATTTTTAGTTCCCACAAATAAGTGAGAACATGAGATGTTTGTCTTTCTGTGCCTGGATTACTTCACTTAACATAGTGATCTCCAGTTCCATCCATGGTGTTGCAAATGACTGGATCTCATTCTTTTCTATAGCCAAATAATACTCCATTGTGTTTATGTACCACATGTTCTTTATCCATTCATCTGTTAATGGATGCTTAGTTTGCTTCCAAATCTTCGCTATTGTAAGCAGTGCTGCAACAAACATAGGATTGCAGATATCTCTTTCATATACTGATTTCCTTTTAGGGGAGTATATACTCAGCAGTGGGATAGCTGGATCATACAGTAGCTCAATTTTTAGTCTGTCGAAGGACCTCCAAACTGTTCTCCATAGTGGTTGTACTAATTTACATTCCCACCAACAGTGTATGAGGGTTCCCATTTCTCCACATCCTAACCAGCATTTGTTGTTGTCTGTCTTTGGGATGTAAGCCATTTTAACTGAGGTGAGATGATATCCCACTGTAGTTTTGGTTTGAATTTTTCTGATGATCAATATGTTGAGTACCTTTTCATATGCCCATTTGTATGTCTTCATTTTAGACATGTCTATTCAATTATTTGCCCATCTTTTGATTGGATTATTAGATTTTTTTATTTTAGAGTCCTTTGAACTCCTTATATATTCTGGTTATTAACTCCCCATCAGAAGGGTAGTTTGCAAATATTTTCCCCCATTCTGTCGCTCGTGTCTTCACTTTGATAACTGTATCCTTTGCTATGCAGAATCGTTTTAATTTGATGTGATCCGATTTGTCCATGTTTGCTTTGGTCGCCTGTGCTGATGGGGTATTACTCAATAAATTTTTGCCCAGACCAATGTCCTGGAGAGATTCTGCACAGTTTTCTTGTGGTAGTTTTATAGTTTGAGGTCTTAGATTTAAGTATTTAATCCATTTTGATTTTTTTTTTGTAGATACCAAGAAATAGGGGTGTCGCTTCATTCTTCTGTGCATCGATATCTAGTTTTCCCAGCACCATTTATTGAAGGGACCATGCTTTCCTTTTCTTGGCACTATTGTAAAAAATGAGTTCATTTTAGGTGTGGTGCATTTATCTATGGATTCTCTATTCTGCTCCATTTGTCTATGTGCCTGGTTTTATGTCAGTATCATGCCATTTTGGTTGCTATAGCTCTGTAGTATAATTTGAAGTCAGGTATTGGGATTCCTCTACTGTTTTGTTCTTTTTATTATTATTATTATTATTATTATTATTATTATACTTTAAGTTCTAGGGTACATGTGCATAACGTGCAGGTTTGTTACATATGTATACTTGTGCCATGTTGGTGTGCTGCACCCATCAACTCGTCAGCACCCCTCAATTCATCATTATATCAGGTATAACTCCCAATGCAATCCCTCCCCCCTCCCCCTTCCCCATGATAGGCCCCGGTGTGTGATGTTCACCTTTCCGAGTCCAAGTGATCTCATTGTTCAGTTCCCACCTATGAGTGAGAACATGTGGTGTTTGGTTTTCTGTTCTTGTGATAGTTTGCTAAGAATGATGGTTTCCAGCTGCATCCATGTCCCTACAAAGGACGCAAACTCATCCTTTTTTATGGCTGCATAATATTCCATGGTGTATATGTGCCACATTTTCTTAATCCAGTCTGTCACAGATGGACATTTGGGTTGATTCCAAGTCTTTGCTATTGTGAATAGTGCCATAATAAATATACGTGTGCATGTGTCTTTATAGCAGCATGATTTATAATCCTTTGGTATATACCCAGTAGTGGGATGGCTGGTCATATGGTACATCTAGTTCTAGATCCTTGAGGAATCGCCATACTGTTTTCCATAATGGTTGAACTAGTTTACAATCCCACCAACAGTGTAAAAGTGTTCCTATTTCTCCAAATCCTCTCCAGCACCTGTTGTTTCCTGACTTTTGAATGATTGCCATTCTAACTGGTGTGAGATGGTATCTCATTGTGGTTTTGATTTGCATTTCTCTGATGGCGAGTGATGATGAGCATTTTTTCATGTGTCTGTTGGCTGTATGAATGTCTTCTTTTGAGAAATGTCTGTTCATATCCTTTGCCCACTTTTTGATGGGGTTTTGTTTGTTTTTTCTTGTAAATTTGTTTGAGTTCTTTGTAGATTCTGGATATTAGCCCTTTGTCAGATGAGTACATTGCAAAAATTTTCTCCCATTCTGTAGGTTGCCTATTCACTCTGATGGTAGTTTCTTTTGCTGTGCAGAAGCTCTTTAGTTTAATAGATCCCATTTGTCAATTTTGGCTTTTGTTGCCATTGCTTTTGGTGTTTTAGACATGAAGTCCTTGCCCATGCCTATGTCCTGAATGGTACTACCTAGGTTTTCTTCTAGGTTTTTTATGGTATTAGGTCTAACATTTGCTGAGGAGTGCTTTACTTCCAATTATATCGTCAATTTTGGAATAAGTGCGATGTGGTGCTGAGAAGAATGTATATTCTGTTGATTTGGGGTAGAGAGTTCTATAGATGTCTATTAGGTCCACTTGGTGCAGAGATGAGTTCAATTCCTGGATATCCTTGTTAACTTTCTGTCTCGTTGATCTGTCTAATATTGACAGTGGAGTGTTGAAGTCTCCCTTATTATTGTATGGGAGTCTAAGTCTCTTTGTAAGTCTCTAAGGACTTGCTTTATGAATCTGGGTGCTCCTGTATTGGGTGCATATATATTTAGGAGAGTTAGCTCTTCCTGTTGAATTGATCCCTTTACCATTATGTAATGGCCTTCTTTGTCTCTTTTGATCTTTGATGGTTTAAAGTCTATTTTATCAGAGACTAGGATTGCAACCCCTGCTTTTTTTTTGTTCTCCATTTGCTTGTAGATCTTCCTCCATCCTTATTTTGAGCCTATGTATGTCTCTGCCTGTGAGATGGGTCTCCTGAATACAGCAGACTGATGGGTCTTGACTCTTTATCCAGTTTGCCAGTCTGTGTCTTTTAATTGGAGCATTTAGTCCATTTACATTTAAGGTTAATATTGTTATGTGTGAACTTGTCCTGTCATTATGATATTAACTGGTTATTTTGCTCGTTAGTTGATGCAGTTTCTTCCTAGCCTCGATGGTCTTTACATTTTGGCATGTTTTTGCAATGGCTGGTACCGTTTGTTCCTTTCCATGTTTGGGGCTTCCTTCAGGGTCTCTTGTAAGGCAGGCCTGGTGGTGATAAAATCTCTAAGCATTTGCTTATCTGTAAAGGATTTTATTTCTCCTTCACTGATGAAACTTAGTTTGGCTGGATATGAAATTCTGGGTTTAAAATTCTTTTCTTTAAGAACGTTGAATATTGGCCCCCACTCTCTTCTGGCTTGTAGAGTTTCTGCCGAGAGGTCTGCTGTTAGTCTGATGGGCTTCCCTTTGTGGGTACCCGACCTTTCTCTCTGGCTGCCCTTAAGATTTTTTCCTTCATTTCAACTTTGGTGAATCTGGCAATTATGTGTCTTGGAGTTGCTCTTCTGGAGAGTATCTTTGTGGCGTTCTCTGTATTTCCTGAATTGGAATGTTGGCCTGCCCTACTAGGTTGGGGAAGTTCTCCTGGATGATATCCGGAAGAGTGTTTTCCAACTTGGTTCCATTTTCCCCCTCACTTTCAGGCACCCAAATCAGACGTAGATTTGGTCTTTTTACATAATCCCATACTTCTTGCAGGCTTTGTTCATTTCTTTTTCTTCTTTTTTCTTTTGGTTTCTCTTCTCGCTTCATTTCATTCATTAGATCCTCAATCGCTGATACTCTTTCTTCCAGTTGATCGAGTCGGTTACTGAAGCTTGTGCATTTGTCACGTATTTCTCGTGTCATGGTTTTCATCTCTGTCATTTCGTTTATGATCTTCTCTGCATTAATTAGTCTAGCTGTCAATTCTTCCACTCTTTTTTCAAGATTTTTAGTTTCTTTGCGCTGTGTACGTAATTCCTCCTTTAGCTCTGAGAAGTTTGATGGACTGAAGCCTTCTTCTCTCATCTCGTCAAAGTCATTCTCTGACCAGCTTTGATCCGTTGCTGGCGATGAGCTGCGCTCCTTTCCAGGGGGAGATGCGCTCTTATTTTTTGATTTTCCAGCTTTTCTGCCTTGCTTCCCCATCTTTGTGGTTTTATCTGCCTCTGGTCTTTGATGATGGTGACGTACTGATGGGGTTTTGGTATAGGTGTTCTTCCTGTTTGATAGTTTTCCTTCTAATAGTTAGGACCCTCAGCTGTAGGTCTGTTGGAGATTGCTTGAGGTCCACTCCAGACCCTGTTTGCCTGGGTATCAGCAGCAGAGGTTGCAGAAGATAGAATATTGCTGAACAGCGAGTGTACCTGTCTGATTCTTACTTGGGAGCTTCCTCTCAGGGTGTACTCCACCCTGTGAGGTGTGGGGTGTCAGACTGCCCCTAGTGGGGGACATCTCCCAGTTAGTCTACTCAGGGGTCAGGGACCCACTTGAGCAGGCAGTCTGTCCATTCTCAGATCTCAACCTCCGTGTTGGGAGATCCACTGCTCTCTTCAAAGCTGTCAGACAGAGTCGTTCGGGTCTGCACAGGCCTCTGCTGCTTTCCCTGTTGTTTTTTTAGCTGTGCCCTGTCCCCAGTGGTGGAGTCTACAGAGACAGGCAGGTTTCCTTGAGCTGCTGTGAGCTCCACCCAGTTTGAGCTTCCCAGCGGCTTTGTTTACCTACTTAAGCCTCAGCAATGGCGGGCGCCCCTCCCCCAGTCTCGCTGCTGCCTTTCGGTTAGATTGCAGACTGCTGTGCTAGCAATGAGGGAAGCTCCGTGGGTGTGGGACCCTCCCGGCCAGGTGTGGGTATAATCTCCTGGTGTGCCCGTTTACTTAAAGCACAGTATTGGGGTGGGAATTACCCGATTTTCCAGGTGTTGTGTGTCTCAGTTCCCCTGGCTAGGAAAAGGGATTCCCTTCCCCCTTGCGCTTCCCAGGTGAGGCAATGCCTCGCCCTGCTTCAGCTCTCACTGGTCGGGCTGCAGCAGCTGACCAGCACCGATTGTCCGGCACTCCCCAGTGAGATGACCCCAGTACCTCAATTGAAAATGCAGAAATCACCGGTCTTCTGTGTCGCTCACGCCGGGAGTTGGAGACTGGAGCTGTTCCTATTCGGCCATCTTGCTCCACTCCTAGTGTTTTGTTCTTTATGCTTAGGATAGCTTTGGCTATTCTTGGTCTTCTCTGATTTCATATAAATATCATTACTGTTTTTTGTATTTCTGTTGAGAATGTCATTCATATTTTGATAAGGATTGCAATGAATCTGTAGATTGCTTTGTATAGTATGGACATTTTTAACAATATTGATTTTTCCAATCTGTGAACATAGAATATTTATCCTTTTTCATGTCCTCTTCAACTTCTTCAATCAGTTTTATAGTTTTCATTATGGATATTTTTTCACTCCTTTGATTACTTCCTAGGTAATCAATTTTATGTGTGGCTATTATAAATGAAATTACTTTTTGATTTCTTTTTCACATTGTTCACATTGTTCACTGTTGGCAAAATACAGTTGCAACTGTATTTTGTATGTTGATTGTGTATCCTGCAAATTTACTAATTTTTTTTTATTGTTCTAATTGTTTTCTTTTGGAGTTTAGGTGTTTCTGAGTATAAGATTATGTAATCTGCAAACAGGGCTAATTTAAATTCTTCCATTCCAATTTGCATGTCTTTTAGTTCCTTTTCTTGTCTGATTGCTCCAGCTAGTAGGACTTCCAATACCATAGTATTGAATAACAGTGATAACAGTGGGCATCCTTGTCATGTTCCAGATCTTAGAGAAATGCTTTCAGTTTTCTGCCATTTAATATGACACTAACTGTGGATTTGTCCTATATGGCTTATTTTCTTTCTATACCCCGTTTTTTGAGAGCTTTTATCATGAAGTCCTGTTGAAATGTATGAAATGCTTTTTCAGTATCAACTGAAATGATCATATTGTTTTTATCCTTTATTCTGTTGATATAATGTCTCATCCTGATTGATTTGCGTAACTTTAAGGCTGATACCTCTTAGATTTGCCCTTTTAAGGCTAATTTCTAGATTCTGTAGACATACTTAATTGTTTTCTATTCTTTTATTTTTGTCTCCCCTGTGTATTTTCAAATAGCCTGTCTTCAAGTACACTAATTCTTTCTTCTGCCTGATCCATTCTGCTATTAAAATATTCTGTTGCATTCTTCAGTATGCCAACTGCATTTTTCAGCACCAGAATTTCTGCCCGATTTTTTTCATTATTTCAATCTCTTCGTTAAATTTTTCTGATAGAATTTTGAATCCCTTCTCTTTGTTATCTTGAATTTCTTTGAGCATCTTCAATACAGCTATTTTGAATTCACTGTGTGAAAAGTTACATGTCTCTGTTTCTCCAGGATTAGTCCCTGGTGCCATATTGAGCTCATTTGGTGAGGTCATGTTTTTCTATATGGTGTTAATGCTAGTAAATATTCTTCATTGTTTGGGCATTGAAGAGTTAGGTATTTATTGTGGTCTTCACTCTGAGTTTATATGTAGTCATCTTTCTTGGGAAGAGTTTCCATGTATTTGAAAAGAGTTTGGTGTTGCGATCTAAGTTGTATCTGCTTTAGGGGACACCCTAAGCTCAGTAACACTGTGGTTCTTGCAGACTTGTAGAAATAATGTCTTGACAGTCTTAGATAAGATCCTGAAGAATTCTCTGGATTACCAGGCAGAGACTCTTGTTCTCTTCCCTTACTTTCTCTGAAACAGAGTTTCTTTTGAGCCACCTAAAGCTGGGAGTAGAGTGACCACCATCACTATGACTGCTGGATCAGACCTGATGCCAGCACAGCACAAGGTCTCTCCCAAGGTCAGCTGTAACCACTCCCTGGCAACTGCCTATGTGTGCTTTAGGCCTTGGGGCTCTATAATCTATAATCAGCTGGCAGGAAAGCCAGGCCCGCCTGTGTCCTCTTCAGGGCAGCAAGGTCTCCCCAGCCCCAGGTGGGTCCAGAGGTGCTGTCGGAGAGTCAGGGACTAGAGTAAAAAACCTACCTGATGTTCTATTGTATTGTAGCTAAGTTGGCAGTCAAATGATGGAATGTAGGCCTTTTCACTCTTACTTCCCCTTTCCAAAGGCAGAGGAGCCTCACCACATAGCCACCACCACCCTAGGCCATGAGAAGTACTGCCAGACTACTGCCAATGCTCCCTTAAGGCCCAAGGGCTCTTAGGTCAGCTTCTGGTGAATTCTACCTGGCTGGGACTCACCCTTCAGGGCAGTAGACTCCCCTCTGGCCCAAAGAAGGTCCAGAAATGCCATCCAAGAGTCAGGTCCTGAAGTCAGGGACCCCATGAGCCTGCCTGGTGATCTACCCCTCTGTGCCCATGCTGGTACCTAAGGTGCAAGACTAAGTGTCCTTTACTTTTCCCCCTGCTTTTCCCAAGCAGAAGGAGTTTCACCCTGTAGCCACTACAGCTGGTAATATGCTGAGTCTCACCTGAAGCCAGCAAGTCTCAGAGGTTCACCCAAAACACTTGATATAGTACCTGGGTATGGCTGCTGGTTATTCAAGTCCCAAGGGCTCTTTATTTAGCAGGTGATGAAGGCTTCCAGGACAGGGCCCTTTTCTTCAAGGCAGTGGGTATCCTTCTGGCCCAGAGTGTGTGTAGAAATGTCATCTAGAAGCTAGGTTCTGGAAAGGGGGCCTCATGACTCTTAACAGTACCCTACCCTGTTGTTGCTGAGCTATTATCTAAGGTGCAAGATAAAGTCCTCCCCACTCTTCCCTTTCTCCTCCTCAAGCTGAAGGAAGGGCTCCCTCTTTTAGCCCCCAAGCTGTGCAGCTTGAGGTAAAGGGAGGGGTTATGTCAACACTCCCTCGGCTGCCTCAGCTGGTGTCTCAGTATGTCACGTTCCCCTCTGTACCCCCAGTCTACTGTCTCTGGGCCTAGTTCAGCACTAGGACTTGCTTAAGAGTTGCAGTCCTTATGGCCCATCCTGCCTTTCAAGTTTACTTGGAGACAGAGCACTGTCACCATCTGTGGCAAAGTTTGTGGGAAATCAAGTTTTGATCACTGGGATCTGGGATTTCCCTCTGGCTAGGGCTGGTTTATATGCTTCCTCTGTGGGTGGGCATGAGCTGAGTTTGGGTTGGTTTTCCTTTCTGCTCTAACAGGACAGCACTTAGTTCAATGCCTCACATTTGCTTTGTTCTCCCTCTTCCTGTTCCCAGAGATGCTTTTTTCACCATACTGCTGCTGCCAGGGTCAGGGAGGGGTAGCATCAGCAATTTAAGACTGATGTTTTCTATCTCTTCAGTGCCTCTTTCAGTGATACAACGTTAAAAACAGGTATTATGTGTGCACACCTGATTTTTGGTTCTTATTAAGTGTTTTTTTCTGTGTAGATAGTTGTTAACTTGGTGTCCTTGTGGAAGGGACAATCATTAGAGCCTCCTATTCCACCATTTTGCTCTGCCTTCTTCACAATTTTTTTTGAGATAGGGTCTCACTCTTTCAACTGGGCTACAGTACAGTGGCACCATCATAGCTCACTGCAGCCTTGAATTCCTGGGCTGAAGTAATCCTCCCATATCAGGCTCCCTGGGATTACAGATGTGCACTACCATAGTCAACTAATTTGTCATTTTTGTAGAGACAGGGTCTTGCTGAGGTCTAGTTTCAAGCTCCTAGCCTCAAGTTATCCCCCTGCCTTGACCTCGCAAAGTGCTGGGATTATAGGCCACAATTTTTATAGATTTTAGAGTTTAAACATCAGTGCAAAACTCTTAGGAAGGTATCGCTTAGGAAAATGACATTGTATTGTAATGATTCAGTGCAGACAATAGTTTCTCTAGGTTTGAAATAGATATAACTCTTTTTTTCAGCAGTAGATAAAGTAGTTGGTTTGAGTTTAGGAACAATAGTATACCAAAACAAAATGCATATATTTTAATTGTAGAACCACACTTAGCATGGCAAGATACTCACAATATTAGAGTACCATAGGAACTGAGAGATCAGCTGTGGAATAACATACCATGCTCCTATCTCATGCCCACTCCAGCATGTAAGTTTTTTGAGTGGAATAGTGGACCCCCAAAATCACAATATTTTTAAAATGTTATTTTTCCTTTGCTACTGAATGTATATAATTAAGTATGTGTTGGTAAATGTGTGTGTGTGTGTCAGTGTTTGTGTGATATGTCTTCACTTTAGTTTATAATGATTCTCCCCTACCCACATTCTTATCTCTAATCCATTATGCACAGTGCTACCAGGTTGATCTCCCTAAAGCACAGTCTCATCATATGCCTTTCCAGTTCAAAAATTATCAGTGGCATACCATAATCTACTGAATTAAGTCAAAATTCCTCAGTCTGTCATTCAATGCCCTTTGTGATCTGGCTCTGAATCCACCCTTCTAGTTTTATCAAGCACTGCTCTCTGTTACGAATTATATGCCCCAGCCAACTTGAAGTATTTATATTCATTTTGCCACCTTGATACTTTTTGTTCATGCTATTTATTTCTTTTGCCTGAAATACTTCATTACCTTCTTATCTAGATCTGATGAGATGCTATTTATATGTTGAGGCACAACTTGAATGGAAATTTGAAAGTTTCTTTAAAAGCTCATTCCTGTTGCATCAGTATCTGTCTATCTATCTATCTATCTATCTATCTATCTATCTATCCATCTACATACATGCATATATATCTGTCTATATATCTTATCTCATACTATATTATCTTCTAACTTCTTATAACTCCATGTCACTATGTCTAGAATTGCATGTCACACATAATAGACATTCAGTGACTGAATAAGAAATTAAAGCATTATAATTAAACAAAAATGGTTTCATGATTTCCCCTCCTCCCTCTCCCTGACCCTTGCCGTGTTATTATACAGTGTTTCTCCATGTTATTTTAACAATCGTGTTAGTAGTTCCTTTGTGAGATGACTCAAATTTTATGAGGATAAAATGGGATCTCAAAGCACAGCAATTGTATGAAACATTGGAGTTGGGATGAAGTGGGGAAGAAACTAAAATTTACTTAATTACAACATAAGAAAAAACATGAATTAAACACTAGGCACAAAAATACTGGATAATTTTGAAGGAAGTCTAAGAATTGAACATTATTTCTCTGGCTTGCCCAATGGAAATGGTCATGTAGCTAAAGGACTGCAATAAATGTGCCAATTTACACTTGAGAGTAAATGAAAGACAAAGAAATGCACTCTAGCATGTTCGTCTTCCAGTACAAAACACTGTGATGTTTCTGCATTACATTTACAAGTATGCATTGGAATTTCTTTACCAAAAACTTCTGGGACAATGCATAATATCCAGCTGCCTGGAAAGCTCTTGATGCCTGAATGGAAGTAAAATGCTCAAGAGATGTTCTATTTCTGTATCATTAGCAGAAGATATTTGTTGCATCAGTGTCGGTGCTGTGTAGAAACAGAAAAGTCAAAAACAGTTCAGAGAAAGAGTAATTATAGGTAAACAAAGCCTGACCTGTGAAGAAAATGTAGATTCAGGGGTTTGATCAGAGTTATACACTGTGATAAGAACAGAAACCATCACACTTGAGTTGATAAAGTCCATGAGTGAATATAACAGATGTTACAGAATGAATCCAAGACCAGGAGTTTGGGGGTTAAACCTCTCTGCTGTGTGTATGTCTCTGGAAACCCTTAAAGATATGACTCTCAATCCATGGAAGTATGTTTTCTTTCAAAAGAAGGATAAAAAAGAATGTTGTAAAGGAAAATCAGTAGGGTAATAACTATAGCATCTCTATAACTTGACCAACAGTGTCTGAACAGTTTGAATCCTGGCTGACAAAGATGTGCTAAATTTTCTCTTCAGGGAAGTGGCTTGAAAAAGGCATAGCCTATCGTGATATTTCAAAAGCATGGGCTTTTAATGGATAGATAAATGAATTAGTGTTAGAACATTTTTTAAAAATTACTCTATGGAAGTTCCGGCATGGATGCAAGTATTGCTACCACAGGAGGGCAGTTTTATCAGTTCATCTGTAGTTTGACTGGATCTTGTTATCTTAATAGTTAAAGTATGTGAGAACAAGTTCTAGAATACATATATATCCAGTCTCCACATAAGCTTAGCTTTTTACCCTGATCACAAATTTCAGCTCTAATCTTGACCAGCCTCTGGAAAAATATGGTCATAATCATAAAGAACATTTAAGATAACATGGGATGTTTCACTATGGCACATCCTTACAACTTCAGAAATATTTTAAGATATATGACTTGCAGATGGCAGAGCCTATGTTAGATAGAATAGGCTAAGTATATTGCAGTAATAAGCAAGATCCCAAATATCAGTGGCTTAACACAACAAAAGTCTTTCTTATTTTGACAGAGTGTGCTGTGGGTCCCAGGTGACTCCTAAAGGTAGCTGTCCCCCATATGATTATTCTGGAATACAGGGTGCATTGGTCTTTGTCCTTGTCATTTCAAGGCCCACTTCATGATTGCTATAGCAGGGCAGGAGAGGTAGTGGAGAATTGCATTTGACCTTTTAATTACCTTCAACCAGAAGTGACAGGATATTATTGTCCACATTTTATTTTCGTATAGCTCTACTTTACTACACAATAGCTAAGACATTCACTCTTCCCCTTAAAAGTAGTATAGTAGACACTTGTTCCACACAAAATACCCTCAGCCCATCTCATTTCAGTGCAGTTGTAGTAAACAGTTCATTCCATCTCAAGCACTCTGTAGTGTCTCTCAGTTTTTGTGTCTTAGTACTATCTCCAAAGTTTTGGAAGGCTGTTCAACCCACACAAAAGTACAGCCTGGTAAGGTGATGAAGTTAAAGTGCTTGAGGCTAATACTCAACAAATTGGGGACAGGAAGTCAGTGGATAAATGCCTCAATCATTCCATCCTTCAGTGGAAAAATTCTGAAATGCTTTCTAAATGCTTTTGTTCAAGGTCTCCACCAGGATTGAGTTCCAGTTGTTCACAGAGTAACTAACTCAATAGCACAGTTTATTGGCTTCTTTCCCTTCCCAGTCTCCCCACTTACTTGGGCTTCTTAGGATCGCTTCTCATATAAACTATTTGTATTCAAGTTATTGTCTCAGAATTCCTTATCAGGAGCACACAAACTTATACAACTAGTAATGTTTATCACAGATCCAGTGCTTTACAGAATGATTTCATGGCAGAAGCAATGGGTTGGGAGCCAGGAGGCCATCTGCCATTCACTATTTTCACAACTTCGGGCCATTAATTCTCATGACAACTTCATATTTTTTTCTTCAAAATGAGCTCTTTGGACTAGCAAATCTCTAACACCATTTCTAGATTTGATGTCCACAATTCTGTGATGAAATTTTGGCTCTGTTAGAGGTTATTAAAACAATCATGGAGATTAGCGGTTCTTCATCTTCGAAGATTAAAGAGAAAGTTATTTTCAATACTAGTCAAAGAGTTTTCGATTAGATCCAAGAAAAATTGCTTTAATGCAGAATTGTTCATTGGTGATTTTTAAGTCCAAGTTTACTGCATATATCTGGAATTACTTCTAACAAGGTGATTATTAAATGCTTTGCTACTTTTGATTCTATATAGCTGTTGTGAGAGTAGTGAAAATAATTCACTGGCATATTTGGTGACTTGGTTACTCTGTAATGGCTCCTACATTCACCATTTTTAATGAAATAAAAGAGGTAAATATCAATACATAAATTTATATCAAAAACTTAGTTAAAATAACTTTTTGGAGGCTCTCCATGCTTACCTCCTGCTGCAATACTAATAAAAATTAGCTAACATTCAGTAAACACTATTATGCCAGATGTTTGCCTAAGCACTTAACATAATCTCATTTAATCTTCATAAGAATAATTAAAATAAACACTGTTATAAGATGTATTTTTGCTAGTGAAAGAACTAAAGCCCAGAGGGGGTGCGTTTATTTTCCCATGACCACTTGCTAGTAAGAGCCATAGCAAGGACCCAAACGAAGGTCTGAGTTTGTTGCTTGAGGATCTAACAATATTGCCACACTGTCTTGCCACTGTAGAGTAATAATTTATGTTCCTGGTGTAAACTTTGAGGTTTTACAAGAGCATTAACAACAACAATAAAAAAAGAAATTTTAAAGATTTCACTTATTGAGGCAGGAAAGTGCACCATTAATTTAGGAAACTCTTTAACAGAATTAAGCAGAAATGAGGAGAATTTCTCTTCTCTACTCACAGCCTTCTGACTAAATGTAAGTTTACTAATATAAAAATTTCAAAATTCTAATGGCTTGAAGTTGGGGTGAGTCTTGGAAAAATTTCCCAAATCCTTCATGAAAGCATTCTTCAAGTTTATACAATTATTTAGTCATTCCCTAAATGTACATTTATGTTCAGGTCAAATTCTCATTGCTATCCATTTGATTCCATAAATACTGAGGAATAAAAGGATTATTCTTTGTTTACTTAAAAAATCTAAAAATACAAGTCAACAAAGAAAGAGGAGCTTACTGATGTATTTGCTTCTGTGGTTTCAGACTATACGAATGTCAAATGGGCCGAAGCTCTTACCTTCCTTGGAGACTATATTCTAGAAAAAGAAAACGTGCTGAACAGGTTGTCCAAGGAAAGAGTGGTTGGATGAGGTCTGTGGGATGCAGACCTTCTGTGTGGTCTTACAGAAGTCTATTATGCATAGAAACCACCTTTTTATGAACTGCTTCTAAAGTAAATGTGAATATCTTATTTTTAAACCCAAAGCAGGTTGGTTGTGTGGTTGTGTATGCCTTTGTTTTGAAGACTGTAGAGAAGGCATTGCATTTTGAGCCTGTCTAGAGTCCAGAAGAGACATCTGGTTGAGATCTTTGTGCAAATACTTTGAAAAGTGGAAATTTATGTTTATAAATATTAGCCAAGGTTATTCTTTCTGTTGATGAGACAATTTTCCTCTCTTTTGGCATAGTATGTGCCTAAGAGAGGTCCCAAATTTTGGTGGAATGGTAAATGTCTCTTCAACTTTTAAAGATCATCTCCTTTATGGAGGTATTGAATCAGAAGCACAGAAGAATGGAAGAAAATGGCAAAGACAGACACTTTTCACTGCCAGTAAAAGTGGAGCCTTTTATCTTTTTTATGGTCAATTTACATTTAAATGGAGAGACCCCTTAGTGCTGATGGAGGTGATGGAGAAAATGGTGTCTGCATCATGAATAATAAACATCAAGGGGAAATGTCAGTTTTTCAGCCAACTAGCACATTGTGTTGCTATGACAACAGAATACAAAGTGTTCTCTTAAAGGGAAACATTACAATTTGCTGGAGATATAAAAAAAGCTCAATTAACACAATATATTTAAATATAATCTTAGATTCATAAAACCAAGGGTATACTGAAAAGTATGCATTGTTTTCTGATTTTTGAGGAGATATAATTATGAGAAGATCCATGCTGAGGGTAGTGAGGGGAAACATTAAAATTGAATTTTTCCATCCCTTCAACTCCTCTTAAAACTCACAGGACCACAGCCACTCGTAGGCCCATCTGGTGTAGAGCCAGAAATTGGCACCAAATAAAGATAGATTCTTTTAGTTCTCAGACATTTAAGCAGGCTGTGTTTTAACATTCTCACTGCATACATAATTTTTCAAACTGAGCCCATGTTAATTATTTTTTAAACCATTAAACATGGCTTGAACTCAACTAAACTGAAAATTAAAATTTTCCATGTTATAAGATGGTTCCTGTCTATCTGTTAAAAGAGGTAATGCTGAGAAATAGTTATGGAGATTCCCTATTTAAAATTATGTAAAAGTAGGGAAATGAATTTCCCAGATGTAGGGAGAATATATACTATTGATTTATCTTAGTTCAGGTGGGGTTCAGATGTTTGAGCTTATCTTTATCAGCTCAGAATTGCCTTTGGAGGGCTCTTGCTTCCATACTCGGATAAGATTGTTGTATCCCTTAGCAAATATCACCAAACTGATCATGACACTCTTTTATGCCAACCCTGGAAGCACTTTCAGCGTGCTTCTCAACAAGGCGCTCCAGACACTACTATATATTGTGTACAAGAGATGAAACCAATTTGTGAACTATGCTTGACCCCATAGAAGCCACTACCACTACTGTATCTCATTTTGGGTTTGGGAACTCAAAAAGTGAGCTCAAGTTTTTCATCTTCCAGTAAGCTTCCCTTATTGTTCCAGCCCCCACTCATTTCTTCTTCAATGGAAATCTTATTACCTTTAAAACTAGTATCATATATTTTAGTATTTAGTTGTCCCATGGATCTTAATTCTCTCCCCAAATATGTGTTGGAGAGGCATTTCCAAATGACAGGGGCAGGACTTTAATCTGAACACTGATTTTTGCCTCCTTCTACATTGGCTGTGACACTGGAATGCCAAGTCTCCTGGTCTGATTTTCTATCTGTAGCTGGAGGGGTTCCTGGCTATTAGGGAAAAGGAAAAAGAAGGAAATCAGTGGGGGCATTTTTCATTTGTTTTGTTTTGTTAGTTTTTTGTTAGTTGGTGATCACAGTCAAATTGGGAAGTGAAGTTTCTCTTTGGTGTCCTGCAGAAGCCCATTATCCCAATCCCACATGTGAGAGTCCATTCCTCTAATCATGGAAGAAAAGTTCTGACAAATTATGGTGAGGGATTGTGTATGTGACTCTTCTGAAGGTATTTTTGCATTTCTAAATTGATGTCTATAGAGGGCAGTACTTAACCCAAAGAACATAGCTTCAGTGGAAGAATTGTAGGTGCTATGATTTCTTAAGGAAGAGAGGGAGAAGATATTTAGGGGCAGGATGGTGCAAATCATGATATTTGGGCAACCACCTACTGTAACTACACATAAGGTTGACACTGGTGAATGAATGGCAGCTGTACTCATTCATTTTGATCCATGTTTGCATAATGTATAAGCTCTCTCTGTGACTTGGCCACCAGTATTTGATAATCGAGTGCTGTTGTCACATCCGGAACCAAAATGAAAAGTTCCTATTAAAAGGCCACTGGTCACACAGGAAAGAACAATAGGAACAAATTTATTACCTCCATTTGCAGCTAGTCATTACGTAGCAGTATACAAAAATAAAACTGTGGCCAGGTGAGGTGGCTCATGCCTGTAATCCAGCAGTTTGGGAAGCCGAGGGGGGCTGATCACTCGCAGCCGGGAGTTCGAGACCAGCCTGGCCAATATGGTAAAATCTTGTCTCTACTAAAAATACAAAAATTAGCCCGGTGTGGTGGTGGGCGCCTGTAATCCCAACTACTTGGGAGGCAGAGGCAGGAGGATCACTTGAACCTGAGAAGCAGAGGCTGCAGTGAACAGAGATAGTGCCACTTCACTGCAGCCTGGGTGACAGAGTGAGATTCTGTCTCAATAAATAAACAAATAAATAAAATAAAACTGTATGTTGAGAGATCAGGCCGTAAAAGTGCTGTTCTCCTTGACAGGTTTTCAAGTCTAGTCAACCATAAGCAAAATTACAATGTAGACTTTTGGGGGAGCTCTAGACTCCCTGAATATTCCCATTTTTTCAGACATCTCAAGCATTTACCTGTTTCTCTTCCGTCACTGAAATGGCACAGAAGAGGATTTCTTAAGCTGGCATTCTGCAAAACAAATTTGGTAAAGCAGATTCCTGTGAAACGATACATTTAGGGAAACTGTGTTTCCATAGTGCCTCTTGGAACTTTGCCGTGCATATTAACATATTAAAAGCTTGGAAAAATTCAACAGTGAAAATATCTGTTTATCTGTGTTTAACCCTGTATCTTACTGAACTAATTCAACTTCTTTTCAGATAACAATCCTTAAAAATTTATCAGTATTAATGTTCTATATAGCAAACTTTGGAGAATTCTGGCCCAAGAGTGTATTCTTCAGGTTTCTCTCCTTTTTTTCCTTTTCCCTGGCATAAAGCATAAAAAGAAAATGACATATTCGTAAAGGTAGATTTTAAACACTCCTTCAGGGGTTCAATTGATGTTCTTCTCTTTTTTCCTTTATTTTTCCATATTTCTTTTTTTTAAACCATCAAAAGTATCCCAGTGACCTTTAACTTTGAAATAGATAAGTGGATAATGATTAGGGAATAGCATGATGTATTAAAGATATACAGGTTTTGGAGCTGGACAGACCTGCTTTTAAATTGAATTAATTTACTTGTTAGTTGCCTGGTTTTTGTAACTAAATTACTGTTTTCATAACCTCACGTTCTTCACTTGTGAAATAGGGTTAATATAAATAACAGGTATGTTTTGAGAATTAATGACATAACATATATAAAGTACTTTACAAGTATGCTCTACTTGGAAAGGAGTGTTATATAAACTCTATGTTTGCACTTATACACTATTGATTTGATAAGGAAGGGTCTACCTTTTTACAGTACTAAAACAAACTTTTCCATGAGTTTCTATGTGCATGCAAAGAGACATCCTTTCTTTCTGTATTACTAAATTATAAGCTTCAAAAATGAGTCAGATATTATAACCTTGCCAGCAGTAGCTCAAGTTCTTGCTATTAAATGTGGAATGCCTCACATACCATTCCAAAATATTGGCTTTAGCAACAAATGAATTATTAAATGTCAAATTGTTATTTCCCGAGACAGTTTCCAAATGGACTGGGTCTGCGCTAACAAGTAGTGAAATGTGCCTCCAGCTGCCTCACAGCTGTAGAAGAAATGGATAGCAACTCCAGTGGACTCATTTTACCTGGCAGCAGAGCACTGGAAGGCTCACCCATCTGTCAACACCAATTTCTCTTCTAATCTCTTTGACCTTCTTCTTGATTTGTTTCTTGTTTAAAGAGAAAATCAAGAGCTATTCAAAGTAGAGGCTTTTTCTAAGGACATTTCAAGTACAGTCAGCTCTTGATAGTTTGCTTATAGGATGTCCATGGTGTTGATTAAAACCATTGACCCTGTTTTCTTAACTTTATACCATTTTTTGTTTTACCCCTCAAAATAAGTAGATTGAAAAACAATAGATTTATTAATTAAACTAGTTATAAGTCAAACAGTATCTAATCTTTCCAAGAAAGGAAAAAATCACTTAGAAAATACTTTAACCTAAGGCTGTTTGTGATTCAAGTAAAAGGTTAATAATTGTTTAGTTTGAGTTATATTCTTTATTATATGTATTGATGATAAAAGTTTTCTGAGGTGTAGGTCCTTCCTCTGAAACATGACATTATCACTAATTTATGGCTTTCAAATGATATGAATAAAGGTTCACATTCTACTTAATACAAGTGAATGATTACCCAGACCATTCTTGTTAATTGGCACCTGGGGATGAAATTGTCAATTCTTTGCTATTGTAAACATTAGTCTTGTACAATTCCCTGTATCTATAGGCAGAAATATTTAATAGATGATTACTGAAACATATCCTTGTTAATGATCTCTTCCCATTACTCTTTCTAAGTAGGTATTGAGCTAGGAGATTTTGTTCAAGAACCATTTGCTGGTGATGTACCATTATGGGCACTTTAAGATTACTTCATTTGGTGGGCTGGAGGTGTTTAGCTTACTCAATAGCATTGCAGATTTTCCTCTATCTAATTTAAAACACAACTACATAAGTAATAATTACAAAACACAATGTATGAAGATGCAATTTGTATGACAAAAATGCACAAAGGATAAAAGCAAAATTTTTGTTTTGTATATAAGTGATACCAAGTTGGTATTAATATGAACTAAGTTGTTACTATAAAGAATGCTAATTGTAATCTCAAGAGCAACCACTAAGAAATTAATAAAATATACATAATTTAAAAAGCAAAGGAATTAGAATGGTACACTAGAAAATATATCTATTTGACACAGAAGATAAGAGTAATGAAGGAGAGAAACTGAGAAGGACATCAGACAGACATATAAAAAACAAATAGCAAATGGCAGTGATAAATTTTACCTCATTAGTAATTGTCTTACATGTGCATGAATTAAGCACTCCAAATAAAAGGCAGACGTTAGCCAAATGGGAAGAAAACATGAGTTAACTGTATGATGTCTGTAATAGACACATTTAGATTCAAAAATACAAGTAGATTGAAGGTAAAGGAATGGAAATATATACCATGAAAATAGTAATAGAAGAGAGCTGTAATGGCTATACTAATATAGACAAAATGAACTTGAAAAGAATTGTTAGTAGAGACAAAGGGTATTTTGGAATGATAAAAAGGTCAATCCATTAAAAAGATAAAATAATTATGAACATATGTGCACCTAACAACAAAGCTCCAAAATACATGAAACAAAAACAGAGAATTGATGGAGAAAACAGACGGGTTAACAATAATAGTCTGAGACTTCAATGCCCCACCTTCAATAATGGATAAAACAACTATGCAGAAGATCAAAAAGTAAATAGAAAACTTGAACAACTTATCAGTCAACTAGATCTAAGAGAAATTCACAAATCACTGCTCAACAAGAACAGAATGTGCATTCTTCTCAAGTACACATGGAACATTCTTGAATATAGAGCATATGTTAGGTCATAAAACAAGTTATAATGCATTTAAAAGGTTGAAATTATATGACGTGTCTTCTTTGATAATGATGGAATTAAATTAGAAATCAACAACAAAGGACATTTGACAAATTTGCAAATATGTGGAAATGTAAAAACACATTTGTAAATAACCAATGAATTAAAGAAAAAAATCATAGAAGAAACTGGGCTTTACTTAAAAATAAATGGAAATGAAAGCACAACGTATCAAAACTTATGGGATGCAGTGAAAGCAATGGTTAGAGGGAAATTTATGACTGTAAATACCAATATTAAAAAAAAGTAAGACCTCAGTAACCTATCTTGACTATTTGAGTAAATAAAAAATAAGAGCAAACTAAACTTAAAGCAAGGAAAATGAAGGAAATAATAAAGATTATAGCAGAAATAAATAAAATAAAAAGTAAAAACAATAGAGAAAATCAAAATCAACAAAAGTTGATTTTTTGAAGAGATCAGCAAAATTGACAAACTTTTAATAAGAATAATCAAGAGTATGCTAAGAATTAAATAGGTTACTTATATGAAGCATGGGAAAAAAATCCTGGCTCCTGCTAAAGGATATATACATAAATATTGTTAAAGTTTGACAAATCCTTGTTATTGGCTTGGGCATCATAAAGGGTATTATAGAATGGAAAATTGAGAAAAATATATTAATGTAATATCTCTGAGACTTTGAACTAAGCTCTTTGTATAGGAGTTCTGTACTGGTTGCCACTTAGTAAAACTCTAGACTTCTTGAACTATGGAAAATCTGCCTTCCTCTTCCTCATCATTCAAGAGATATGTTTGTTACCTCTTTTCCACCAGGAAATATTAGATCCCTAGCCCCTTTATGAGTATGCTTCCAAAATAATTCCTCTTGTCAGTTGGAATTTCTTGACACTTCAAGATGTGCTCCACTCCTTACTCTCAAGGTTTGGCCTGTAGGATCTCTCTCCAAGAAAATCCATTAGAACAAAAGTAACCTGATAAGAAAATAAATATTTTTTTCAAACATAGTGTTATTTCAGATGCCAAATAGCTTAGTTGCATTAATGTTTTTTTCTTTTTTTTTTTAACTTTTCATTAAAGCTACTAGATAGTTGGGAGGTGTAGAAACTACCAAATCAGGGATCTGCAAGAAAGTTGCTTTATGTCTTTTCAAATAAATGTTCAAACAGGATTTGACATATAAAATATATATATATATATATATATATATATATATTTTAGCAGGGAGTGACAAAGAAAAGATGCAGCTGGCCTTTAGACCATGTTTCAGGTCTGATAACTGTAGAATGAAACAGGTAATGAAGGAGAAAGAGACTCAGATTAAAGAACATTTTCAAGAATGGATTGGTCAGGCTGAAGGAAGATGTTGGACCAAAGTCATTTGACAGAAGTCCCATCTTGTCAGAATAAACTTTCATTAGTACCTCTACTATGCTCAGTCATTTTCAGCAAGCAAACAGAAAGAAGTGTGGTTTTGGCCTAAGTACAGTGGTGAGACTCCATTGAGCAACAGCTGGGGCTGGGAGCCCATTATGCCTCCCACAGAGGGAACGCTAAGCAATGCACTTTTATGGCCACCACTGGCTAAAAAAACCCATCATGTTATAAAATTCATTTTTAAAGGAAACTACTTTTTTAAAAATTGGGGGAAATGTCCATGAAATAATATGTCTGATTAAAAGTTAGAGCCTATATTTGTTTTAGTTTGTTTGTTTCTTTGCTTTGGTTAGGGCGGTGGAACTATTTTAGAAGTGTCAACATATTTCTAAAAAATAATCAGGTTTAATGAGAGTCAGTGCCTAGAAAGGAACAAAGGACAACAGTTTTCTTAAGGAGAAAATATTACCACCAATACAGATATAAATGATCTTCCATTTGAAATAACAATACTGTGGAATAATAAAAGATAAATATGGAGGAACAGTTATCCATGAAAACTTCCAAGACAAAGAAGATTCTCATTAAATTTGGGCCCTGGATCATTTCCTTCCCTATAAGCACATGAGTGAATATGAATATCTTGACTCTAAAGCACTTAACCTTTGAGGTGTCAATGGAACAAAGATCAGCTAAGTAAGATGAGAGATGAGGTTTCAATTTTCTGAGCTCTTCAGAATTTGTCTTTCTACATGATTAATGCTTGAGCTTTTCTTTTCACTCTTTTGATTCCATTCCTTTCTTGATTTCTTTGATTTCCGTTTCCATTTTTCATTCCGTCTTCATTTTCTTGATTTCCATTCCTTTCTTTCTTTGGTGAAGGCAAGTTTCCCTAAGAATATCTGTATAATCTCAGATCATGGAAGCAGTTATTTTTAAAGAAACACTTACGGTAATCTCATCATACATTAGTCAGCATAACCTATGTTTACTAACAAATCTTAATAACTTAATAAAACAAAAAATTTATCATTTATGCCACATGTCTAATGTAGGTTATTGTATGGCTTTGCTCCCCATCAGTAACTCAGGAATCCAGGTTGATGGAGGCTCCATCAATACAGAAACATTGGTCTTTTTGATTGCTCTAAGCATTAAGAAATCACCGAAGAGTTTCTCAATAGAAATTAAATGCCTCAGGATTGAAGTCAACATCCATTGTCCTGAACAAATCATATGTCTCTGTTTCACTATAGGGATCTAAGAAGTATGGTAGATCATGTCGATATTTGGAAAGCTGTAGATATGTATGCTACAGTGAACTTGTGGCATGAAATATCCCTTTGATCCTTTCTTCCTAAACATAGAACATATTAATTCCCTCCTCAATCAAACTATTCCCAATTTCTATAAAGTTGTTCTATCATGTTTAAAACCAAGGGTCCCAGTGATGTGGAACTTTTTTATTGTGGTAAAAACACATTAAAAATGTACCATCATAAACATTTTTAAGTGTAGAGTTCAGTAATGATAATTATATTTACATTGTTGTGAAACAGATCTTTAGAAATACTTCACCTTGCAAATCTCAAACTCCATATCCATTAAACAACTTTCCTTTTCCTTATTGCCCCAGCCCCTGGTACCCAACATTCTACTTTCTGTTTCCATTAATTTGACTAGTTTAGATACTTCATGTAAGTGGAATCATGCAGTATTTGCCTTTTGTGACTGGCTTTTTCACTTAGCATAATGTCCTTGTGGTTCACCCATGTTGTAGTATATGACAGAATTCCTTCCTTTTTAAGGCTGAGTGATTATATATAACATATTTTACTTATCTATTCATCTGTCTATGAATAACTGGGTTGCTTTCACTACTTGGCTATTGTGAATAATGTTGCTTTGAACATCAATGTGCAAATATCTTTTCAGCGCCCTGCTTTCAATTCTTTTGGGTACATACCAGAAGTGGGATTGCTCGATCATATGGTAGTTCTATTTTTAATTTTTTTTAGAACTTCCATTCTGTTTTCCACCACAGTGCTTATACCATTTAATAATTCTATCAAGAGTGCACAAGGACTCCAATTTCTGTATATTCTTAGCAACACTTGTCTTTAGGTTTTTTGATAGTAGCAATTGTAACAGGTGTGAAGTGATAGCTCATTGTGGTTTTGATTTTCATTTTCCTGATGATTAGTGACTTGAATATGTTTTCATGTACCTGTTGGCCATTTGTATGTCTTCTTTGAAAAAAAAAATGTCTATTAAAGTCCCTACCTCATTTTTTAATCAGGTTGTTAGTATTTTGCTATTGAGTTTTTGTTTTGTTTTGTTTTTTGTTTTTGAGACAGTGTCTCACTCTGTCACCCACGCAGGAGTGCAGTGGTGTGACCTCGGCTCACTGCAACCTCCGCCTCCCAGGTTCAAGTGATTCTCCCACCTCAACCTCCTGAGTAACTGGGACTACAGGCATGTATCACCATGCCCGGCTAATTTTTGTATTTTTTAGTAGAAATGGAGTTTCACCATGTTGGCCAATCTGGTCTTGAACTCCTGACCTCAAATGATCCACCCACCTCAGCTTTCCATAGTGCTGGGATTACAGGTATGAGCCACCATGCCTGGCCAGCTATTGAGTTTTAAGTCTGTGTGTCTGTCTGTCTTTCTTTCTCTTCTTTCTCTTCTTTCCTTCTTTCCTTCTTCTAGTTGTTGCCCAGGCTGGCGTGCAATGGCATGATCATAGCTCACTCCAGCCTCAAATTCCTGGGACCAAGGGATCCTCCTACCTCAGCCTCCTGAGGAGCTAGGACTACTGGTGCATGCAACCATGCCTAGCTAATTTTTTTTTCTTTTAGAGACAGGGTCTCACTATGTTGTGCAGGCTGGTCTTGAACTCCTAGACTCAAACAATCCTCCCACCTCAGCCTCCCAAAGTTCCGGGATTACAAGCATGAGTCACCACACTTGTCCTGGTGTTTCTTATATATTTTGGATGTTAACCCCTCATCCGCTATATGGCTTGCAAATATTTTCTCCCATTTGATAGATTGCCTTTTCCCTCTGTTGAGTGAGGTGATATCTCACTGTGGTTTTGATTTGCATTTCTCAATTAGCAATGCTGAGCATCTTTTCCTATTCTTGGTAGTATATCATCTTTAGAGAAACGTCTATTCAAGTACTTTGTCCATTTTTTAGTTAGGTTATTTGATTTTGTTGAGCTGTAGGAGTTTATATTCTGGATGTTAACCCTTATTAGATATATAATTTATAAATATTTTTCCTATTGTATAGTTGCCACTTCACTCTGTTGATTTTTTTCCTTTGCTATGCAGAAACTTTTTAGTTTGACAAAATCCCACTTGTCTATTTTTGCTTTTGTTGCCTATGCTCTTGATGAAATTCATGAAATCATTGCCATGTTCTACATCATAAAGATTCTCCCCTATGTTTTGTTCTGAGAGTTTTATAGTTTTAGATCTTATGTTTAGGACTTTATTCCATTTTGAGTTATTTTTTGTCATTCTTGTGCATGTGGATGATACCTTTTTTTTTTAACACTCTTTGTTAAAGACACTGCACTTTACCCATTAAATAATTTTGGGACACTTGTTGAAGATCATTTGGCATTGTTGATTAAAAAAAAAAAAGCCAAACTCTAAATATTTGAAGAGATTTACTCTGAGCCAAATATGAAGACCATGATCCATGTCACAGCCTCAGGAGGTCCTAAGAATATCTGCCCCAGGTAGTTGAGTTACAGCTTGATTTTAAACATTTCAGGAGGACAGAAGTTACAGCCAGACTACCTGGATATGGTGCCAGATCTCACAGGCTGAGGGCTTAGCTCCACGAGCCTTCCCCTCCACATGTTCAGCAACCCAAAAGCTCATCAAATCTTGTTGTCCAAGTGTTGTTATAGAACTTGATCCACAGCACTCCTTCACATCCCAGAAGTTAGTGGTTGTGAATGAAAATTCTAACCTTCTAACCCTCTAATCATTTGGTCTTTCTGGTGACTGGCCCCGTCCTGAGACTATCCAAGAGACCCATCCTAAGTAACTTCATTATCATAAACTCCAGAGTTATCAAAGGGGCTCATTATGAATAACAAACATAATCCTATCACTCTAGAAGTTCCAGGAGTTTTAGGAGTTCTATGATAGGAACCAGGAACAAAGACCACATATATTTTACATTATACTACAGGGCACCCCCTGATTTTGACTATGGATCTCTTCTAATACAAGGATCATAGTGACAAAAAGATATTGACACATTACTACTGCTCTATTCAGTCATTAATAATTCATCTAGTCCTTTATTATATGTATGAAAATGTCTCCCAGAGTGAATTAACTCAGGTTTACAGACTTTCATTCGATCTTGTCAGGTTTCAAATGCAACAAACGTAGCTTCACAATTTCAGGCATCTGGTATAATTGAGCTAAGAGATAATGTTGTCTATTCCTCTGAGCCTCTTCTGAGGTATTAATATAATATTGGATTTTCCTCATTGTATAACTCATTTTTAATTTTTTAATCCTCAGCTATTATTCCTCTTTCTATTCATTAATACCCAAAATAATACCCTTAATGAAAAGTATATTAAGTTCAGCCACTGTGCTGGTCTAGATTGCAGGCAACAATATTAGTTTGGCAAGTATCTCTCCCTCGGTCCACTCTCATTCATATAAGGTAGGCTTGCATAAATACAGAACTAGTGAGCTATCTTGACCACTAGGCAGTACAGTTGCGTTTACTCTTAATCCCATCTTTTTTTTTCTGGACAGGTTAAAGACCCAACCCACCCCAACAGGCTCTTTGTAATTCTGACATAAAGATTTAAAAAGATGGGTACAGCTCCTTTGTTTGGAATCAACCTTTTTTTCTGACTATTGTAGCTACTGCTTTGGTCCTGTGGCTACTGACTCAGTGAGAAAAAGGAAAGCAGATGTAGGGAATAAAGAAAGAAAAATAAAGTATAGTCATCACACTGTCATCCTCCCTCCTTCTCCAGGGGGAAAACAGGATAATTTATCTACTGGAGACACTCCCTTTGCCTTCCTTATGTTGTGTGTGAGCTCACACTCATGAAAACATGTAAGCCAGTCTTTCAGGCTTATATCTCCTATCTTGAATAACCAGTGTTTCAATTGCCCGCTCTAATTTTCTGTCAAACTATTATTTTGAGGCAGACAAGTGTCTGCCCATGTGAGACATTATGGGCTATATAGTATGTTACTTGAAGAAATATAACTTGGAAGTTCAAATTGGTGCAATATCTTCTATTTCAGTTCTGTTACAACATTCTGAACATTTTTGTCTTCTACCAGGTAAGCAAATCCCAGTCCAGATTCACTGTCTATTTCTGTTAAGACCCATTTGTAGCCTGCCGGGGCTACAAGCATCAGTCTCACTTGCCAGCTATGTTCAAAGTCTTCCAACAAGGGACTCTGCCACATAATCATCTGAGGTATCTATCTCTTTTGTTGGCAGATAGAAAAGTTTTCATTGACAATTTGTACCTCAGAGGCTATAAGATGAATATATGTAGATTCAGCTTATTTCTGCATAGCTGTAGTACTCTCATATCCATTTATTTCATGGACCCAGATGGCCACCTCAAGCAAGCACATGGGGATATCTCTTTGTTGATTCCAATCATCTTCCATACCTGGAAGGGAGTTCTGATGGACATTGACATGTCCTACTTTAGTACACCCTTCAGATTTTTGGCCCTATCCCTGTATGTCATCCCTTTAATAGGCCAGGTTTCCATTTCCCTCCTCCCTAAATATGTGTCCAGGCCATTGGCCACTGTCCATGAGTAAGTAAAAACCCAAATACAGGGGCTTTTTACCACTGTTCAATTCTTCCATTACTGATAGGAAGACAGCATAAAGTTCAGCTCACTGAGTAGATTTCTTACCTTCTTCAATCAGAGTGGTGGCCTTCCAAGCAGAATGTTGTCCATTCATCTTAAAATTGCTGTCCAAAAACCAATAGCTCTTTGTTGGTCAGTGGAGAGCTGTCGTTCCAGATTCCATCCTAGGGGAAAAGAGGCTCCCTGCTTTTGAGTATCTTCTCCTTGCATTCTCCAGGTCACATGATCCTGTGTAAACTATTTTATTATGGAATTCTTTTGGGCACTGTCATCTCCATTAGAGTGTTGATCTGACATCACTCAAGACATCACGGGTATTTCAAGTTCCAAGATTATTTTATGTTCTTTATTCATTGAGGCAGTCTCAACGCTCAACAGCAAGTCCATAATTACCTTTCTGATGGAAATTCTCTAGTCCATAATTCCAGTAGATGTCACTGGGAGGCACTCACAGGCTTTTACCATAAGCCCCAGTATACATTCCATACAGGGTTATCACACAGACTATTTGTTCATACCGCCATTCCAGCTTCTACTCTGTATTGTTTGGGCTTGGATAATCTTACTGATTCCCATTTAACTTGTCCAATTATTACTTGAAGGGTAGGTTTACATGTCTTCTGTTTTATGATACTAAGTAGGGGAAACATTCCACAGTAAGATACAATATCTATCCCATAATACCATTAGGTAAAAGCGACAACCACTTCACTTAAAGCCAGTTCAATATATCAATTTTCCTACAAACATTTACCTTAATTCTATCAAGCCTTACATTTATGGCTATAGCCTTCATGAGGATTTTATCATCAGTTTTTGTTTTACAATATTAGGCAGAGGAAGTATCCCCTAGCTAGATATAACATTCAAATAAAACATTCAGGTAAAGGAGACACAACTTCTTTAATAAAGCAATAAAACCTTCCAACTTTCTTAATCTTATCAACATGCACATTTTTATGTTCTCTCAATCTAATTATAGCTCAAGTCAGATCTTCACCAATGGGTTTTGGTAACACAGTGCATGGAGCATCTGTATCAAGGAGTTCTAGAATCTCCTCTAAGAAAAAAAAAATCCTCAAAAAGCAAATAACAACAGTAACAACAACAACAACAACAACAACAACAAAGAAACTTCTCTTCTCCAACTCCTGATTTTTTTTAACCTACTTTAGTAGGTAAAAAGCTACCTACCTCTTGTAGGTAAAAAAGGTATTTGATTTTTTTCTGCCTACTCTTGTGCACAAAGCTTTGGGTCTCCAGCAGGGAATTGAGCCAAGAGACTCTGGCCCTTTTGTCAATTGTTATCTTAATTAATCTGCCTCACTATTGTCCCAGGCAATTCAGATCAGATCCGGTCTCTTAGGCTCCGTTCATTTTTCTTTGTTCCTTTTGGTTCTCCTCCTCAAGATGGATAATTTCAATTGATCTGTCTTCACATTCACTGATTCTTTCTTCTACCTACTAACACCTGTTATTAAAATCTTCTAATAAAATTTCCATATCATCACTTATATTTTTAAGGTCCAGAACTTCTATTTGCTTTTAAAAAAAAAAAAAAATTCAATCTTTTAACAGCATTCTCTATTTCTGGAGACATCATTTTCCTGGTTTTCTTTAGGTCTTTTTCCATGGTTTCCTTCACTTCTGAGGATATTTAACATAATTGACTTAAAATATGTGTACAGCAAGTATAATGGATATGTTTTTTTCAAAGACAGTTTATGTTAATTTCCTTTTTTCATATGAGTAAGCTGTATTTTCTTTTTTAAAAAAATTGGCTCATATTTTTTGTTGAAAATTGGACATTTTGCACAATGTGGCAACTGTGGATATCAAATTCTTCCCCCTGCTAAGAGTTTTTGTTATTGTTGCTTGCTGCAAGTTGTAGCAGTTTGATTAGTGACTTTTCTGAACTATTTTTGTATAGACCATATTCATTGTTCTGTGTGGTCTCTGCAATCTTTGTACTTTTGGCTTGTGATCATCTAGTTATTTGAAAAGTTCCTTTAAATGCCTGGAGTCAGACAAAAGTAAGAAAATGAAAAAAAAATCACCACATTTTTGCAGATTGGTTCTATGTTAAAGCACTCTTTCAATATTATTTATAATTCTGCTTTAGCCTTCAGCTCAGCAAAACCAAAAGTTGAAGGTCAGCTGGTAGTAAAGTCTAAGTTCTTACCAGTTCTTTTCCCAGCATGCATGTAACCACACAGTGGGTTCACTTTGCTTGCTACTTGGAGCTGACTTATCAAGACAGGGAAATTGCAATATAGAAAGAGTAATTCATGCAGCACTAGCTGTGCAGAGACCAGAGTTTTATTATTACTCGAATCAGTCTCCAGAGTTAACTCTCAGTGATGAGAGTTAAGGACAACTTGGTTGGTGGGGGGGAGGCCAGTGAGCCAGAAGTGTTGACTGGTTAGGTAGGAGATGAAATCATAGGGAATTGAAGCTGTTTTCTTGTGCTGAGTCAGTTCCTGGGTGGAGGCCAAAAGACAAGATGAGCCAGTTAATAGATCTGGTTGGTGCCACTTGATACATCAAATGCAAGGTTTGAGAAATATCTCAAGCACTGATCTTAAGAGCAGTTTAGGGAGGGTCAGAATCTTGTAGCCTCCAGGTGTAGAGCTCCTAAACCATAATTTCCAATCTTCTGGCTCATTTGTTAGTCCTACAAAGGCAGTCTAGTCCTCAGGCAAGAAGGAGGTTTGTTTTGGAAAACAGCTGTAATCATTTTGGTTTCAAACTATAAACTAAGTTCCCTTGGTTTCAAACTATAACTAAGTTCAAACTATAAACTAACTAAAGTTAGTTCAGCCTTTTTAAGCTATAAACTAAGTTCCTCTCAAAATTAGTTCAGCCTACACTCAGGAATGAACAAAGACAGATTGGAGGTTAGAAGTAAGATGGAGTTGGTTAGGTCAAATCTCTTTCACTGTTTTAGTTACAATTTTGCAGTGGCGGTTTCATGCATTCTCTCCTGGGCATGCACCTAGCTTTCTAGATCTTTGGCATATATAAGAGCTTTTCAAAGCCCGTATTCCTCATTGTATTCCTCTTCAACTTTTCCTTTTAGCTTAAGATTTCTAATATTTGTCCAAACTGTATTCTTTTATTCCAAGTCTCCACAGAGTAAAAATGATATAAGGTGCCATAGCAAAAAATAGAGAACATTTTATTTCATTGTGCTGCTAAAATGACCATTTTCAGGAGTACTTTTGTCAGTTTCTATAGTATTGGAAGATTGTGGGAAAGCTAGAAACCTTGGCAAAAGAAAAATTGTGAAGGAAGTGATAACTTTTGGTGACTACTCTATCCTTTTAAATGAGAAGTGACGATGCCTTGTTCATTAGCCTATGTTTTTGAGAAAAGTCCTCTCCTTAGCCACTTTTCTACTGTCAGAAAGTTCTGTATAAGGCAAAAGATGGCAAACACCTTGTTTCAGTCCTTCAGGAAGTCTTCGGACAGGCCAGAAAAGTAAAACTTAATTCAATGAGAAGAAAGTTTACTCTTCTCCCTCCAGAACCAAGGACACATACCTGAAATTTGGGCTGCTGGCTTCAAAACTGCCACTGAGCAGAGAAGGGGATGGTAGGGTATATTATAAAGCCACAAAGCTCTCCTAAAATGTTTAAATCATCTTTTACTTTATTCAACATTGGCTCGGTTTCTGTAAAGCTTTAACTATTTTTCAGAGTTCCCACAAAGATTTTTGAGAGTTTTTTGCTTATTTTCCCATTATTCTTATGGACAGACAGGCCCTTAGAGTTCTCTGTTCTGCATTTTTCACTGATGTGATAAAGTTTTGTAAACTTTGGTATTTGTCAGCTTGGACTGCCATAACAATGCCAGATGCAAATGCCACAGAATGAGTGACTTACACAACAGAAATGCTTTTTTTTTTTCTCTCTCACAGTTCTGGAGGCTGGAAGTCTAAGATTAGAGTGCCAGCATGGTCAGGTTCTGGTGAGATCTTTCTTCCTGGCTTGCAGATGGCTGCCTTCTTGATGTGTCTACATATTGAGGAGTGATGTCTACGTCCCTTTCTCTTCTTGTAAGAGCACCAGCCCTATTGGATTAGAGTCCCAAACTAATGACCTCATTTAACCTTAATTACCTCTTAAAGATCCTATCATCAAATATACATCACAGTGGTGGTTAGAGGCTGAATATGTAAATTTTGGTGGCACGTAATTCAGCACATAGAATATTTTAATGGATTAATCCTACACAATCAAAAAAAGAAGGATAAATGGCTGTTACCCATGAACCAAGTAACATTCTCCTTATTCAAAAGGATGAGTAAAAGATGTGAAGCAAGAAAGACACCAGAAAAATTAGATTGTAGTGGATCTCATTGCACAGAAATCAAAAGAATGGGGAATAGTATTCTCTTCCATGACTGAATAATATATAATATATTCTGATCAAAATTTCATCATATAGGCTTCTAGTTTTACTCTTTTACCTAAAATATCAACCCCTATTGTTAAGTGTCCAGTAGCAATGTGTTGACAAGTCTTTGCTCTGAAGGAAAAGGATGACAATAATCTTCATGATGCAGAAAAAAGAAACTTGTGAATCAGAGCTGTTAAATGAGTCACTCAAGTTTATAGATCTAGGAAAATATAGATGCATGAAATAAACTCAATTTTCTGACCCTATGAAATTTTACTGTAGTACATTGCATTAATCATTTTTTAAGAAAGTTAAGCACTGAGTCATTTGTTTATGGGCTTAAAAAAGAGTAAGTATCCCTGTTGATTATAAAAATTCAATAAGAGAATTAGAAATTAATGATCAATTTGCAAATTGTATGGCCTTGTTGAAGATATCAGCGAAATCTGAGTATGAACTGTAACTCTAGTGGATGTTGGTATTAGCTTACCTAGCATCTATAATCATTCTCCTTTCTTGAATCTACATTTCATTCATCCTCCTTTTATCTTGATGTACTTTGGACTGAGGGGAGCTGACACAATTCTAGTACTAGGAGCAGTGTAAGCCAGTTTACATATTTCATTATCCTGGCATGGCCAGGTCATTGGTTCTGGGTTTGACATGTCACTTAAGTGGACTAATAAGGATGAATCTCAATACTCTTCCTCGAAGTTCTCAAGAGATTAATTTTTTTTATAATCAAGTATGTTTTTCTCTTAGGTAGTACTGTATAACTTTCTTCTGGACTTACAGATCCATCAGCCAGTAAATCCTATAAATCCCCATACATTTAAACAAGCTTGAATTTTCAGTTATTTATAACAGAACACATACTATAATAGTTGATACAGAAATTTCCAGAAAATAAAGAAAAGGAATACACTATTTTTGTATGTAGAACAACAAATTAGACACAGACTATTTAGTTATGTAGTCTACATAAAGACAAACTTTCTTGTGACCCAAGGATCAGCATAATTTTTGTGGTATAGAATATTTGTCTAACATATAGTAATTCTTTACAAAAGCCTTTCAGAACATTCTAAAGAGAGTTTCTATTCATAACACCCAGTAAAACTTAAAAAAATTCTCTCTAGCCATCTAACAGCTAAAATTCCATTTGTCTCAGCATAGCAGATAACCCCAATCCCTACACCTTTCTTCACGGATACCTCAAACTTTTTCTCAAAGCCAGGAGATACTGGCTTTATCCTTTTTTAATATTGCATCTTAATTTTCTCTTTGCATTTATACTTTTCTCTTCCATAGAAAACTCTCAGCCCATTTAATAATTTTGATAAGTTAACTAATCTGGTTTTTAGTCCTTTCATTCACCTATTAACCTAATCTACACAATAGTGGTCCAGAAATCTAGATATCAAAGAATCCTCTTTAGTTGGAAAAAGCCTTGAATATTCATTTGTCATTCTTCTTCTCTGACATACTTGTATTTATAATACACAACTCTTATAATTAGAGAATTTTAGATATAAGTAGGATATTAGAACTTGATAAACTAATTCTAGTTGGCTGTTTGGTTTGTCTTCATATAGTAAAAATAAAGAGCCATGGTGAAAAAATGAAAGGATATCCACTTTTATTTGAGTGAGCTGTTAATGACCATTTGGTTCCTGGTCATTTTCTGAATATTAGAGGTTTGGGGAAAGAAGCAAAGCTGGTCAAAAGAAAAATTGTGAAGAAAATGGTAACTCTTGGTGACTACCTATTTCCCCCTTCAATGATTGCTATGAATCCTACACCTAATACCATTTGTCATTCTTCTTTCCTCTCAGCACGTACTGGGTACTCTCATTTTACCACAGAAATATAAACTTCAAATATAACACTCTACCTGGGCTAAGATTGTATGTTTTCTATGCAAGTCCTTAAGTAGCAGAGTTATATTACAGTATAACTCAAAGAATAACTCTTGTAAATAATACAACTAATAAAGATTGCAATATTAAGCATTGTTTCCAGTTGTATGCCAGCTTTATCTAAACCAAATGCCAGTTGAGATCTCTGCTCTTCAAGAGATAGGCAAGGGAGGAGTAACATCAGGAATATGGCAGACTAGAAAGTTCTAGGTCCTCATTTCCCCACAGAATATAAAAAAGAAAAACAAGAGAAAAAGACAAAAGTAAAGAAAAACCAAAAGAGGAAAAATAATATCCAATAATGGGCAGAGAGGTGTCCTCCTCAAAATAATAGTTTGATAGAGGATTAGGATGGGCAATGGAAACATTGGTTACTTAAAATGGGGGGAGATACAGGCTTGAAGGGCTGGCTTACATGTTTTCGTGAAGTATGCACTCACACTCAACATGCAGAGGGCAAAGGGAGTATCCCCACGAGATAAAATTAATCTGTTTCTCCCCCATCCCCACTACTGCTGGGGAAGGTGGGAGGATGCTAGTATGATGACTATAATTTATTTTTCTTTCTCTGTTCCCTATATGTGCTTAACTTTGTTTTTTTCTGTCTGATGTAGTGGTCCCAGGACCAAGACTGCAGCTGCAATTGTCAGAAAAAGATTAATTCCAAAGCAAGGAGGTGTACCCATATTTTTTCATCTTTAAGTTGGAATTACAAAAGGCCTGATGGGGTGGGTTGTGTCTTCAACCTGTCCAGAAAATATGGAATCAAGAATAAATCCAGCTGTACTGCCTAGTGGTCAAGATAGCCTTTTAGTTCTGTATATATATAACCCTACCTTATATAAGAGTGGGCTGAGGAGGAGATAGTTTCTATCTACCTCAAACTGGAGAGAGAGAAGTAAACGTTATTTGCAACGTTCTAACCCGTATTGGGGATGCTTGAGGAACTGGCCTCTGTTTCACCTAGCTTGAAGCTCAGACAGAAGGGTAACAGGCAGTGCTCACAAAAAGCTTCAGGAAGACTACAGACTTGTAGTCTGGGGCAAGAAATATTGGTGGAGACATACAATAGACCATCTAAAGCACTGAGGAGAAGCAGGGGTAAGACATTCAGGGGATGAGGGAGAAAGGAATTGAAAATCAACTGTGTATATGAGGGAATTATAAAAGCAGCACACAGGCCCAAAGGAGACACATGACTTTAGAAGATACTAAGCTTTTGTGTCAGGCTGCTCTCAGGAGTAAGAACTTGCCTAGCTAATTAGTGCAGAGCTACCTGGCAGAGAGCCCAGTTTGCAAATGCTGAGAAATGTGGTGGTTTTTTCAAATACCCAATATTCAATAACAATGAAAACCACAAGACAAAGAACCACAAAAATCTGGGCTATTCAAAGGAAGAAAATAAATCAGCAGAAAATGTCCTGAAAGAAGAATAGGCATCAGAATTACTAGAAAAATACTTTAGAACAATTATCTTAAATATGCTCAAAGATTTAAAGAAAAACTTAAAAGAAGACTAACGAAAATTAGGAAAAGTGTATATCAACAAAGTGAGAATCTCAACAAAGAGACCCGAATTATGAAAAGGAACCAAATAGATTCTGGAGTTCAATCTATATCCAACAAGTACATTTAAATATTCAACAGAAGTATTCAAGAGCAAATTTGAGAAGGCAGAAGAAAGAATCAGTAAACATGAAGATAGGACATTTAAAATTATGGAGCATAAGAAGCAGAAATAAAACAATGAAGGAAAGTAAAATGAAGCCTCAAGGAATTATGTATGCCATCAAGTCAACTCACATATGCATTATAGAAATTCCAGAAGGCGAAGATAAAAGAAATGGGGTAGAGAGATTTAAGACTGGTGGTGGAAAATTCTCCAAATTTGTTGAAAACATGACTATACAAATCCAAGAAAGTCACAGAACTCAGAACAGGATAAATCCAAAGAGACTTATACCAAGACATGATTATCAAACTGCGGAAAACCAAAGACAAAGAGATAATCTTGAAATTAACAAGAGAAAAGAGACTTATAACCTACAAGGGATCCACAATGAGATTTTTTGCTGATTTCTTAGCATAAACCTTGGATGCCAGAATGCAGTGGGAGTACTTATTAAAGTGCTACAAGAAAAACAAAACCGTTAACTGAGAATTCTATATCCAGAAAATATATTCTTAAAAATGAAGAAATTAACATATTCCCAGGTAAACAAAAGCCCAGGGAGTCCATTATCTCTACACTTGCCCTACAAAACATGCAAAAGGAATCTTTCAGGGTGCAATGCAAATACACTAGATAGTACCTAATAGCCACTAGATGATATTAAAATTTTTGGTAAATGCAAGTAGATGGGTAAATATGAAAGTCAGTGTTATTGTAATTTTAAAAAGAAAGCACGCTTACATTTGGCTTTCATTGTTGAATTTCTGAATTTGTACTAATAGATCCCAATGGAGAAAGAAACGTGGTCTAATGACATCTTCTCAAGGTTAGTTTGGGAAGGTGTTTATCTGTCAAAAACTTCCATTCCCTGAAAGATAACAGTTCATGATTCATCTTAAAGAAAGAATGCTTAAATTTGCCTTTTATTGCAAGATTTCTCAATTTGTCTAATAGTGTTCAGTGGAGAAAGAAAAATGTTCAGGTAACATGTTATCAAGTTTGACTTATAAAGGTATTTTTCTGAAAAAAAAATAGGTGTTTCTTTGTCAAAAATTTCCATTCACTGAAAAAAAGCATATGATGAATTTTAAAAAATATACAGTTAGTGGATACAAGTCCAGTTTTTTTACATGGATATATTGCATAGTTGTACAGTCTGGGTATCCAGTGTAACCATCACTTGAGTAAGTGTACATTGTACCCATTAGCTAATTCCTTTTCCTTCACACTCCCTCCCATTCTCCCACTTTTCAAATCTCCCATGTCTATTATTCCACTCTGTATGTTCATGTATACACATTATTTAGCCCCCACTTTCCCACTTATAAGACAGAACATGTGGTATTTGATTTTCTGTCTCTAAACTGTTTCATTAAGGTAATGAATTCCAGTTCCATTCATGTTTCTGCAAAAGATACGATTTCATTCTTTTTTTATGGCAGAGTAGTATTTCATGCTACATATATAAGACATTTTCTTTATCCTATCATCTGTTGATGAGCACTTAAGTTGACTCCATATCTTTGCTATTGTGACTAGTGCTGCAATAAACATATGAGTGCAGGTATCTTTTTGATGTAATGATTTATGTTTCTTTTAGCAGATACCCAGTATTGAGATTGCTGGATCAAATGGTAGTTCTATTTTTAGGTCTTTACAATATCTCCATACTCTTTTACATAGAGGTTGTACTAATTTACATTACCACCAACATTATATAAGTGTTCCCTTTTCTCTGCATCCTTGACAACATCTATTTTTTTTGAATTTTTTAAATTAGCCATTCTGACTGGTACAAGATGGTATTTTACTGTTGTTTTAATGTGCGTTTCTCTGATGATTAGTGATGTTGAGCATTTTTCCACATGTTTTTTGGCCATTTGTATGTCTTCTTTTGCAAAATGTCTGTTCATGCCCTTTGCGTACTTTTTAGAGGGGTTATTTGGATTTTTGTTGTTGTTGAGTTGTTTGAGATCCTTACAGATTCTGGATGTCAGTCCTTTGTTGGATGCATAATTTGCAACATTTTTCCCACTCTACAGGTTGCCTGTTTACTCTGTTGATTATTTCTTTTCCTATGCAGAAGCTTTTTAGTTTAATTAGGTCCCATTAGTCTATTTTCATTTTAGTTTTATTTACTTTTGAGGTCTTAGTCATTTTTTTTTGCCTAAGCCAATGTAAATGAGAGTTTTTCCTAGAATTTCTTTTAGAAATGTTATAGTTCTAGGTTTTTTAAGTGTTCAATCCATTTGATTTAATTTTAATGTAGTAAAATATTAATATTAGTCCAGTTTTAGTCTTCTGCATATGGCTATCCAGTCTCCCCAGAACCATTTATTGAATAGAATGTACTCTGCTCAGTGTATGTTTAGTCAACCTTGTCAAAGACCTTTTGGCTATACGTATGTGGCTTTATTTCTGGGCTCTCTATCAAGTTCCATTGATCTATGAGTACCAGTACCATGCTGTTTTGGTTACTGTACCCTTGTTGTATAATTTGAAGTCAGGTAATGTGATGTCTCCAGCTTTGTTCCTTTTTGCTTAGGATTACTTTGGCTATTTGAGCTCGTTTTTTGGTTCTATATTAATTTTAGGATTGTTTTATCTAATTTGTGAAAATGACATTGGTATTTTGATAAGATTTGCATTAAATCTGTAGATTTCTATGGGCAGTATGGTAATTATAATGATATTGGTTCTTCCAATCCATGAGCATGGAATGTTTTTCTATTTGTTTGCATCATCTAAAATTTCTTTTAACATTATTTTGTACTTTCCTTGTGGAGATCTTTCACCTTCACTGTTAAATGTATTCCCAGGTATTTTATTTTACTTTTATAGCAATTTTAAATGAGATTGACATTTTGATTTTGCTCTCAGCTTGACTGTTGTTGGTGCATATAAACGCTACTGATTTGTGTATATTAATTTTGTATCCAGAAACTTCACTGAATGCATTTGTGAAATCCACCAGTCTTTTGTCAGGGTCTTTAGAATTGTCTAGGTATAAGTTCATATCATCAGCAAACAGAAATTTTTTTTTCTTATTTTCTAGTTAAAATGTCTTATTTTTTTTCTCTTGCCTGATTGATCTTCCCAGGATTTAAAATACTATATTAAATATAAGTGGTAAAAGTGGTCATCCTTGTCTTGTTGTATTTCTTGGGAGGAATTATTTCAACTTGTCCCTGCTCACAATGATGTTTACTGTGGGTTTGTCTTATATGGCTTTTATTATCTTGGGGTATGTTCTTTCTGTGTCTAGTTTGTTGGAAATTTTTACCATGAAAGGATGATGAATTTTATCAAATGCTTTTTCTGCATCTATTGAAATGCTCATATGGTTTTTGTTTTTAATTCGGTTTATGTGATAAATCACATTTATTTATTTGCATATATTGAACCATCCTTACATACCTAGAATAAAATCCACTTGATTGTGGTGTATTATCTTTTTGTTAATACTGTTGGATTTGCCTTGCTAGTATTTTGTTGAGGCTTTTTGCATCTATGTTTATCAGGAACATTTGTCTATTGTTTTATTTTTTATTGTGTTGTTACCTGGCTTTGGTGGCAGGATGATACTGGCTTTATAGAATTATTTCTGGATGATTCCCTCCCCCTCTATTTTTGGAACAGTTTCAGTAGGATTGCTACCAATTCTTTGTGTCTCTGATAGCTGTAAATCTATCTAGTCCTGAGCTTTTCGTTGTAGGGAGATTTTTTTTGTTACTGATTCAGTCTCACTCCTTGTTATGATCTGTTCAAAATTTCAATTTCTTGCTAGATAATCTTGGGAGGTTATATGTTTCCAGGAATCTATCACTTTCATCTAGATTTTCTAGTTTGTGAGCATAGAGATGTTCATATGTTCCTATTACTCCGATGATCTTTTGTATTTCTGTGGTATCAGTTGTAATGTTTTCTTTTCCATTTATGGTTGTGCATGTTTGAATCTTATCTCTTCTTGGGTAGAAGACTAACATTCTATCAATTTTGTTTATCTTTTCAAAGCAGTAATTTTTCATTTTCTTGCTCTTTTGTACTTTTCTGGCCTCTTTCATTTACTTTTACTCTGATCTTTCTTATTTATTTTCTTCTGCTAGCTTTGGGTTTGTTTTTTTTTTTTTTTTTTCAGTTCCTTGAGATGTGAAGTTAGGTTATTAATTTGTGATTTTTCCTTTTTTTTAGAGGGAGTGTAGGTACTGGATGCTATAAACTTCCCTCTTAGCAATGCTTTTACCATATCCTAGATGATTTGGTATGTTGTGTCCCCAGTTTTATTAATTTTGAAAACTTTATAAATTTCCATCTTAATTTCATTTTTGACCATATGGTCATTCAGGACCATGTTGCTTAACTTTCATGTATTTGTATAGTCTTGAGAGTTCCTCTTCCAATTCACACCTAGTTTTATTGCACCATAGTCTGAGAAAATATTTTATGTAATTTTGATTTTTTAAAATTTATTGAGACTTGTTTGGTGGCTTAAAATATGGTATCTTTGATTATGTTACATGTATGATAAGAAGAATGTATATTCTTTGGTTGTTTGGTGGAATATTCCTTAAATATCTATTAATTTCATTTGGTCTAAAGACCAATTTTGGTCAAGTGTTTCTTTGTTGAAGTTTTACTGAATAATCTGTGCAGTGTTTTCAGTGGGGTGTTGAAGTCCCCTACTGTTATTGTCTTGCTGTCTATCTCTTTTCTTGGGTGTAGTAGCATTTTGTTTTATATATCTGGGTGCTCCAATGTTGGGTGCATGTATATTTAGAATTGTTATACCTTGTTTAATTGATACCTTTATTAATGTATAATGACCTTATTTATCTTGTTTTTACTGTTGTTTATTTAAAATCTGTTTTATCTGATATCGGTATAGTTATTTCTGCTCACGTTTGATTTCCTTTGGCATGCAATATCTTTTTCCATCCTGTTACCTTCAGTTTATAACTATCTTTACCAACTTATGTTCAAAGTTATTATTGATATGTGAGGTTTTGTTCCTATCATAATGTTAAATGTTATCTAGTTGCTTTGTAGCATCATTTGTGTAATTGTTTTATAAGAACTGTGAATTTTATACTTTTACAAGTTTTTATGATCACAAGTATTAACCTTTTGTTTCCATATTTAAAATTCATTTGAGCATTTCTTGTAGGACTGGTGCAGTGATGATAACTACTCTCAGCATTTCCTCATCTAAGAAAGAGTTTATTTCTCCTTCTTCTATGAAGCTTATTCTGTAAGGGTGCAAAATTTGGTGTTGATATTTCCTTAAGCACCTTGAAAATAGAATTCCAGTCTCTTCTGACGTAAAAGGATTTTATTGAGAAATCCACTGTTAGCCGAATGGGACTTCCTTTACAATTGCCTAGACATTTCTTTTCCTGCTGATTTTAGGATTTTTTTCCTTCACTCAACCTTAGACAGTCCAATGACTCTATGTTCTGGTGAGGTCCATCTTGCAATGTGTTTAGCTAGAGTTCTTTGAGCTTCTTGTATCTGGATGTCTAAATCTCTGGCTAGACTAGAGACATTTTCCTCCATAATTTCCTCAAACAGCTTTTCTAGATTTTCTTTTTTTCTTCTTTCTCATAAATACCTATGATTCATAGGTTTGGATGTTTTACATAGTCCCATGCTTCTTGAAGGCTTTATTTTTGTTTGTTTGGGCTTTTTCTTTGTTTTTGTCTGACTGGATTAATTCAAAAGACCTGTCTTCTCAGATTATTTCTTCTGCTTTGGCTAGTCTTTTGCTGAAGCTTTTAAACTATATTTTATAGTTTATTCACTGAATTTTTCATTTCTGGAATCTCTGTTTTTAAAAAATATTACTTTGGTAAACCTCTCATTCATATCTTGGATTTATTTTCTCATTTCTTTGTATTGGTGTTCATATTTCTCATGGATATCATTAAACTTTTTTAAAATCAATATGCTGAATTCTTTATCTGATATTTCAACAATTTTATTTTAGGTAGGATCCATTGCTAGAGAGTTAGTGTGATTCTCTGGGGGACTTGTAGCCCCCTTTTTTATACCTTCAGAAGTGTTTTGCTGGTTCATTTTCATGTGAAGCAACTGTCTCTTATTTTGAATTCCCTTTTATTTCTGGATATTTTTCCCCCTTGTGGATGTGAGTATAAAATATGTTGAGTTGGTTCATTTGGCTTTGCTTCTGGGTGCTTTCTGTGGCAAATACACTTTGAATCCCTTGGTTGTAGATAGTGTGGTGACTTCTCAAATGCCAGTTGCAGTAGTAATGTAGCAGGCATGTGAGTAGTGTCATAATCTTCTGTGAAGCAGGGGTGGTAAAGGTCTTAAGAAGCTTATCTCTTCCTCAATTGTTGTTCAGTTGTATTAGTGGATTGTTGTATTAGGTTGTGCAATTTAGCCTTTGGGCCAATAGGTAGTGCTTGTTGTAAGAGCTGGCTGTGGTGCTAGCAGAAGTATGTATGCTTGGTCTGTGTTTACCAGAGGAAACTCTCTGTCACTTCAAGCACTGGTCTGGTCTATGAAATGCCCAGTGACCTGGGCTCTACTCTCAGTTCCAAACTACTCTTATCCCTCAGTTCTGGCTTTGGAAGCTCTTCTCCCATTTGAGCGTAGAATTTAAATCTCTGTCTGGAAACTAGTCCAACCTGTGACTGCTACCCATGCTTGTTGATAGATTTCAGCAAATACCCCTCTGAGTTAGGGTCTGAAATGGCTACCTTCTATTGGATCTGGAGTCTGAGAGCACATGCTAAGCCCTTTCACTGCCACTCCTCTGGGACTCCTCTCTGATGATTAATATTAGGTGTCAACTTGATGGATTGAAGGATGCCTAGACAGCTGGTAAAATATTGTTTTTGGGTGTGTCTATGAGGGCATTGCCAGAGAAGATTAACATTTGAGTCACTGGATTGGGAGAGGAAGACTCACCTTAATGTGGGTGGGCACCATCCAATTGGCTGCCAGCGTGGCTAAGACAAAGCAGGTAGAAGAAAGTGGGATAAGCTGGCTTGTTGAGTCTCCTGGCTTTCATTTTTCTTCTGTGCTGAATGCTTCCTGCCCTTGGCCATCAGATTCCAGGTTCTTCAGCCTTTGGACTCCTGGACTGACAACAGTGGTTTGCCAGGGGCTTTCAGGCTTTTGGCCACACACTGAAGGCTGCACTGTTGGCTTCCCTACTTTTGAGGGTTTTGGACTCAGAGTGAGCCACTACTGACTACCTCCTCAGCTTGCAGACAGCCTATCATGGGACTTCATCTTGTGATCCTGTGAGTCAATTCTCCTTGATAAACACTCTTTCATATATACATATATTCTATTAGTTCTGTTCCTCTGGAGAACCCTGACTTAATACATCCCCATTGCTTCCCATGTCAGATACAGTGCTTGATAGGGTCAAGTAGCTCCTTGTGGCCAGATTTTTCTGGCTCCCCAGTGGGAATGTGTATAATGCAGACATGCTATTTCCCTCTTATATACTGGGTACTTGCAATTTTCCAGCAGACCCACAGTGTGGGCTGCTGCCTGACAAATTCTTCAATGTATCTGATGTGATGTTTTTATTCACTTTTATGTTATGATCCTATGTACCTTCTCTTATGAAAGTTTACGGTGTGAATCTCTATACACTATTTTGCTATTTCCATGTGGCTAAGGCATGCTAACAAAACCTCTAATCTGCCACATTGCAGAGAAAACTTAATTTTGGTTTTTAACTTCACTTGTTATTTTCTACAAGATTTAAAAAGGAAATGTTAAACAATAATTATAAATCTATATTAATAGGTACATGGTGTATAAAGATGCATTTGTGACATTAATAACATCATGTATAGGGGAGTGAAGCCATATGCAAGTAGAATTTTGTATATAATTAAAGAGTGATTAGTATCAATTCAGTCAATATAAGTTATAAATTTAGGATGTTATATATAATTCTCATAAGAAAAAATGAAATAGGTATACATTATACACAAAAGATAATGCAAAGTGAATAAAATGTGTCACTACAAAATATTAAACACAAAGGAAGCCAGAAAGAGAAATTCAGACACTTGAGCAACTGAACCTAATAGATAACTAACAGAATAATCCTCCCAACAACCACAGAATATATGCTCATTTCATCTACACATGGAACATATTTTTTATTTTTTATTTTTTATTTCAATAGGTTTTTGAGGAACAGGTGGTATTTGGTAACATAAGTTCTTTAGTAGTGATTTCTTCAATTTTGCTTCACCCATCACCCAAGCAGTGTACACGGTACACAGTGTATAGTCTTTAATCCTCACCTCCTCCCACCCTTTCCCCAAGTCCCCAAAGTCCATTGTATCATTCTTATGCCTTTGCATCCTCACAGCTTAGCTCTCACTTATGAGTGAGATATACAATGTTTGCTTTTTCATTCCTGAGTTACTTCACTCAGAATAATGGTCTCTAATTCTATCCAGGTTGCTGTGAATGTCATGATTCTGTTCCTTTTTATGGCTGAGCAGTATTCCATGATGTGTTTATATATACACATTATCTACTCATTGATTGATGGACATTTGGGCTGGTTCCATATTTTTGCAATTGCGAATTGTGCTGCCATAAACATGTGGGTACAAGTCTTTCATTGTATAATGACTTCTTTTCCTCTGGGTAGATATCCAGTAGTGGGATTGCTGGATTTAAAGGTAGATTTACTTTCAATTCTTTAAGAAATCTCCACACTGTTTTCCATAGTGGTTGCACTAGTTTACATTCCCACCAGCAGTGTAAAAGTATTCCCTTGTCACCACATCCATGCCAACATCTATCGATTTTTAATTTTTTGATTATAGCCATTCTTACAGGGTAAGATGATATCACATTGTGGTTTTGATTTGCATTTCCCTGATAATTAGTGATGTTAAGCATTTTTTCATATGTTTGTTGGCCATTATATATCATTTTGTATTCAAATGGCCAAAAAACGTATGAAACCTTTGTATTCATGTCCTTAGCCCACATTTTTATGGAATTGTTTATTTTTTTCTTGCTGATTTGTTTGAGTTCCTTGTAGATTCTAGATATTAGTCCTTTGTCAGATGTATAGATTGCAATGATTTTTTCCCCCACCCTGTGGGTTGTCTGTTTACCTGGCTGATTGTTTCTTTTGCTCTGCAGAAGATTTTTGGTTTAATTAAATCCCATCTATCTTGTTTCATGTTGCATTTGCTTTTGGTTTCTTGATCATGAAGTCTTTACCTAAGCCAATGTCTACGAGGGTTTTCCCGATTATATCTTCTAGAATCCTTATGGTTTCAGGTCTTAAATTTAAGTCTTTGATCCATCTTGAGTTGATTTTTGTATACTATGAGAGGTGAGGATCCAGTTTCATTCTTCTACATGTGCCTTGCCAGTTATCCCAGCATCATTGTTAAATAGGGTGTCCTTTCCCCACTTCATGTTTTTGTTTGTTTTGTTGAAGATCAGTTGGCTGTAAGTATTTGGGTTTATTTTTGGGTTACCTATTCTGTTCCACTGGACTATGTTTGTTTGTTTATTTGTTTTTACCAGTACCATGTTGTTTTTGTGACTATGGCCGTATAGTAGCCTTTGAACTCGGGTAATGTGATTCCTTCAGGTTTGTTCTTTTTGCTTAGTCTTGCTATGCAGGCTCTGTTTAAATTTCATATAAATTTCAGGATTGTTTTTTCTAGTTCTGTGAAGAATGACAGTGGTATTTGATGGGAATTGCATTGAATTTGTAGATTGCTTTTGGCAGTATGGTCATTTTCACAATATTGATTCTACCTGTCCATGAGCATGGGATGTGTTTCCATTTGTTTTTGTCATTGATGGTATGCTAGGAACATATTTTAAGATCAACCACGTGCTTGGTTATAAAGCACATTTCAATATATTCAAAAAAATAAAATTGTAACAACCTAACTTTCAGACCATAGTGCAATAAAAATAGAAATATATACCAATAAAATCTCTCAAAACTACACAAAACATGGAAATTAAACAACTTTCTACTGAATAAGTTTTGGGTGAAAAATGAAACTAGACAAAAATAAAAATGGAAATTAATAAAAATAGAGTTCATAATTATCAAAGTCTTTGGCATGTAGCTAAAAAGAGGAAAAATTTATAATACTTACGGCCTTCATCAAGAAGAGTTAGAATATCTCAAATTAATGTTCTAGCATTGCACATAGATAAACTAGAAAAACATAAATCAATCCCAAAGCTAGTGGGAGAAAAGAAATAACTGAAATCAGAGAAGAAATGAATGAAATTGAGATGCAAAAGTTCATACAAAAAGTCAATGAAGCCAATAATTCTTCAAAATAATAAACAAGATTGATAAACTATATGTAGATTAACAAAGAAAAGCGAGAAGAGTCAAACAAGTGCAATCAGAAATGACAAAGATTACATTACAAATGATCTCATGGGAATACAAAAGATCCTCAGAGTCTATGTAAACACTTCTATGCACAAAAATTAGAAAATCTAGAGGAAATTGATACATTTTTAGAAACACAGCATTTACTAAGATTGAACCAGGAAGAAAGTTATATAATGAAGTGATCAATGAAAAATTCTGAAATTAGATTAGTAATGAAAAACATATCAGCTGAAAAAAAGCCCTGGAACAGGTAAAGTCGAGACTGGATTATGCCAGAAGTACATGAAGAACTGCTACAAATTCTGCTAAAACTATTCCCAAAAATTGAGGGGAAGAGACTCCTCCTTAATTTATTCTATGAAGCCAGCATCATTCTGATTCTAAAATCTGGCAGAGATACATCAGAAAAGGAAACTTAAGGCCAATCTCCTTGATGAATGTAGATACAAAAATTCTTAACAAACTATTAGAAAATTAAATCTAGCAGCACATGAAAAACTTAATTAACTATAATCAAGTAGGCTTAATTCCTGGGAGGTAAGGTAGATTCACCATATACAAGTCAATAAAAATGATTTACCACATAAAGAGAATTTTAAAAACCCATACTATCATCTCAATAGATGTGGAAAAAAAACTTTTGATAAAATTCAACATCTCTTCATGACAAAAAACCTCAACAGACTAGGCATCAAAAAAAATCTCAAAATAATAAGAACCATCTATGACAAACCCACAGCCAACATCATACTAAATGGGTAAAAGTCAAAGACATTTCCCTTGAGGATTGGTCCAAGACAAGGATGCCCACTCTCACCACTCTTATTCAACATATAGTACTGGAAGGACTACACAGAACAATTAGGAAGAGAAAAAAAATAAAAGGCATCCAAAGAGGTAAAGAATAAATCAAGCTATCTCTACTTGCTGACAAAATGATTCTATACTTAGAAAACCCTAAAGATTCCACCAAAAGGCTACTAGAACTGATAAATGATTTTAGCAAGATTTCAGGATGCAGAATCAATGTACAAAAGCCAGCAGCATTTCTATACACCAATAACTTCTAGGCTGAGAGTCAAATGAAGAACACAATCCCATTTACAATAGCTGCAAAAAAATTGAAGTACCTAGGAATAACGCTAACCAAGGAGGTAAAAGATCTCTACAAAAAGAATCACAGAACACTGCTGAAAGAAATCGAGATGACACAAATAAGTGAAAAAAAAAAAAAAAAAAAAAACATTGCATCCTCATGGATTGGAAGAGTCAATATTGTTAAAATGGCCATTCTATCCAAAGCAATGGACAGATTCAACACTGTTCTTATAAACTACCTATCCTGATTATTCCTCATAGGATTTGAAAAAAAAAGAAAAACCTAATCTAAAATTCATATGGAACCCAAACAGAATCCAAATGGCCAAAGCAATTCTAAGCAAAAAGAACAAAGATGGAGATATCACAGTACCCAAATTCAAACTATATTATAAGGCTACATTAACCAAAACAGCATGGTACTGGTAAATAAACAGACACATAGACCAATGGAATAGAATACAAAACTCAAAGCCACACAGCTACAGCCACCTAATCTTCAGCAAGGTTGACAAAAACAAGCAATGGGGAAAGGACTTTCTATTCAATAAATGGTGCTGGAATAACAGGCTAGCCATACGCAGCAGAATAAAACAAGAGCTTTGCATTTTACCACATAAAATTTAACTCAATAGGGATTAAATATTTAAATATAGGCCTCAAACTATACAAAATCCTAGAAGAAAACCTAGGAAATACCCTTCTTGACATTGGTCTTGGCAAATAATTTTTGACTAAGTTCCTTAAAGCAACTGGAACAATAACAGTGATTGACAAGTGGCACCTAATTAAACTGCTGTGCAGCTAAAGAAACTTTCTAGAGAGTGAGTGATATGGTTTGGCTCTGTGTCACTACCCAAGTCTCACTTTGAATTGTAATAATCCCCATGTGTCAAGGGTGGGACCAGGTGAAGGTAATTGGATCCTGGGAGCAGTTTCCTGCATGCTGTTCTCATCATAGTGAGTGAGTTGTCGTGAGATCTGATGGTTATATAAGCATCTGGCATTTCCCTTGCTGGGCTGGCACTTTTTTTCTCCTGCCACCCTGTGAAGAAGTGTCTTCCACCATAATTGTAAGTATCTTGAGGCCTCCACAACCATGTGAAACTGTGAGTTAATTAAACTTCTTTTCTTTATGAATTACCCAATCTTAGTATTTCTTCATGGAAATGTGAGAATGGACTAATATAGTAAATTGTTACCACAGAGAGTGGGGTGCTGCTATAAAGATAGCTTAAAATGTCAAGTGACTTTGGAACTGGGTAATAGGCGGAGTTTGGAACAGTTTGAAGGGCTAAGAAGAGGACAGGAAAATGTGGGAAAGTTTGGAACTCCCTAGAGACTTGTTGAATGGCTTTGACCAAAATTCTGACAGTGATATGGACAATGAAGTCCAGGCTGAGGTGGTTTCAGATGGAGATGAGGAACTTTTTGGGAATTGGAGCAAAGATGACTCTTGCTATGCTTTAGCGAAGAAACTGGTGGCATTTTGCCCCTGCCCTAAAGATCTGTGGAACTTTGAACTAGGGAGAGATGATTTAAGGTATTTGGTGGAAGAAATTTCTAAGGGGCAAAGTGTTCAAGAGGAAGCAGAGCATAAAAGTTCAAAAAATTTACAGCCTGACAATGTGATAGAAAAGAAAAACCCATTTTCTGGGGAGAAATGCAAGCTGGTTGCAGAAATTTGCATACCAAGAAGCTGAATGTTAGTCACCAAGAGAATGGGGAAAATATCTCCAGGGCATGTCAGAGGCCTTCATAGTATCCACTCCCATCACAGTCCAGGAGGCCTAAGAGGAAAAAATGGTTTCATGGGCTGGGCCCAAGACCTCCCTGCTCTGTGCAGCACCGGGACATGGTACCCTACATCCCAGCTGTTTCAGCTCCAGCCATGGCTAAAAGGGGCCAAGGTACAGCTTGGGCCATTGCTTCAGAGGATGCAAGCCCCAAGCCTTGGTGGTTTCCAAGTGGTGTTGAGCCTGCAGGTGCACAGAAGTCAAGAATTGAGGTTTGGGAACCTCTGCGTAGATTTCAGAGGATATATGGAAATGCCTGGATGTCCAGGCAGGGGGTGCTGTGGTGGCAGAACCCTCATGGAGAATCTCTGCTGGAATAGTGCAGAAGGGAAATGTGGGGTTGGAGCCCCCCCACAGAATTCCCACTGTGGCACTGCCTAGTGGAACTAGGAGAACAGGGCCACCATCATCCAGACCCTAGAATGTTAGATCCACCAATAGCTTGTGCTGTGCTCCTGGAGAAGCCACAGATACTCAATGCCAGCCCATGAAAGCAGCCTGGAGGGGAGCTGTACTCTATAAAACCACAGGGACAGAGCTGCCCAAGGCCATGGGAGCCCACCTATTGCATCAGCATGACCTGGATATGAGACATGGTGTCAAAGGATATCATTTTGAAACTTTAAGGTTTAATGACTGCCCTACTGGAATCTGGACTTGCATGGGGCCTGTAGCTCCTTTCTTTTGGTCAATTTCTCCCATTTGGAATGGGTGTATTTACCCAATACCTATACCCCCATTATATCCAGGAAGTAACTAACTTGGTTTTAATTTTAAAACCTCATAGGTGGAAGGGACTTGCCTTGTCTCAGATGAGACTTTGGGCTTGGACTTTTGAGTTAATGCTGGAATGAGTTAAGACTTTGGGGGACTGTTGGAATGGCATGATTGTGTTTTGAAATTTGAGGATATGAGATTTGGGAGGGGCCGGGGTGGAATGATATGGTTTGGTTCTGTGTCCCCACCCAAATCTCACCTTGAATTGTAATAATCCCCATGTTTCAAGGGCTGGACCAGCTGCAGGTAATTGGATCATGGGAGCAGTTTCCCCTACTCTGTTCTCCTTATTGTGAGTGGCATTTCCGCTGCTGGCACTCGTTCTCTCTGCTGCTGTCCTGTGAAGAGGTGCCTTCTGCCATGATTGTATGTTTCCTGAGGCCTCCACAGCCATGTGAAACTGTGAGTCAATTAAACCTGTTTTCTTTATAAATTATCCAGTCTCATTTATTTCTTCATAGCAGCATGAGAACAGACAAATACAGTAAAACATTTGTTAAAATGTCTAATATCCAGGATCTATAAGAAACTTAAAAAGCGAAAAACAAATAACCTCATTAAAATATTGGCAAAGGACAAGAGCAGATGCTTCTCAAAAGACATACAAGTGGCCAAATCATTTGAAAAATGCTCATAATATTAATCATCAGAAAAATGTAAATCAAAGAGATATTTCATACCTGTCTGAATAGCTATTATCAAAAATTTAAAATATAACAGATGCTGGCAATGCTTCAGAAAAATGTGAATGTTTATATACTTATGGTGATGATGTAAATTAGTTCAGCCACTGTGGAAAGTGTTTTGAAGATTTCTTAAAGAACTTAAAATGGAGCTATCATTCAACCCAGCAATCCCATTACTGGTTATATACCCAAAGGAATATAAATCATTATACCAAAAAGACACATACACGTATATGTTCATCGTCATGCTATTCACAATAACAAAGACATGGAATCCACTTCAATGCTCATCAATAGTAGATTGGATAAAGAAAATATGGTATGTGTACACCATGGAATACTACACAGTCATAAAAATGAAAGAAATCATGTTCTTTGCAGCAACATGGATGAAACTGACCCCTGGCCTCTCCCAAATCTCATATCCTCACATTTCAAAACAAAATCATGCCATTCTAACAGTCCCCCAAAGTCTTACCTCATTCCAGCATTAACTCAAAAGTCCAAGTCCAAAGTCTCATCTGAGACAAGGCAAGTCCCTTCCACCTATGAACCTATAAAATTAAAACCAAGTTAGTTACTTCCTAGATATAGTGGGGATACAGGAACTGGAGGCCATTATCCTAAGTGAGTTAATGCAGGAATTGAAAACAATATACTGTATGTTCTCACTTACAAGTAGAAGCTAAACATTGAGCATGCATAGACACAAACATGGGAAGAACAGATACTGTTGACTACTACAGGGGAAGGTAGGTAGGGAGAGTATGGGTTAAAAAATTACTCATTGGGTACTATGCTCACTATCTGGGTGCAATATACCACATGACAAACCTACACATGTATCCCCTGCATCTAAAATAAAAGTTGAAATTAAAAAAAAATTAAACATTAAAAACATAATTATATGCTTCTATAAAAAACTCATATTTAAGGACACAAATAGTTTGAAAATGAAAGGAGGACAAAAGATATTTTATGCAAATATCAGGGGACTTTGAAAAGTTTATGAAAAATGAAATTAAAAGACAAAAATAATACATATAAACTTTTTTTCTCAGCATGAGCTCCATCAAGGCGAAGACCATTTTGTACATAATAATACCAGCCATTTAGTCCATTCCTAAGGAACTGAAAATTCTGGGACTGTAACCACATTGATGCAGACTTTTTCACATTGTTAACCAAACAAAAATGATTGACCTTTGTGTAGTTTTTATGATTGGAAAACAAAAAGTCAGAAGAAGCCAAATCAGCACTGTAAGGGGATGCGTAATAATTTCCTATAGACACTCTTGCAAAATTACTCTTGTTTGAAGAGAGGAATGAACATCATCATGGTGGAAAAGGACTCTGGTAATTTTTTTCTGTTCATTTTTCTGCTAAAGCTTTGGCTAACTTTCTCAATACACTCATGAAAAGCAGATGTCTTCATTTTTTTTTGGTTCTCTGGGAAGTCAACAAACAAAATGCCTTGGGACTCTCAAAGAACTATTGCCATGACCATTGGTCTTGACTGTACAACTTCCACCTCTTGGTGGCCATTGCTTTGATTATACTTTGCCTCAGGGTCAACTGTACTTTGTCTTCAAGATCACACCATATTTTATAATCTCCTGTTACAGTTTTTTAAAGAAATGCCTCAGGATCTTGATCCCACTTCTTTATAATTTTCATTGAAAACTCTGATCTTCTCTGCAACTGATCTGGGTGAAAAAATTTTGGCACCCACTGCGTGGAAAGTGTGCTCAAGTTTAATTTTTCAGTCAGAATTGTGTAAGTTGAACCAATTGAGATGTGTATGGTATTAGCTGCTGTTTGTGCTGTTAATCATCAGTACTCTTCATTTCGTACCCAAAGAAGATAATCTTTTTTTCACAAATAGATGTGAATGGTCTGTGGCTGTGGGCTTTATCTTCTACATCATCTTATCCCTTCTTTAAATGAGCTATTTGTAAATGCTGATACCTTTGGTTCACTGTTCTCCTAAGCTTTTCATAAAGGATCAATAATTTCACTATTTTCCCACCCAGGCTTCACCATAAATTTGAGGTTTGTTCTTGCTTCAGTTTTAGCAGAATTCATGTTGCTTTTATAGGAGCTCTTTTCTAACTGATGCCTTATTCTTCTTAGTGCCTCAAACTAGATCCTCTTAAGACATGCTATAAGTTAGTATGATTTGATTCTGGTGCAAAAAAATTGAAATCCATGCATAGGTTTTTTTTTTTTGATCATACGTACTTTTCATGATGTTTTTAAAGAGCCTTTGCAGTAACCATAAGAGAACTGTAGTAACTGTATTGTTACCAGAAAAGAAAAACACTTTAATAACTGTTAAAAGAGACAAATAAGCTCATTATATATGATAAGAAACTCATTATATATTGATAAGAGGTCAATTCACCAAAAGATGCAATAATTATAAACATATATGCACTGAAAATCAGAATTTTAAAATATATGAAGCAAATATTGTCTGAAATAAAGGGAGAAATAGAGAAGGTCAAGAATGAAATACAGGACTTGAACATTTGAACAACACTATATACTAATTGGGCATAACATACGTATACAAAGACTCCACCTAACAACAGCAGAATATACATTTTTCTCAAGTGCACATAGGACATACTCCAGAATAGACCATATGTTAATTACAAAAGAAGTTGAAATAAATTTAAACAAATTAATATCACACAAACAGTATTTTCTGGTCACAATAGAATGAAACTAGAAATCAACATAAGAATGAAAACTCAACAATTAACGAATAGGTGAAAATTAAATAACACTTTATTAAACAACCAGTGAGTCAAAGAAGAAATCAGAAAATGAGAAAATACCTTGAGACAAATTAAAATGAAAACCTAATATCACTAATTAGGATGCATTTTGGGATGCAGCGAAAGCCCGTGCCAAGTTGGATTCAGAGTGGAAAATGCTCACATCGAGAAGGAAGAAAGATTTTAAATTAATGACCTACCTTTATGGAACTACAAAAAAATAACAGACTAAACACAAAGCAACAGAAGGAAGGAAATAATAAAGAATAGTGAGAGGATAAATGAAATGGAGACTAGAACAATAGAGAAATTCATCAAAACCAAGGGCACATTCTTTGAAAAGATCAAGAATATTGACAAACCTTTAGATTAAGAAAGAGGAGCAACTCAAATGACTAAAATTAGAAATAAAATTGGGGACATTATCACTAATCTATAGAAATCAAAAGGATTTTAATACAGTACTATGAACAACTGTACCTAAATGTATTGAATAACCCTTATGAAATGAACAAATCCTAAAAGCACACAACCTACTAAGAATGAATTATAAAGAAATAGAATAAATGAATATACCTACAACCTACAACTTATAAGGAGATAGATCCTGTAATCAGAAACCTCCCAACAAAGAAATACCCTGGGCCAAATGGTTTCAGTGTTAATTTTGCCAAACATTTAAAGAAGAATTAACACCAATGTTTCTGAAACCCTTCTAAACATGTGAAGCATAGGAAAGGCTTTCTTACTCACTTATAAGGGTATTTTATAAGCATTGCCCTGATAAAAAGCCAGGCAAAGGTACTATAAGAAAACTATATACTATATTCTTGAAAAATATTGATGAAAACATCCTCAATAAACTACTAATAAAGTGAATTCAGCAGCATATTAAGAGTATTATACAGCAATACAGGTGAGATTTATTTCTGTAATATAAGGATGGTTCACATATGAAAATCTGTCAGTGTAATACACAATATTAACAGAATAAAAAAAAACAATCAATTGGTAAAGAAAAAGCTTTTGAAAATATATGACAACTTTTCAGAGCAAAACATTCAACAACCTAGAAATGCCAGAAAATCTCTTCAACATAATAAAAGCTATATGTGCAAAACCCCACAGCTAACATCATACCCAATACTGAAATACTGCAAGCTTTTTTCCTCTGATGAGAAACAAGACTAGGATGCCTGCTTTTGCCACTTCTATTCAATGTATTGTTGGAAGTTTTTCCTAGAACATTTCAGCAAGAAAAGGATAAAAACCATCCAAATTGGAAAGGAAGAATTGAAAATTATCACTTTGCAGATTATGTAATCTTGTATGTGGAAAACCTCAATTATCCCAGCAAAAAAACCATTAAAACTAATAAACAAATTTAGCCAATTTGTATACAAAATCAACACACAAAATTCAGTTGCATTTATGTACATTAATAATAATCTGAAAAGGAAATTGAGAAAACTTTAGAAATATTGTCTATGCAAGGTTAACTCCATGTGCCATCTGATATTTCTAAATTAAAGGGAAGATCTCCATCTGGTGATTTGCAGGCCACTGTGGACCAGAACCTGTAACCAAGGGAAAGGGAAAATATGATTGGCCTGACCTGGGTCGTATACCACCTCTGTGACCAAGTGAAGTGGGATAGAGTATTGTGACGAACCCCAAATAACAATAAGAAAATGGGGAAAGGCAAATTCCCTGGAAGAAGAATGGGATGGGCTATCAGAATCTGAGAAGAAAAAATTTGGTAAAAAGATGATTATTGCTTGGTATTTTGTTTTTGTTTTTTTCTGTACTGATTTCTAGCTTCAGTCTAGATTCTGTTCTTTGTATCTTACATATCTATCTTAATCTCTGCTCCATGCTGGGTCAGATTTAGAGCTTAGTCTCTTTTCCTTGATTTTCATACAGACCCCATTCATACAGGTCTTCATAGAAACATTTTTGGAAGAGTTGTAGGAAGGGAGGAGCATCTCATTTCAGCAGTGCAAGGGATATTAAATTGAGTAAATGATAACCTTTTCTTAAACAATTTCTGGATTGTTTTGAGCAGCTGAAGTTTCAGCCTCCCACTTTCTTTTAGTTTCTTCTACTTCCTCTCCTCTCTTCAGACTATTCACCTTTTCCTATTTAGTCACTATAGAAAATAATATTTCACATTTTATATTTCAGAGCAATGTATTACTCCTTTTATACTGTTACAAGGTGTAGCCACTATCTCAGGCTTATCCTTTTAATCCTAAATGGACTTTCAAAGTATTTTGCCTCTGGTTTATGACATTAAAAAATATGTTACTTGCTGAGCATGGTGGCACTTTGGGAAGCCAAAGCAGGTAGATCACGAGGTCAGGAGTTCAATACCAGCCTGGCCAACATGGTGAAACCCTGTCTCTACTAAAAATACGAAAAATTTGCAGGGCCTGGTATCAGGCGCCTGTAATCCAAGCTTCTCGGGGGACTGAGGCAGGAGAATCACTTGAACCCGGGAGGCAGAGGTGGCAGTGAGCTGAGACCATGCCACTGAACTCCAGCCTGGGCAAGAGAGCAAGACTTCATCTCAAAATATATATATTGCTCTTATCAATATGTTGATTAGTAAATGCTATTTTTTTGCTATAAAAAAGTTTTGTCTATTACAGAAAAAGGTTTACTGGTTTGAAAATTATATGATCTGTGATGAATTTGTCTTTATCCAATCCATAATAAATCTTACTTTTGGGTCCATAATCTTTTCTTCTGGAATCATTCGTTGCCTGGTAGCACCTTCCCAAATGGCACACATGGTAGCTCAAAGAAATTGCCTCAAAAGTTCTATATCTATAAATGCAATCCTATAAAATGACAACAAATACCAGAAATTCCGTGAGGGTCTCTGAAATACTCAAAAGTTGCATTGCTGCTATGTTGCCAGAGTGAATGCTTGTACTTTGGCTTCTGGAAATATATATCCCAGTTTATACTTCAGTAACTGCCTAATGTCCAAATGTAGTCAGAATAATAATGTCTCCTGCCTTCATCATTCTTTACCCAAATAAAATGGCTTGTTTGAATTAGTTTCTTCTTTACCCAAATAAAATGGTTTCTTGAATTAGATTCTATTAGCTCATCACAGAAGAATAGATTAGGCTCATGGAATATTACAGCTGAAAAGGACATTAAGAATTATCTAATACAATTGCTCTCAATTTATACCTGAGAAAAGTGAGACCCAGAGAATTTTGGTGACTCCTCAGTTGTTCTGTTCATACCAAATCTGATCTAAAATCCAGATCTCCTCACTCTTAGTTTATTGTCTTTCCAATTCTAGCCAGGAGATTACTTCTCCTAAAGTTAGTTTTGCCCAGAGCCTTTGTTTCAAATACTTCTGACATCTTGGGACATTTTTATTGTGACAACCAACACATTTTCAAGGGCAATAAAGTATTTTTTTACATCAATTTAACAAAAGTACACTATGAAAAGGTTAACAGTTTTACAGTTTGTCATTCTGCTATTCTGTCTTTAAGTAAGTAGAAGAGCCTGTGGGAGCAACTTGGGGTAATAAAGGTTAATCACTGGGAGCTTAAGGGTGCTTATGCTTATTGGTGGGTGATTAAAGATGCTCAAGGTTAATAGCTGTGTTTTTAAAGCCAGTAATTCCCTTCATAGAAAGCTTTCCTTGTGGGATTTGCCAAACCTATCAATCAGTTCCAGCCACCAGCCAATTGGATAGCAAATTTAGGAGTTTAACCCAAAAGGGATTTAGCAGTGAGGTAGACTATCTTTCCAGTGGCTATAAATGTAATTATCTTTAAAAACAGTTTGGTCATCTTCAATGTACTCTATTGTTTCCTTGTTTTACGTCCAAATGGCTTTGGTTTTGTCATATAGATGAAACCCAAAATGGTACTTTTTCTAAGATCCATAAAGTTGATAAAATACGTTTACTGAAGGCTACTTGCTAGTTTTAAAAACTACTTGGTTAAGTGTTTCCAAGATTAGGAGGTACAATCAAAACTGATTTGTTTTGATACTAGTTAGATACTAGTTAGTGATCAAGACATGTTCAATATATAGAGTAAAAACGTTAAATAAATATTAACTTGGAAGGGAACTTAAAGACTCCACTCATTTTACAGCTGGTGAAGTGAAGAGATTGACCTGCCCAAGGTCATATACCTCAGCTAAGTCTAACCTGTCTTTTTATGCCTGGCAACCATTTAGTTACTGCTGGCCCACAGCTGTTTCTGGGTCAAATATTGCATTTTGAAAGAACACATTCCTCCATATATCACAGCCTTGAGCCCGACACATCACATCCCCCCATACGCCTCCACTTCCTGGGCCCGACACAAACACATTCCTCCATACATCACAGCCTTGAGCCTGACACATCACATCCCCCATATGCCTCCACTTCCTGGGCCCGACACAACACATTCCTCCATATATCTCAACTTTAGAAGAAAAACAACACCTGGAGAAGCTCCGATAAGGTTACAACAGTTTGTAAAAGTGCAGGAACCAATAAGAAGGCTGCTAAAAGTATAACTTAAAATGTAAACCAATTGTAATGCTGTAACCTAGAGAAATGCCTTGTTCCTCTGTAACCTGACAAGTCCTGTTACCTCGAGCTATAAAAAGCAAGCGCACGCATTGTTCGGGGCCCTCTTGTATGTTGTAGAACGGAGGGACCAAGTTCGAACTTGCATTAAAGATCCTTGCCGCTTGGCTTTGACTCTGGACTCTGGTGGTCTTCTTCGGGGAATAAACGGTCTGGGCATAACAATTTTCAATTTAATGTTTATATAAAAAGATCACCTAGGGGAAGGCTGGTAAGTCAGGCTTGTATTCACATGGCAAGCTTGTGTTTTTAAAGTCTACAAAGTAGACTTATAACTGAATACAATTCCATTAATTTGAGACATGGAATAAATTTTTCCTGTTGTACCTTTCTCATGTGTGATAGAACTTTTTAAGTCTCATGTGGAACTAGAGTCATGTATACTTCTCATCAAACCCCAATTGCATTATTCCTTGTGAATGAATCATTATTTGATAAATTATTCTAGAGAAATCAGACATTAATGACTTTGAGGACTATTGTACAGGTGACTATAGAGATTGTTTACACCACCCATTGAGAAATATTATCATTGAATGTAGTTTGGGGTGTCTGTGCAATTGTCATTTATCTTCTTTTGTCAATAATTACTTTTTCCTGTAGTAAATGAAAATTCATCCCAAAGATTTATTTATTTAAAATCATTCAGTGGGGAAATTCATTCCCACATGCCAATTGCCTCCTTTTAATTCTCTTACCTTGTTGTGTCTTGTAAAAGAAAAAGAGATAAAATATACTGCATTTTTAGTGCAACATTTTGGTAATATGTTTAATTAATGAAAATAGATTCATCATTTTATTCTGATTATCCAGAAGGTTTAAGCAACATGGGATTTATGCAAAACATGAAATTGGTGGCATGACCCAGAGAGGTTTATCAGAAAATGCTATCAGCAGATCTTGGCAGGATGCTTCATGGCAACCATAGGGTTCTTAGTATATGGATGTGTGTAAGGATTTCCAGTAGGCTGAAGCCATAACTCCTAGGTATGCTTTCACAGTAATTCTTGTAATTAAGTAGCAAATTACTACAGAAAAACCAAAGTGTTACTTTAAAACCAAACCCATTAGTTTTTGGTTAATCATGATGAAATAATGATCACTGTGAGCAATTTCCCATTTCCTAATCTCAGCAGTGTTACTTGATCCTTAGATTTGTTTATGACGGAGTAATGATCACCACTTATAACCCAGTCAATAATCAGAAAGTGCTAATAGCCTAGGATTTAAAACTACTGGATTTTTCCTAGTTTGATTGCCTGAATATTTAACTCTCACTTGACTTAAATTTTCTTTTCTTTTCTTATCTTTTCTTTTTTCTTTTTTTTTTTTTTTGACGGAGTCTCATTCCATCGCCCAGGCTGGAGTGCGGTGGTGTGATCTCACCTCACTACAACCTCCGCCTCTCGGGTTTAAGCGATTCTCCTGCCTCAGCCTTGTAAGTAGCTGGGATTATGGGTGCATGCCACCATGCCAGGCTAATTTTTGTATTTTTAGTAGAGATGAACTTCATCATATTGGCCAGGCTGGTCTCGAACTCCTGACCTCGTGATCCACCTGCCTCGGCCTCCCAAAGTGCTGGGATTACAGGCATGAGCCACTGCGCCCAGCCTGAAACTCTTTCTATTGTCTAAGAAGATCATTGAGAAAAGGTATCTTTCCATACTTTGAAAATTAATCATAGAAAAAATAAAGACTGGAGAGGGTCATTCATCTTTGCTGAAAATGGACTCTGGTGGCTACTCAATGTTGGTTTAACATTATGTTTATTAAAAAATGTAGACATTGAAGTAAATTCTCATGTAAAATGGTTACAATGAGGCTTATTCTTTGTTGCTCCAAAATTTTTACATAGAATGAGTCAGTGGAAGATACAGAGAGAGAAAGCTGTAGTTTGGCTTGGTGGAGAGAAAAAAATAACTCATATTTTGAGTCAAAGGCAATGGATTAGGCTAATTCCTGAAGCAATGGGCTTTCTTCCAATGACAAGCTGAGGGGATGGAGGCTGGATGGTCCGACTTCAGATATGCTATAAAGAGCAAAATCCCTGCGTTAGAAACAAAGCTGGACTAGATAACTTTTATGGCTTTTCTTGACTGTAGATTTCTAGATTTCAGGTTCCTTTTCTCAGCTTTGCCCAAATTCACACCAAAATTTGCTATCCACTACATCCTAGGTAATACACTGTTCTCATATCAATTTAGGATGTGTGATTCTGAATGGGTACTCATCGTACCCCAACATTATCAGGATTACATTTGGTAAGAAACTTCCATGTTTTGATTTGATAAAGAGACTGAGATGCAGAATTCTGTGCATCATAACAGGCTATCATATGTCATAGTTTGGACAGATCTTTTTCCTGGGGCTTCCCTGCAGCACCTGGAAAATTATATTGGTGGATCAGAAACCCGAGGATTTAAAATTTACTGTTTTTTGTATGTAACTTTTCCAATCTAAGATTTGATACAAATGAAACACAGTGAAATACAGTGGGTGCATGTTTGGGGGGTCAGCAATCGATTAAGTAAAATTAAGTCATCAATCAGGTGTCCCAGAAGAAAAACAAAAATTCACCTTTTATGCTCCCGAAATGTCTCCTAAGTAATTGATTTGTACAGTAATTAAATACGTATGAGAGGGGACTCATTTCGTTAATGCCCCATTGAATGTTTTAAAAAACCATTTGTTGAAGTATGATTATATACAAAAAAACTGTACATAACTAATGCATATAATGATGAATTTGGAATATTCATATGAAACTATCATTATAATGAAGGTCATAAATATATTACCTTACAAAGTTCTGATGCCTCATTCCTTTAATTAGTTAAGTAATTTATTCTTTTGGGGTAAGAAAATTTAAAGTATACCTTTAAGATATACCTTGCCGGGGGGGCGGAGCAAGATGGCCGAATAGGAACAGCTCCAGTCTCCAACTCCCAGCGCAAGCGACACAGAAGACCGGTGATTTCTGTTTTCAACTGAGGTACTGGGGTCATCTCACTAGGGAGTGCTGGACAATCGGTGTGGTCAGCTGCTGCAGCCTGACCAGCGAGAGCTGAAGCAGGGTGAGGCATCGCCTCACCTGGAAGCGCAAGGGGGAAGGGAATCCGTTTTCCTACCCAGGGGAACTGAGACACACAACACCTGGAAAATCGGGTAACTCCCACCCCAATACTGCGCTGTAAGCAAACAGGCACACCAGGAGAATATATCCCACACCTGTCCGGGAGGGTCTCACGCCCACGGAGCCTCCCTCACTGCTAACACAGCAGTCTGCCGCGATCTATCCGCAAGGCAGCAGCGAGGCTGGGGGAGGGGCGCCCGCCATTGCTGAGGCTTAAGTAGGTAAACAAAGCCGCTGGGAAGCTTGAACTGGGTGGAGCTCACAGCAGCTCAAGGAAGCCTGCCTGTCTCTGTAGACTCCAGCTCTGGGGACAGCGCAAAGCTGAAGTCCAATAGGGGAAGCAGCGGGGGCTGGTGCAGACGCGAACGACTCTGTCTGACAGCTTTGGGGAGAGCCGTGGATCTCCCAACGGGGAGGTTGAGATCTGAGAACAGACAGACTGCCTGCTCAGGTGGGTCCCTGACACCTGAGTAGCCTAGCTGGGAGACATCCCCCACTAGGGGCAGTCTGACACCCCACACCTCACAGGGTGGAGTCACCCCTGAGAGGAAACTTCCAAGGAAGAATCAGACAGGTACACTCGCTGTCAGCAATATTCTATCTTCGGCAACTCTGCTACTGATACCCAGGCAAACAGGGTCTGGAGTGGACCTCAAGCAATCTCCAACAGAACAACAGACAGTCCTTCTGACTGTCAGATGGAAAACTATCAAACAGGAAGGACACCTATACCAAAACCCCATCAGTACGTCACCATCATCAAAGACCAGAGACAGATAAAACCACAAAGATGGGGAAGAAGCAGGGCAGAAAAGCTGGAAATTCAAAAAATAAGAGCATCTCTCCCTGCAAAGGAGCGCAGCCCATCGCCAGCACGGGATCAAAGCTGGTCAGAGAATGACTTTGACGAGATGAGAGAAGAAGGCTTCAGTCCATCAAACTTCTCAGAGCTAAAGGAGGAATTACGTACACAGCACAAAGAAACTAAAAATCTTGAAAAAAGAGTGGAAGAATTGACAGCTAGACTAATTAATGCAGAGAAGATCATAAACGAAATGACAGAGATGAAAACCATGACACGAGAAATACGTGACAAATGCACAAGCTTCAGTAACCGACTCGATCAACTGGAAGAAAGAGTATCAGCGATTGAGGATCTAATGAATGAAATGAAGCGAGAAGGAAACCAAAAGAAAAAAGAAGAAAAAGAAATGAACAACGCCTGCAAGAAGTATGGGATTATGTAAAAAGACCAAATCTACGTCTGATTTGGGTGCCTGAAAGTGAGGGGGAAAATGGAACCAAGTTGGAAAACACTCTTCCGGATATCATCCAGGAGAACTTCCCCAACCTAGTAGGGCAGGCCAACATTCCAATCAGGAAATACAGAGAACGCCACAAAGATACTACTCCAGAAGAGCAACTCCAAGACACATAATTGCCAGATTCACCAAAGTTGAAATGAAGGAAAAAATCTTAAGGGCAGCCAGAGAGAAAGGTCGGGTTACCCACAAAGGGAAGCCCATCAGACTAACAGCAGACCTCTCGGCAGAAACTCTACAAGCCAGAAGAGAGTGGGGGCCAATATTCAACGTTCTTAAAGAAAAGAATTTTAAACCCAGAATTTCATATCCAGCCAAACTAAGTTTCATCAGTGAAGGAGAAATAAAATCCTTTACAGATAAGCAAATGCTTAGAGATTTTATCACACCAGGCCTGCCTTACAAGAGACCCTGAAGGAAGCCCTAAACATGGAAAGGAACAACCGGTACCAGCCATTGCAAAAACATGCCAAAATGTAAAGACCATCGAGGCTAGGAAGAAACTGCATAAACTAACGAGCAAAATAACCAGTTAATATCATAATGACAGGACCAAGTTCACACATAACAATATTAACCTTAAATGTCAATGGACTAAATGCTCCAATTAAAAGACACAGACTGGCAAACTGGATAAAGAGTCAAGACCCATCAGTCTGCTGTATTCAGGAGACCCATCTCACAGGCAGAGACATACATAGGCTCAAAATAAAGGGATGGAGGAAGATCTACCAAGCAAATGGAGAACAAAAAAAAGCAGGGGTTGCAATCCTAGTCTCTGATAAAACAGACTCTAAACCATCAAAGATCAAAAGAGACAAAGGCCATTACATAATGGTAAAGGGATCAATTCAACAGGAAGAGCTAACTCTCCTAAATATATATGCACCCAATACAGGAGCACCCAGATTCATAAAGCAAGTCCTTAGAGACTTACAAAGAGACTTAGACTCCCATACAATAATAATGGGAGACTTCAACACTCCACTGTCAACATTAGACAGATCAACGAGACAGAAAGTTAACAAGGATATCCAGGAATTGAACTCATCTCTGCACCAAGCGGACCTAATAGACATCTATAGAACTCTCCACCCCAAATCAACAGAATATACATTCTTCTCAGCACCACATCGCACTTATTCCAAAATTGACCACATAATTGGAAGTAAAGCACTCCTCAGCAAATGTCAAAGAACAGAAATTATAACAAACTGTCTCTCAGACCACAGTGCAATCAAACTAGAACTCAGGACTAAGAAACTCAATCCAAACCGCTCAACTACATGGAAACTGAATAACCTGCTCCTCAATGACTACTGGGTACATAACGAAATGAAAGCAGAAGAAAAAATAAGATGTTCTTTGAAAGCAATGAGAACAAAGACACAACATACCAGAATCTCTGGGACACATTTAAAGCAGTGTGTAGAGGGAAATTTTAGCACTAAATGCCCACAAGAGAAAGCTGGAAAGATCTAAAATTGACACTCTAACATCACAATTAAAAGAAATAGAGAGGCAAGAGCAAACACATTCAAAAGCTAACAGAAGGCAAGAAATAACTAAGATCAGAGCAGAACTGAAGGAGATATAGACGCTAAAAACCCTCCAAAAATTCAATGAATCCAGGAGTTGGTTTTTTGAAAAGATCAACAAAATTGACAGACCGCTAGCAAGACTAATAAAGAAGAAAAGAGACAGGAATCAAATAGACGCAATAAAAAATGATAAAGGGGATATCACCGCTGACCCCACAGAAATACAAACAACCATCAGAGAATAATATAAATGCCTCTACGCAAATCAACTAGAAAATCTAGAAGAAGGCCGGGCGCGGTGGCTCAAGCCTGTAATCCCAGCACTTTGGGAGGCTGAGACGGGCGGATCACGAGGTCAGGAGATCGAGACCATCCTGGCGAACACGGTGAAACCCCGTCTCTACTAAAAATACAAAAACTAGCCGGGCGAGGCGTTGTGCGCCTGTAGTCCCAGCTACTCGGGAGGCTGAGGCAGGAGAATGGCGTAAACCTGGGAGGCGGAGCTTGCAGTGAGCTGAGATCCGGCCACTGCACCCCAGTCCGGGCGACAGAGCGAGACTCCGCCTCAAAAAAAAAAAAAAAAAAAAAAGAAAATCTAGAAGAAATGGATAATTTCCTGGACACTTACACTCTTCCAAGACTAAACCAGGAAGAAGTTGAATCCCTGAATAGACCAATAGCAGGCTCTGAAATCGAGGCAACAATTAATAGCCTACCCACCAAAAAAAGTCCAGGACCAGATGGATTCACAGCTGAATTCTACCAGAGGTACAAGGAGGAGCTGGTACCATTCCTTCTGAAATTATTCCAATCAATAGAAAAGAGGGAATCCTCCTAACTCATTTTATGAGGCCAACATCATCCTGATACCAAAGCCTGGCAGAGACACAACAAAAAAAGAGAATTTTAGACCAATATCCCTGATGAACATCGATGCAAAAATCCTCAATAAAATACTGGCAAACCGGATTCAGCAGCACATCAAAAAGCTTATCCACCATGATCAAGTGGGCTTCATCCTGGGATGCAAGGCTGGTTCAACATTCTCAAATCAATAAATGTAATCCAGCATATAAACAGAACCAAAGACAAAAACCACATGATTATCTCAATAGATGCAGAAAAGGCTTTTGACAATATTCAACAGCCCGTCATGCTAAAAATGCTCAATAAATTCAGTACTGATGGAACGTACCTCAAAATAATAAGAGCTATTTATGACAAACCCACAGCTAATATCATACTGAATGGGCAAAAACTGGAAAAATTCCCTTTGAAAACTGGCACAAGACAGGAATGCCCTCTCTCACCACTCCTATTCAACATAGTCTTGGAAGTTCTGGCTAGGGCAATCAGGCAAGAGAAAGAAATCAAGGGTATCCAGTTAGGAAAAGAAGAAGTCAAATTGCACCTGTTTGCAGATGACATGATTGTATATTTAGAAAACCCCATCGTCTCAGCCCAAAATCTCCTGAAGCTGATAAGCAACTTCAGCAAAGTCTCAGGATACAAAATGAATGTGCAAAAATCACAAGCATTCTTATACACCAGTAACAGACAAGCAGAGCCAAATCGGAATGAACTTCCATTCACAATTGCTTCAAAGAGAATAAAATACCTAGGAATCCAGCTTACAAGGGATGTAAAGGACCTCTTCAAGGAGAACTACAAACCACTGCTCAGTGAAATCAAAGAGGACACAAACAAATGGAAGAACATACCATGCTCATGGATAGGAAGAATCAATATCATGAAAATGGCCATACTGCCCAAGGTTATTTATAGATTCAATGCCATCCCCATCAACTACCAATGACTTTCTTCACAGAATTGGAAAAAACGGCTTTAAAGTTCATATGGAACCAAAAAAGAGCCCGCATTGCCAAGACAATCCTAAGTCAAAAGGACAAAGCTGGAGGCGTCACGCTACCTGACTTCAAACTATACTACAAGGTACAGTAACCAAAACAGCATGATACTGGTACCAAAACAGAGCTATAGACCAATGGAACAGAACAGAGTCCTCAGAAATAATACCACACATCTACTGCCATCTGATCTTTGACAAACCTGAGAGAAACAAGAAATAGGAAAAGATTCCCTATTTAATAAATGGTGCGGAAAATTGGCTAGCCATAAGTAGAAAGCTGAAACTGGATCCTTTCCTTACTCCTTATACGAAAATTAATTCAAGATGGATTAGAGACTTAAATATTAGACCTAATACCATAAAAACCCTAGAAGAAAATCTAGGTAGTACCATTCAGGACATAGGCATGGGCAAGGACTTCATGTCTAAAACACCAAAAGCAACGGCAGCAAAAGCAAAAATTGACAAATGGGATCTAAAAACTAAAGAGCTTTTGCACAGCAAAAGAAACTACCATCAGAGTGAACAGGCAACCTACAGAATGGGAGAAAATTTTTGCAACCTACTCATCTGACAAAGGGCTAATATCCAGAATCTACAAAGAACTCAAACAAATTTACAAGAAAAAAACAAACAACCCCATCAAAAGTGGGGAAAGGATACGAACAGACATTTCTCAAAAGAAGACATCCATACCGCCAACAGACACATGAAAAAATGCTCATCATCACTGGCCATCAGAGAAATGCAAATCAAAACCACAATGAGATACCATCTCACACCAGTTAGAATGGCAATCATTAAGAAGTCAGGAAACAACAGGTGTTGGAGAGGATGTGGAGAAATAGGAACACTTTTACTGTTGGTGGATTGTAAACTAGTTCAACCATTATGGAAAACAGTATGGCAATTCCTCAAGGATCTAGAACTAGATGTACCTTATGACCCAGCCATCCCACTACTGGGTATATACCCAAAGGATTATAAATTATTCTACTACAAAGACACATGCACACGTATGTTTATTGGGGCACTATTCACAATAGCAAAGACTTGGAATCAACCCAAATGTCCATCTGTGACAGACTGGATTAAGAAAATGTGGCACATATACACCATGGAATACTATGCAGCCATAAAAAAGGATGAGTTTGTGTCCTTTGTAGGGACATGGATGCAGCTGGAAACCATCATTCTTAGCAAACTATCACAAGAAGAGAAAACCAAACACCGCATGTTCTCACTCATAGGTGGGAACTGAACAATGAGATCACTTGGACTCGGGAAGGGGAACATCACACACTGGGGCCTATCATGGGAGGGGTGGGAGGAGGGAGGGAGTGCATTGGGGAATTATACCTGATATAAATGATGAATTGATGGGTGCTGACGAGTTGATGGGTGCAACACACCAACATGGCACAAATATACATATGTAACAAACCTGCACGTTATGCACATGTACCCTAGAACTTAAAGTATAATAATAAAAAAAAAGATATACCTTGCCTTATTAGCAAATTTTCAAGTATACAATACAGTATTTTTCTATACACTATGCTGTGCCATACAATTCCAGAAGTTGATCATATTATGTGGGAATATTATGTATCAATTAATACATTTTTGTAGTTACGGTTATATCTAATACTTTTACCTTTTGACTTTTATAATAGGGTTAAGATGTCTTAATGTGTCACTGATACAGTTTTGATCTGTGTTCTCCCATTCAAATATCATGTCGAATTGTAATCCCCAATGTTGGAGGTGGGGCCTGGTGGGAGGTAACTGGATTATGGGGGACAGTTTCTCATGGTTTAACACTAACCGCCTTGGTGGTGCTGTGGGGAGAGTGAGCTATTGCGAGATCTGGTTATTTAACAGTGTGTAGGACGTCCCCACCTCGTTTCCTCCTGTTGCAACCATCTAAGATGTGCATGCTTCCCCTTCACCTTCTGCCATGTTGTTAAGTTTCTTGGGGCCTCCCTGGAAGCTGAGAGACCCATGCATCATGCTTCCTGTATAGCCTGAAGAACCATGAGTCAATTAAACTTCTTTTCTTTATAAATTACCCAGTTTCAGATATTTCTTGATAGCAATGTGAGGATGGGCTAATACTGCCACCATTACAGTATTACTATACTCTATGTTCACCTATGTTTACTTTTACCAGTGAGAATTATGCTTTCATGTTGCTGTTTTGTGTCTTTTCTTTTCAACTTATAGAACTCCCTTTAGCACTTCTCATAAGAAATGGATAATGGTGATATATTTCTTCAGTTTTCATTTATCTTGCCTTTGCTTATAAAGGGAAGGTTTGTTAGATCTAATATTCTTGGTTGGCAGTTCTCCCAATGAATCTATTTGAAGTGGAGTCTAATCATAGGTAAGAAGTGACCTTGGGTCAGGCATGGTGGGTCACACTTATAATCCCAGCATTTTGGGAGACTGAGGCAGTATGATTACTTGAGGCCAGGAGTTTGAGACCAGCCTGGGCAACATGGTGAGAATCTGTATCCACAAAAAAATAAAAAATAAAAAGTAGCCAGACATGGTGGTGCACACCTCTAGTCCTAGCTACTCGGGAGGCTGAGGCAGGAGGATTGCTTGAGCCCAAGCACTCAAGGCTGCAGTGAGCTATGATCATGCTACCACACTCCAGCCTGGGTGACAGAGAGAGACTCTATCTCAAAAATAAAATAAAATAAAATAAAAGGAGATAACTTTAAACTTCTTTGATAGCTCTCATTTTTAAAAAACAAAACAAAAATAATAACAAAAAGTCACTGGCTTTACTCATCATTTTAGCTTATAAGTACGCCCTGATATCTCAACATGCAAACAAATAATGAAAAGTTTGGTGAACATTCATTAGGAAATTTGAGAAACTTCACCTACATATGAGGGTGCAAAACATCTTGATGTTGGCTATGGAGGCCAGATAGATTATACCATTGAATGTAACAGGTTGGGTTTGTTAGACTTTCTATTTCTCTGAACAAAATGTTACCCTCTTGGTCTTTCATTTCCTACTTTTCTATTTCTTTCTTTTCTTTCTTTTCTTTTTGTTTTTTTTTTTTTTGAGACAGGGTCTTGCTCTGTTTCCCAAGCTGGAGTGCAGTGGTGCCATCTCAGCTCACTGCAACTTGAACCCTCCTGGGTTCAAGAGACTCTGTCCCCTCAGTCTCCCAAGTAGCTGGAATTACAGACATGCACCACCACATCCAGCTGATTTTTGTATTTTTATTAGAGATGGGGTTTCACCTTGTTGGTCAGGCTGGTCTCCAGCTCCTGACCTCAAGTGATCTGCCCACCTTGGCCTCCCAAAGTGCTGGAATTACAGGCATGAGCCACCATGTCCAGGCTATTTGTTACTTTTCTTTCTTTCTTTTATTTTGAGACAGAGTCTCACTTGTCACCCAGGCTGGAGTGTCACTCAGGCTGGTGTGATCTCAGCTCACAGCAACCTCCACCTCCCAGGCTCAAGCTATTCTCCTGTCTCAGCCTCCCAAGTAGCTGGGACTACAGGCGTGTGCTACCACACCTGGCTAATTTTTGTATTTTTAGTAGAGACAGGGTTTCGCCATGTTGGCCAGGCTGGTCTGGAACTCCTAAGCTCAAGTGATCCACCTGCCTCGGCCTCCCAAAGTGCTAGGATTACAGGCGTGAGCCACCATGCCCAGCCTCTTACTTTTCTTATAACCTAGTGTACAAAAATAATTCTTAATTATTTGAAAAATCAGGCTGGGCGTAGCACTTTGGGAGGCCAAGGCAGGAGGATCACAAGGTCAGGAGATTGAGACCATCCTGGCCAAACTGGTGACACCCCGTCTCTACTAAAAATACAAAATTTATCAGGGCATGGTGGTGTGTTGCCTGCAATCCCAGCTACTAGGGAGGCTGAGGCAGGAGAATCGCTTGAACCAGGGAGTCGGAGGTTGCAGTGAGTTGAGATCGCACCACTGCACTCCAGCCAGGCGACAGAGCAAGCCATACCAGTTCTAACTACTAGTAGCTGGTTTTGCGTCTATCTACTCCGTGGGCCTGGGGACTCAATAAAATGTTCACCTGTCTTTGAAAGAGAGAAGTCACATTTTTCAAAAAAGGAAAGGAAGGCTAGGGGAAACTTCTATTCACTGATATTATTTGCTTGGTAATTGCTACTTGTTGAGCACTTAGTGTGCTCAGGGGATCTTTCAGAAATTATTTGTTTGTCATGGGAAATTTATAAGGTAAACACTATAATTCTTATTTGTTGTTTCTCTCTACAGAAACATGGTGGACTCTCATCCAAAATTTCATCCAGATGTAGAGGCTAATAATGACACGCGCATACACATACATACCAAGAGGTTTAAAAAGGTTTATTAGTTACATAATGAGGCTTTATGGAAACATCAGGGTAAGATTCCCAAGTTGGTGTGAAAACGAGAGAGTGGGGAAAGGAGATTGACTTAGGATTTTTACTGTGGTTAGTGGTGGCGCTGGTGGGAGTGTTCATATTCACAGGCAGGAGTTCGCATTATTTGAATCTTTTCACCAGTACCAAGTTTCCTTATCAGCTTTCCCATATATATTTCATATATATATTTCATATATATGATATATATCATATATATCATATATATTTCATATATATGATATATATCATATATATTCATATATATGATATATATCATATATATCACATATATTCATATATATGATATATATCATATATATCATATATCATATATATTTCATATATGATATATATCATATATATCATATATATCATATATTCATATATATCATATATATCATATATTCATATATATATATCATATATCATATATATCATATATATCATATATATATTTCATATATTTATATAAAACTACCTGGAACTGAATACAGGCTACCCCTTTAGATGGGACATGAACTCTTCAGTTCATGCCATTTCCCACTACTTCTAATGCCTTTAAACACTGGCAGAATATTGCTTGACATTTCTTCTCACACCTGTGCTATTGCTCTTCAGAAGTTGAATTGTTCAGCTGGGCACGGTGGCTCAGGCCTGTAATCGTAACACTTTGGGAGGCCGAGGTAGGTAGATTGCCTGAGCTCAGGAGTTTGAGACAAGACTGGGCAACATGGAAAAACCCAGTCTCTACTAAAATACAAAAGAAATTAGCTGGGCGTGGCAGCGTGCACCTGTATTCCCAGCTACTCAGAAGGCTGAGGCAGGAGAATTGCTTGAGCCTGGGAGACAGAGGTTGCAGTGAGCCAAGATCGTGCCCACTGCACTCCAGCCTGGGCAACAGAGCAAGACTCCATTTCTACCAAAAAAGGAAAAAAAAAAAAAGAAGAAGAAGAAGAAGGAAGAAGGAAGAAGAAAGAAGAAAACAAAGAAGAAAGAAGAAAGAAGAGGAAGGAGGAGGAGGAAGAAGGAGAAGAAGGAAGAAGAAGAAAGAAGAAGAAGAGGAGGAGGAAGAAGAAAAGAAGAAGAGGAAGAAGAAGAAAAGAAAAGAAAAGAAGAAGAGAAGAAGAAGAAGAGGAGGAAGAAGAGGAGGAAGAAGAAGAAAGAAGAAGAGGAGGAGGAGGAGAAGAAGAAGAAGGAGAAGAAGGAGAAGAAGGAGAAGAAGAAGAAGGAAGAAGAAAGAAGAAGAGAGGAGGAGGAGAAGAAGAAGAAGGAGAAGAAGGAGAAGAAGAAGAAGAAGAGGAGGAAGAAGTTGTTTAATTCTGATGTGTTTTGGCATGGATTTCTTTGGGTCTATCTTGTTTTGGATTTATTTTAGCTTCTTTAATGTGAAGGTTTAGGTATTTTGCCAAATTTGGGATGTTTTCACCCATTATTTTTTCAAATACTTTGTCAGTTCCACTATCTCTTCTCCTTCTGGGACTCTGATGATAGGAATATTGGATATTTTTGTCATTATCTGTCAGATCCCTGCAGATACATTCATTTATTCTAAGTTTATTTCCTCTCTGTTAATCAGATTGGGTAACTTCTGACCTCAAGTGGAGTGATTTTATCCTGGGTCATCTTCATTCCACTATTGAGCCAATCTAGTGAGTTTTGTATTTCTCCATTCTTTGTATGATTTCCATTTTTTTAAAATTCTATTCATTTGGTAAAATTTTCTATTTTAACATGTATTTCAAGAGAATTTATAGTTGTTATTGAAGCACTTTTATGTTGGCTAGTTTAAAATCATTGTCAGACCATTCCAGCATCAGATTCATCTTGGTGTTGGCATGAGTTCATTGTCTTTTCTCACTTAACTTGTGATTTTCATGATTATTGGTATTATGAATGATTGTATACTACAATTTTGGACATTTTGACTATTACGTTAGAAGACTGAGTACTTTTCAATGTTTTATTACAGAAGGCGATCACACTTTTCAGGTTTAGCACACAGGTCCTGGCTTACTTTTGTGGGCTGGGTTTCCAATGACAATTTATTTTTCTGAATGTTTGCAATATTATTTTGGTCTGTTTGGTTTGTCTGATATCACTGGGGCTCATAATGATCCCTGCTGGTGCTGCCTTGAGGGGCAGAAAGAGCCTCTCTACATCGGAGAAAGAATCCTCTAGCCTGCAAAGATAAGGAGAACTTCCCTGGCTGGATGCTTGTAGTGCCATCAGCTGTCTAGTGTTTTTCAGTGACAGGAGACAAAGACCAATTCTTGACTGGGTGCTTGTAGCAGGATTCCTCCTGCTGGTGCTGCCTGGCTATCTGATTATTTCAGTGTGTGGGAGAGAGAAATATCAGGTCGAGCAAGGTAAGAGAAGTTTTCCTCTGGATGCTTATTGTCAGTGGGGCTCCTGTTCAATCTCCTTTTCTGGTGCTACCGAAAGTGCCTGCTGTTGTTAGCAGGATTGCTGTTCAATCCAGGGAAGGAATGAGCCTATCTGAACCACTTTCTGTTGCTGGGTTGGAGGTGGTAGATGCTGGACCTGGATTGCCTTTTTCTGTTGGGTAGTGTATTAAGATAGTCTGCTGCAAAGATGCTGCTTCAGTCTCTGTGTTCATCACCAGTCTACCTTCCTCTTCCACATTTTGGTTTTCTGTTTTGGTTCCATCTTACATTGTTTCTAGGGTGTCTATTTGTACATTAGTTAGGGGAGACCAGAGAGAGATGAGTCTACATGATCTTGTCTTCACTGTACATTGATTTGCTAATCTGGATCTGCTTCATTTATGTATGTTAACCTTCCTAGCACCCATGACCATTATGATTTTATCTTCTGTGTACTAAACTCTCTATTATAAAGGCAAAACCTGTATACTAGACTGCCATTTATGCTGAGATGCATATATCTCAACTCTACTTCCTTTCAGCCTTTGGCAGATTTCAGTCCTGTGATCTCGTTGAGAAAAGGGCTTTGTCCTCAAAACAGTGCGTTCTATCACTGGTGATATGGTACTGTGCTATGCAACAGAACACTTCTGAAAATTTAAAATTTATGTATGAAGTAATGTTTGGGACTTTTTTCCCCCATCTTTTTCTAGTCAACTGTATTAAAAAACAATCTCAAGAAAACTTCTCCTGTCTCCCCCGCAAAAGTCTCCAGTCAGAATGTCTCCCAATGACCCTTTGCCAGTAAGCCAGACAAAAAAAAAAAAAATTACTTTCCCTTATATGCCATGAGATTTTTACAAGCCTCCTTTCAAATATTTATTTCTCAGAAGGACCAGTATTCTCTGTATCCAGCTTGCATTTCCAGTTTCATTGCTTACCACTGCTCCCTTTGTACATTCAGTTAGTCAAATCTATCATGCTCCTCTTTCTTGCCTCCAAGCCTTCATATTTTCTGCTCCCTTCATCTGGAACATTTCACCGCCACCACATCACCTCACCTAAAATGATTTCTTCTTCATATTCTAGTTTATATGTCAGTTGCTCTGGAAAGTACTCTCTGATACTTTCTTCTATCCAAGAGATCAGTCATACTTGTTATGTACCCCTTGTCCTGTTTTGTATGTAAGAAAGTTAATATTTCAGAGCTGGGACAGGTATTTAAAGCCATGCCTTTGAGTATTTACTTCTTAGGAGAGATTTGATTCTTAAATAGTTGTCTTATAATTTTGAGTCACATAAGCTGAATTCATTCAAGTTCCCTCTTCCTTTCTGCCTCTCCACAACTTTGTGGGATACCACTACAAATTTAGGCCTTCATTTGTGCACCTCAGAAATGTTATAAATGTGATACTTGTGCTTATGGCTCCATTTGGAGAATAAATTATGTGGTTCTACACTGAGATTATTGTTCCATTGCTCATTTGTTAGAAAGTTTGCTAGCCTGAGGATTCACTAGGTAGTGGCACATTCAATGGATTCTATTCTTGAACAATCAACGGTTCTTGTGTTTCTTAAAGTTCCAATTTCACGGAGACGTTGCATACAAGAGTTGAGTGCTGGCTTTGGTCAAAAAAATGATAGGCCTCCAAACTAGGAGAATTCCTCTGCTTCAGTGAAACCCTGGTAGACATGGGCTCACTTAAGAAGAGGTCACCAGGCAATGGAATGGAGGACCCATTAGGCAACTTGATGGAAACCTTTCTTTTTTTTTAATTAAATAAAACCCTGCCATGTTTTATTCCACATACATTTAAACCTTAACTACATCAAGATAAAGTTCAAATCTTTATAACTAGGATGGAAACCTTTCTTAAGAGGTTATAGTAATGTGATTAAAGCTACTCTGTTTTTTTTGGCAGTCATTATTATTACTACGATTGCTACTATTTTTTGAAACTCCAACGAAGCCATGGATTATCTTAACAAACTACAAGAGGTTTGAAATTCATTTCATAGACGAGAAAACTGAGGCCCAGGGTAGTCAACTAACTTTCCAAAGGTTACATAAGAAATATAGGATTTAGTTCAAGCTAATACATAGACTCTTGGACTCTTACCATTTAGAACCCTTCATACTGCTCTCCACATTAGAGCATGAATACTTTGGAAATGCTACCCGGGTCTGTATCAGATAAATAAACCATTATCTATGCTACCACCAATTTGAAAAGTACAAGATGGCCCTTGATCCTCCTACTTCCCTTTCTTAATAATAAAATACATGTTAAGATTATGTGATTTCTGTCAACTGGGGATGATACTATTTTTATTTTACCTGTTTCACCTTTAGAGAAAAAATATGCTTATTCTTCATTGTGAGACTTAGAATTCCTTGGATTTGTCACCCATCATTCTTGTAAACTTTGAAGATCATTTTTTCCATATCCTGTCTTGTGCTTAGCATTAGATCTGTAAATGTCACATAAGTATTTATCACTTCTAGTCATGTTAGAATTGACCTATAATCTCTGATGTTCTATAGCAGGTTTTCAATAGTGGACACTCCTTCCTTATTTCCATTCTTTCCCCTTGCCAGAGCCATCAGCTGTCTAATGCTCAAAAAATTTTGGGTTTGGAGCTTTTTGGATTAGCGATGCTCAACTTGTATCTCTCAGTGTTTTCTTTCTGATCCAATCACTTCATTATTCTCCCTGCCAGATATACTGAGATTCTTTCCAGGACAAGAAGAGAACCAGCATCTGATTCTATATCCTCCTCCTCCCCTAGGGTAAGATATTGTTCTACTGCTTCATGAACTCCTCTGGCCCATTTTATTCATATTGTGAAAATAATAACTCATATTTATTGTGTGTCCATATGCTTGGAACTTTCCTAAGTGCTTCACCAATACTATCTTGTTTACTTCTTTCAATAACTTTCTGAAATAGGCACTATCATTAGTTTTATTTTATGCATGAGGAAACAAGGTTAGAGTAATCAAGTATCTGGTTTGAGGCTACATGGTGTCAGACATGAGATTTGAACACAAGTCTGAGTTCTGAGTCCTTTCTCTTAACCATTGTATTATATACTGCTTCCTATTTCCTTGTGAGCTTTGATATCAGTCAGGGCCAAGACTTGAAATTATAGGGGATCAAAGGATGGAAGCAGAGAGCAAACATTCCCTTATCAGTGCTTTATTAAGGTGGTAGTTTTCCCCAGAAGGCAAATAGAGCAGTAGGCTGAATCAAGAGTCTCCAGATCAAGATAAATATTTTCATTTCATTTTTATTTTTTTTCTTTCCAACTTTTAGGTTCAGGTGATACATGTACAGGTTTGTTACATGAGTAATTTGCATGTTGTGGGGATTTGGTGTACAGATTATTTCATCACCCAGGTAATAAGCATAGTACCCAATAGATAGTTTTTTAATCCTCATCTTCCTCCTACCCTCCACCTTCAAGTAGGCCATGATGTCTGTTGTTCCTTTCTTGGTGTCCATGTGTACTCAATGTTTAGGTCCCACATATAAGTGAGAAAATGCAGTATTTTCTTTTCTGTTCCTGCACTTATTTGCTTAAGATAACAGCATCCAGTTCCATTCACATTACTACAAAGGACATTATTTCATTATTTCTTATGGCTGTGTAGTGTTCAATGGTGTATGTGTACTACATTTTGTTTTCTTTAACTTTTATTTTAAGTTCCAGGGTTACATGTGCAGATCTGTTACATAGGTAAACATGCGCCATGGTGGTTTGCTGCATAGAACAATCCATCACCTAGGTATTCAGCCCAGAACGCATTAGCTATTCTTCCTGATGCTCTCCCTCCCTCTGCCTCCCCGTGATAGGCCCCAGTGTGTGTTGATTCACATGTGGTACTGGTATTCTGTTCCTGTGTTAGTTTGCTGAGGATAATGACTTCCAGCTCCATCCATGTCCCTGTCAAGAACATGATTGTATTCCTTTTTATGGCTGCATAGTGTTCGATGGTGTATATGTACCACATTTTCTTTATCCAGTCTGTTATTGATGAGCATTTTGGTTGATTTCATATCTCTGCTATTCTGAATAGTGCTGCAATGAACATATATGTGCATATTTATAAAAGAATGATTTCTATTCCTTTGGATTTATACCCAGTAATGAGGTTGCTGGGTCAAATGATATTCCTGCTTCTAGATCTTTGCAGAATTGCCACACCGTCTTCCACAATGGTTGAAGTAATTTGTATTCTCACCAACAGTGTAAAGGCATTCTTTTTTCTCCGCAACCTCACCAGCATCTGCTTTTTCTCGACTTTAATAATCACCACTCTGACCAGCATGAGAGGGCCTCTCATTGTAGTTACGATTTGTGTTTCTCTAACGATCAATTATGTTAAGTTTTTTTCATGTTTGTTGATCACATGAATGTCTGCTTTTGAGAAGTGTCTGTTTATGTCCTTTTCCCAGTTTTTAATAGGGTCGTTTGTTTTTTCTTGTAAATTTGTTTAAGTTTCTTGTAGACTATGGTTGTTAGCCCTTTGTCAGATAGATTGCACAAAACTTCTCCCATTTTGTAGGTTGTCTGTTCTCTCTGATGATAGTTTCTTTTTTTTTTTTTATCCTGAGAGTATTTTATTTTTATCATTTTTAAAATTTTTTTTATTATACTTTAAGTTCTAGGGTACATGTGCATAATGTGCAGGTTTGTTACATATGTATACTTGTGCCATGTTGGTGTGCTGCACCCATCAACTCGTCAGCACCCATCAATTCATCATTTATATCAAGTATAACTCCCAATGCAATCCCTCCCCCCTCCCCCTTCCCCATGATAGGCGCCAGTGTGATGTTCCCCTTCCCGAGTCCAAGTGATGTCATTGTTCAGTTCCCACCTATGAGTGAGAACATGCGGTGTTTGGTTTTCTGTTCTTGTGATAGTTTGCTAAGAATGATGGTTTCCAGCTGCATCCATGTCCCTACAAAGGACACAAACTCATCCTTTTTTATGGCTGCATAGTATTCCATGGTTTTGCATGCAGAAGTTCTTTAGTTTCATTAGATGCCATTTGTCTATTTTTGCTTTTGTTGCAATTGCTTATGGCATTTTCTTCATGAAATCTTTGCTTGTGCCTATTTCCTGAATGGTATTGCCTAGATTTTCCTCTAAGATTTTTGTGGTTTTAGGTTTTACATTTAAGTCTTTAATCCATTTTGGTTTCATTTTTGTATAAGTTGTAAGGAAGGGGGTCCAGTTTTTTTTTTTTTTATCCTGAGAGTATTTATTTTTATCATTTTTAAAATTTTTTTTATTATACTTTAAGTTCTAGGTACATGTGCATAATGTGCAGGTTTGTTACATATGTATACTTGTGCCATGTTGGTGTGCTGCACCCATCAACTCGTCAGCACCCATCAATTCATCATTTATATCAAGTATAACTCCCAATGCAATCCTCCCCCCTCCCCCTTCCCCATGATAGGCGCCAGTGTGATGTTCCCCTTCCCGAGTCCAAGTGATGTCATTGTTCAGTTCCCACCTATGAGTGAGAACATGCGGTGTTTGGTTTTCTGTTCTTGTGATAGTTTGCTAAGAATGATGGTTTCCAGCTGCATCCATGTCCCTACAAAGGACACAAACTCATCCTTTTTTATGGCTGCATAGTATTCCATGGTTTTGCATGCAGAAGTTCTTTAGTTTCATTAGATGCCATTTGTCTATTTTTGCTTTTGTTGCAATTGCTTATGGCATTTTCTTCATGAAATCTTTGCTTGTGCCTATTTCCTGAATGGTATTGCCTAGATTTTCCTCTAAGATTTTTGTGGTTTTAGGTTTTACATTTAAGTCTTTAATCCATTTTGGTTTCATTTTTGTATAAGTTGTAAGGAAGGGGGTCCAGTTTTTTTTTTTTTTCTATATATGGCTAGCCAGTTCTTCCAGTACCACTTATTAAATTGGGAATAATTTCCTCATTGCTTGCTTTTGTCTGGTTTGTAAAATATCAGGTGGTTTGCAGGTGTATGGTCTTGTTTCTTAGTTATCTATTCTGTTTAATTGGTCTTTGTGCCTTTTTTTGTAACAATACCATGCAGTTTTGGTTATTGTAGCCTTGTAGTAAGTATAGTTTGAAGTCAAGTAGCCTGATGCCTCCAGCTTTGTTCTTTTTGCTTAGGATTTTCTTGGCTATATGGGGTTTTTGCTTCCATAAGAACTTTAAAATAGTTTTTTTTTCCCTAATTCTGTGAAGAATGTCAATGGTAGTTTAATGGGAATAGCATTGAATCTATAAATTACTTCAGGCAGTATGGCCATTTTCACAATATTGATCCTTCCTATCCATGAGCATGGAATGGTTTTCCGTTTGTTTGTGTCCTCTCTGATTTCCTTGAACAGTGGTTTGTAGTTCTCCTTGAAGATGTCCTTCACTTCCTTTGTTAACTGTATTCCTAGGTGTTTTATTTCTTTGTAGCAATTGTGAATGAGAGTTCATTCAGGATTTGGCTCTCTGCATGCCTATTGTTGGTGTATAGGAAGGCTAGCAATTTTTACACATTGATGTTTCATTCCGAGACTTTGCTGAAGTTGCTTATCAGCTTCAGAAGCTTTTGGGTTGAAACCATGGGTTTTCTAGATATGGGATCATGTCATCTGCAAAAAAAGATAATTTGACTTCCTCTCTTCCTATTTGAATACTCTTTATATCTTTCTCTTGCCTGATTGCACTGGCCAGAACTTTCAATACTATGTAAGGAGGGATGAGAGAGGTCATCCTTGTGTTGGTTTTCAAGGGGAAGGCTTCGAGCTCTTTCCTATTCAGAGTGATATTGACTATGGGCTTGTCCTACATGACTCTGTTTATTTTAATTAGGCATTCCCCCAATTCCTAATTTATTGAGAGTTTTTAACATGAAGGGATGTTAAATTTTATTGAAGGCCTTTTCTGTGTCTGTTGAGATAATCATTTGTTTTCCTTCTTTAGTTCTGTTTATGTGATGAATCAAATTTATTGATTCATGTATACTGAACCAAACTTACATCCCAGAGGTGAAGCCAACTTGATTGTGGTGGATAAACTTTTTGATGTGCTGCTGGATTTGGTTTGCCAGTATTTTATTGAGGATTTTTGCATTGATCTACATCAAGGATATTGGCCTAAAGTTTTCTTTTTTGATTTTATCCGTCAGGTTTTGGTATCAGGATGATGCTGGCCTCATGAAATGAGTGAGGGAGGAGCCCTCCTTTTCAAATTTTTGGAATTGTTTCAGAAAAAATGATACCAGTTCCTCTTTGTACCTCTGGTAGAATTCAACTGCAAATCTGTGTGATCCTGGGCTTTCTTTGTTGGTAGGGTATTAATTGCTGCCTCAATTTCAGAACTCATTATTGGTCTATTCAGGGATTCAATTTCTTCCTGGTTCAGTCTTGGGAGGGTATATGTGTCCAGGAATTTATCCACTTCTAGATTTTCTAGTTTATGTGTTTCTAGTATTCTCTGATGGTTGTTTATATTTCTATGGGGTCAGTGGTGATATCCCTTTTATCATTTCTAATTGTGTCTTGAATTTGAATGTTAGCCTGTCTTGCTAGGTTGAGGAAGTTCTCCTAGATGATATCCTGCAGTATGTTTTCCACCTTAGTTCCGTTCTTCTCATCTCTTTCAAGTACCCCAATCAGTCCTAGGATTGGTCTTTTTACATAATCCTATATTTGTTGGAAGTTTTGTTCATTTCTTTTCATTCTTTTTTCTCTAATCTTCTGTGCCTGTCTTATTTCAGAAAGATAGTCTTTAAGCTCTGAGATTCTTCTCTCCACTGGCCTATTTGGCTACTGATACTTGTGATTGCATTCTCGTATTGAGTTTTTCAGCTCCATCAGATGGGTTATGTTTCTCTCTCAACTGGTTATTCTGGTTAACAGCTTCTGTAACGTTTTATCATGGTTCTTAGCTTCTTCGCATTGGGTTAGAACATGCTCCTTTACCTCAGTAAAGTTCATTAGGGCCCACCTTCTGAAGCCTACTTGTCAGTTCAGCCATCTCAGCCTCACCCTGGTTCTGTGCCCTTTCTGGAGAGGTGTTACAGTCATTTGGAAGAGAAGAGGAACTCTGGGTTTTTGAGTTTTTGGCATTTTTTTCAATGATTCCTTTTCATCTTTGTGGACTTTTCTGTCTTCTATCTTTGAGGTTGCTGACCTTTGAATGGGGTTTTTGTTAGGTCTTTTGTTGCTGCTGTTGTTGTTGTTGCTTTCTCTTTGTTTGTTTCTCTTTTAGCAGTCAGGACCCATTTCTGAAGGACTGCTGCAGTTTACTGGGTGTCCACTTCAGGTTGTAGTCACCTGGGTCTTTCCTGCACATGGAGGTATCACCAGTGGAGGCTGCAAAACAGCAGAGATGGCAGTGTGCTTCTTCCTCTGGGAGCTCTTTCCCAGAGGGTCAGTCACCTGATGCTGGCCTGAAAGCTCCTGTAGGAGGTGTCTGGAGACCCCTGTTGGGAGGTCTCACCCAGTCAGGAGGAACCGGATCAGGGACCCACTTAAAGAAGTAGTCTGTCTTCCCCTTGGTGGAGTGGGTGTGCTGTGCTGGGGGTTACCCCTTGTTTAGACTGCCCGGACTCTCCAGAGCCAGAAAAGGTTAAGTTGGCTGAACTGCAGAGACTGTGGGTGCCCCTCCCCCCAGAAGCTTCCTCCTAGGGAGATCAGAGTTCTGTCCATAAAACTCTGACTGGAGTTGCCGAAATACCTGCAGGGAAGCCCCGCCCAGTGAGGAGGAATGGATTGGGGTCCCACTTACCGAAGCAGTCTGGCCACGACCTGCCACAGCAGCTGTGCTGTGCTGTGAGGAGTTCCTCACAGTCTGGACAATCTACACTCTCTGGAGTCAGCAGGTCAGTATGGCCAACTGGAGCCACAGAGATGGCGGCTGTCCCTTCCCCGCAGAACTCTAGCCTGCTGCCACTGGCCAGCTGGAATTCTAAGCCAGTGGTTTTTATCTTATGAGGTGCCATGGGAGTGGGGCCTGCTGAATGACACTACTTGGCTCCATTGCTTCAGTCCCCTTCCTATGGGAATGGACAGATCTCCTGCTTCACTGGAATTCCCAGGGTGGGAGTATGTAAAATCTCCTGTGTCTCTGTGTGTGACCGAGTGGCTGCCAAGAGTCTGCACAGCTCTGTGCTTCGGACCCAAGTCCCTGGTGGTATGGGCTCACAAGGAGATCTTCTGATCCGTGAATTGCAACGATCCATGGGAAAAGCATGGTTTCCCAGGTGGGAGTCACACAATAACTCACTGCTTTCCTTGGTTGGGGTTGGGAGCTCCCCTTGCTCTGTGTTGCTCCTAGGTGGGCCGTCGTCCCACCCTGCTTTTCCTCACTATCTGTGTGTCATTCCAAGTGCCTAGTCAGTCCCAATGCAACAATCTGGATGCCTCAGTCCACTTCTGATGTGCATTTAGTTTGATTCCATGTCTTTGCTATTGTGAATAGTGCTGTCATGAATATACACGTGCATGGGTCTTTACAGTAGAGCAATTTATATTCCTTAGGGTACATAACCAGTAATGGGATTGCTGGGTTGTTTAAGTTATTTGAGAAACCTCTAAACTACTTTCCATGGTGGCTGAACTAGTTTACATTCCCACCAGCAGTGTATAAGCTTTCCCTTTTCTCTGCAATCCTACCATCATCTGTTATTTTTTTAACTTTCTAATAATAATCATTCTGAGAGTGTGGAATGGTATCTCCCTATGGTTTTAATATTCATCTCTCTAATGTTTAGTGATATTGGGCTTTTTTTTCATATGCTTGTTGGCCACATGTATGCATGTATGTCTTCTTTTGAGAAGTGTCTGTTCATGTCCTTTGCCCGTTTTTAAGTGGGATTGTTTTTTGCTTGTTAATTTAAGTTCCTTATGGATTCTGGATACTAGACCTTTGTGGGATGCATAGTTTGTGAGTATTTTTTCCTATTCTGTTGGTTATCTGTTTACTCTGTTGATAGTTTCTTTAGCTGTGCAGAAGCTCATTTCTCAGTTTTGGTTTTTTTGTTGACTTTGTTAAAGATCAAAGTGTGTGGCTTTATTTCTGGGTTTTCTAACTTGTACCATTGGTCTATGTGTCTGTTTTTGAACCAGCACTACACTCTTTTGGTTACTGTAGCTATGTAGTATAGTTTGAGGTTGGGTAGTGTGATGCCTCCAACTTTTTTATTTTTGTTTAGGATAGTCTTGGCTCTTCAGGCTCTTTGTTTTCATATGAATTTTACTATCATTTCTTCTAATTCTTCTAATTCTGTGAACAATGTCATTTTGGAAGAAATAACATTGAATTTATAAATTGCCTTAGGCAGTAAGGCCATTTTAATCATATTGATTCTTCCTTTTCATGAGCATGGAATATCTCTGATTTCTTTCAGCAGTGTTTTATAATTCTAATGGTAGAGCAATTTCACTCCCTTGGTTGGGTGTATTCCTTAGTATATTATTTTATTTTTTGTGGGTATTGTGATGGGATTGCCTTATTGATTTGACTTTCAGCCTGGATGATGATGTTGCGTAGTAACGCTACAGATTTTTGTACATTGATTTTGTATCCTGAAACTTTGCTGAAGTTGTTTATCATAGCAAGAAGATTTTGAGCAGAGATTGTGGGGTTTTCTAGATATAGAATCATATTGTATGCAAACAGGGATAGTTTGACTTTCTGTTCCTTTCTGGATGCCTTTTATTTTGTTCTCTTGCCTGATTGCTCTGGCTAGAACTTGCAGTACTATGGTGATTAGCAGTGGTGAGAGTGGGCATCTATGTCTTCTGGTTTTCAAGGGAAATGCTTTCAGCTTTCATCTATTCAGTATGATGTTGGCTATGGATTTGTCATAGATGGTTCTTATTACTTTAAGGTATGTTCCTGCAATGCCTAGCTTTTTGAGAGTTTTCAACATGAAGGACTGATTGCCAGATAATATCCAAAACCTTTTGGGCATCTATTGAGATGATCATGTGGTTTTGTTTTTAGTTCTGTTTTTTGTTTTGTGTGTGTATGTGTGATGAATCATTTTTATTGATTTGCATATGTGGAACCAACCTTGCATCACAGGAATGAAGCCTACTTAACCATAGTTGATAAAATTTGGCTCTGTGTCCCCACCCAAATCTCATGTGTCCGGGGAAGGACCTGGTGGGAGGCGATTGGATCATGGAGGCAGATTTTCTCCATGCTGCTCTCCTGATAGTAAGTTCTCACAGCTGATCATTTAAAAGTGTGGCACTTCCCCCCCCGCCCCCCCCCCCCGCCACCATGTAAAATGTGCTTTGGTTCCCCTTCACTTTCTGCCTTGATTGTAAGTTTCTTGAGGCCTCCCCAGCTATACCAAACTGTGAGTCAATTAAACCTATCTTTAATTTTTTTTTTTTTTTTACACTTTAAGTTCTAGGGTACATATGCACAATGTACAAGTTTGTTACATAGATATACATGTGCCATGTTGGTATGCTGTACCCATTAACTCATCATTTACATTAGGTATTTCTCCTAATGCTGTCCCTCCCCCTGCCCCCCACCCCATGACAGGCCCCCATGTGTGATGTTCCCCACCCTGTGTCCAAGTGTTCTCACTGTTCAATTCCCACCTATGAGTGAGAACATGTGGTGTTTGTTAACCTATCTTTTTAAAAAATAAATTACCCAGTCTCAGGTAGTTATTTCTGGCAGTGTGAAAATGGACTAATACAATGGTGGATGGGCTTTTTATGTGCTGCTAGATTCAATTTGCAAGTACGTTTTGGAGGATTTTTACATCTATGTATATTAAGGATATTGACCTGAAGTTATCTTCTCCTTTTTTTTTGTATCTATGCCAGTTATTGGTATTAGAATAATCTTTGAGTTAGAGAGGAGTCCTTTCTCAATTTTGGGGAATGGTTTTAGTAGGATTGGTGCCAGCTCTTCTTTATATGCCTTTAGAATTTGGCTGTGAATCTATTTGGTCCAGGTTTTTTCTGGTTGGTAGGCTTTTCATTACTAATTTAATTTCAAAACTCATTATTGGTCTGTTTAGAATTTCAATGTCTCCTTTGTTCAACCATAGGAGATTGTATGTTTCCAGGAATTTATCCATTTCTTCTAGGTTTTCTTGTTTGTGTGCCTAGCAGTGTTCTTAATAGTCTCTGTGGGTATTTTTTTTTTCCTCTGGAGCCAATGGTAATGGTTCCTTTATCATGCCTGATTCTATTTATTTGGACCTTCTGTTTTTTTTCTTATTAGTTTAGTCATCTATCAACCTCATATATTCTTTCAGAGAACCAACTTTTGGTTTTGTTGGTCTTTTGTATGGGTCATTCAGCTCAGCTCTGGGTTGGTTATCTCTTTTCTTCTGCTGTTTTGAGGGTTGGTTTGCTCTTGTTTTTCTAGTCCCTTTAGGTGTGGTGTTAGCTTGTTAATTTGATATCTTTCTGCTTCTTTGATGTGAGCATTTAGTTCTTTAAACTTTCCTCTCAACAGTACTTTAACTGTATCCCATAGATTCTCGTATGTTGTACATTTGTTTTCATTAGTTTCAAAGAATTTATTGATTTCTGCCTTAATTTCATTGTTTATGCAAAAGTCATTCAGGAGGTGGGCGGAGCAAGATGGTCGAATAGGAACAGCTCCAGTCTCCAGCTCCCAGCCCGAGTGACACCAAAGACAGGTGATTTCTGTGTTTCCAACTGAGGTACTGGGTTCATCTCACTAGGGAGTGCCAGACAATCAGTGCTGGTCAGCTGCTGCAGCCCAACCAGCAAGAGCTGAAGCAGGGCGAGGCATCGCCTCACCTGGGAAGCACAAGGGGGAAGAGAATCCCTTTTCATAGCCAGGGGAACTGAGACACACAACACCTGGAAAATCGGGTAACTCCCACCCCAATACTGCGCTTTACCAAGGGTCTTAGCAAATGGGCACACCAGGAGATTATATCCCACACCTGGCCGGGAGGGACCCATGCCCACAGAACCTCCCTCACTGCTAGCACAGCAGTCTGCAATCTAACTGCAAGGCAGCAGCAAGACTGGGGGAGGGGCGCCCACCATTGCAGAGGCTTAAGTAGGTAAACAAAGCTCCTGGGAAGCTCAAACTGGGTGGAATTCACAGCAGCTCAAGGGGACCTGCCTGTCTCTGTAGACTCCACCTTTGGGGACAGGGCACAGCTAAATAACAACAAAAACAACAACAATAAAAAGCAGCAGAAACCTCTGCAGATGCTAACGACTCTGTCTGACAGCTTTGAAGAGAGCAGTGGATCTCCCAACACGGAGATCTCAGAACGGACAGACTGCCTGCTCAAGTGGGTCCCTGACCCCTGAGTGGCCTAACTGGGAGACATCCCCCAGGAGGGGCAGACCGACACTCCACACCTCGCATGGCGGGGTACACCGTGAGAGGAAGCTTCCAAAGCAAGAATTAGACAGGTACACTTGCTGTTCAGCAATATTCTATCTTCTGCAGCCTCTGTTGCTGATACCCAGGCAAACAGGGTCTGGAGTGTACCTCAAGCAATCTCCAACAGACCTAGAGCTGAGGGTCCTGACTGTTAGAAGGAAAACTAACAAACAGGAAGGACACCCACACTAAAACCCCATCAGTACGTCACCATCATCAAAGACCAGAGGCAGATAAAACCACAAAGATGAGGAAAAAGCAGGGCAGAAACGCTGGAAATTCAAAAAATAAGAGCGCATCTCCCCCTCCAAAGGAAAGCAGCTCATGGCCAGCAACAGATCAAAGCTGGACAGAGAAGGACTTTGATGAGATGAGAGAAGAAGTCTTCAGACCATCAAACTTCTCAGAGCTAAAGGAGGAATTACATACCCAGCGCAAAGAAACTAAAAATCTTGAAAAAAGAGTGGAAGAATTGATAACTAGATAATTAATGCAGAGAAGGCCATAAACGAACTGACAGAGATGAAAACCATGACACGAGAAATACGTGACAAATCCACAAGCATCAGTAACTGACTCGATCAACTGGAAGAAAGAGTATCAGCAATGAGGATCAAATGAATGAAATGAAGCAAGAAGAGAAACCTAAAGAAAAAAGAAGAAAAAGAAATGAACAAAGCCTGCAAGAAGTATGGGATCATGTAAAAAGACCAAATCTACATCTGATTGGGGTTCCTGAAAGTGAGGGGGAAAATGGAAGCAAGTTGGAAAACACTCTTCAGGATATCATCCAGGAGAACTTCCCCAACCTAGTAGGGCAGGCCAACATTCAAATTCAGGAAATACAGAGAATGCCACAAAGATACTCCTCGAGAAGAACAACTCCAAGACACATAATTGCAAGATTCACCAAAGTTGAAATGAAGGAAAAACTGTGAAGGGCAGCCAGAGAGAAAGGTCAGGTTACTCACAAAGGGAAGCCCATCACACTAACAGCAGATCTCTCGGCAGAAACTCTACAAGCCAGAAGAGAGTGGGGGCCAATATTCAACGTTCTTAAAGAAAAGAATTTTAAACCCAGAATTTCATATCCAGCAAACTAAGTTTCGTAAGTGAAGGAGAAATAAAATCCTTAGAGATAAGCAAATGCTTAGAGATTTTGTCACCACCAGGCCTGCCTTACAAGAGACCCTGAAGGAAGCCCTAAACATGGAAAGGAACAACCGGTACCAGCCATTGTAAAAACACGCCAAAATGTAAAGCATCGAGGCTAGGAAGAAACTGCATCAACTAACGAGCAAAATAACCAGTTAATATCATAATGGCAGGATCAAGTTCACACATAACAAATTAACCTTAAATGTCAATGGACTAAATGCTCCAATTAAAAGACACAGACTGGCAAACGGATAAAGAGTCAAGACCCATCAGTCTGCTGTATTCAGGAGACCCATCTCATGCAGAGACATACATAGGCTCAAAATAAAGGGATGGAGGAAGATCTACCAAGCAAATGGAGAACAAGAAAAAGCAGGGGTTGCAATCCTAGTCTCTGATAAAACAGACTTTAAACCATCAAAGATCAAAAGAGACAAAGAAGGCCATTACATAATGGTAAAGGGATCAATTCAACAGGAAGAGCTAACTCTCCTAAATATCTATGCACCTAATACAGGAGCACCCAGATTCATAAAGCAAGTCCTTAGAGACTTACAAAGAGACTTAGACTCCCATACAATAATAATGGAGACTTCAACACTCCACTGTCACATTAGACAGATCAACGAGACAGAAAGTTAACAAGGATATCCAGGAATGAACTCATCTCTGCAGCAATCAGACCTAATAGACATCTACAGAACTGTCCACCCGAAATCAACACAATATACATTCTCTCAGCACCACATCGCACTTATTCCAAATTGACCAATAATTGAAGTAAAGCACTCCTCAGCAAATGTACAAGAACAGAAATTATAACAAACTGTCTCTCAGACCACAGTGCAATCAAACTAGAACTCAGAACTAAGAACTCAATCAAAACACTCAACTACATGGAAACTGAATACCTGCTCCTGAATGACTACTGGGTTCATAACGAAATGAAGGCAGAAATAAAGATGTTCTTTGAAAGCAATGAGAAAAAAGATGCAACATACCAGAATCTCTGGGACACATTTAAAGCAGTGTGTAGAGGGAAATTTATAGCACTAAATGCCCACAAGAGAAAGCTGGAAAGATCTAAAATTGACACTCTAACCTCACAATTAAAAGAACTAGAGAGCAAGAGCAAATGCATTCAAAAGCTAGCAGAAGGCAAGAAATAACTAAGATCAGAGCAGAACTGAAGGAGATAGAGACACAAAAAACCCTCCAAAAATCAATGAATCCAGGAGTTGGTTTTTTGAAAAGATCAACAAAATTGATAGACTGCTAGCAACTAATAAGAAAAGAGAATCATCAAACAGACGCAATAAAAAATGATAAGGGGATATCACCACCGACCCCACAGAAATACAAACTACCATCAGGAATACTATAAATGCCTCTATGCAAATCAACTAGAAAATCTAGAAGAAATGGATAATTTCCTGACACTTACACTCTCCCAAGACTAAACCAGAAGAAGCTGAATCCCTGATAGACCAATAGCAGGCTCTGAAATTGAGGCAATAATTAATAGCCTACCAACCAAAAAAGTCCAGGACTGGATGGATTCACAGCTGAATTCTACCAGAGGTACAAAGAGGAGCTGGTACCATTCCTTCTGAAACTATTCCAATCAATAGAAAAAGAGGAATCCTCCCTAACTCATTTTATGAGGCCAACATCATCCTGATACCAAAGCCTGGCAGAGACACAACAAAAATACAGAATTTTAGACCAATATCCCTGATGAACATTGATGCAAAAATCCTCAATCAAATACTGGCAAACCGAATCCAGCAGGACATCAAAAAGCTTATCCACCATGATCAGTGGGCTTCATCCCTGGGATGCAAGGCTGGTTCAACATTCACAAATCAATAAACGTAATCCAGCATTATACAAGAACCAAAGACAAAAACCACATGATTATCTCATAGATGCAGAAAAGGCTTTTGACAAAATTCAACAGCCCTTCATGCAAAAACGCTCAATAAATTCGGTATTGATGGAACGTACCTCAAATAATAAGAGCTATTTATGACAAACCCACAGACAATTTCTTACTGAATGAGCCAAACTGGAAAAATTCCCTTTGAAAACTGGCACAAGACAGGGATGCCCTCTCTCACCACTCCTATTCAACATAGTCTTGGAAGTTCTGGCTAGGGCAATCAGGCAAGAGAAAGAAATCAAGGGTATTCAGTTAGGAAAAGAAGAAGTCAAACTGTCCCTGTTTTGCAGATGACATGATTGTATTTTAGAAAACCCTGTGGTCTCAGCCCAAAATCTTCTTAAGCTGATTAGAACATCAGCAAAGTCTCAGGATACAAAATAATGTGCAAAAATCACAAGCATTCTTATACACCAGTACAGACAAGCAGAGAGCCAAATCATGAATGAACTCCATTCACAATAGCTTCAAAGAGAATAAATACCTAGGAATCCAACTTACAAGGGATGTCAAGGACCTCTTCAAGGAGAACTACAAACCACTGCTCAGTGAAATCAAAGAGGACATGAACAAATGAAAGAACATACCATGCTCATGGATAGGAAGAATCAATATCGTGAAATGGCCATACTGCCCAAGGTTATTTATAGATTCAATGCCATCCCACATCAAGCTACCGGTGAGTTTCTTCACAGAATTGGAAAAAACTACTTTAAAGTTCATATGGAACCAAAAAGAGCCCACATTGCCAAGACAATCCTAAGTCAAAAGAACAAAGCTGGAGGCATCACGCTACTTATACAAACTATACTACAAGCTACAGTAACCAAAACAGCATGGTACTGGTACCAAAACAGAGATATAGACCAATGGAACAGAACAGAGTCCTCAGAAATAATACCACACATCTACAGCCATCCGATCTTTGACAAACCTGAGAGAAACAAGAAATGGGGAAAGGATTCCCTATTTAATAAATGGTGCTGGGAAAATTGGCTAGCCATAAGTAGAAAGCTGAACGGGATCCTTTCCTTACTCCTTATACGAAAATTAATTCAAGATGGATTAGAGACTTAATATTAGACCTAATACCATAAAAACCCTAGAAGAAAACTAGGTAATACCATTCAGGACATAAGCATGGGCAAGGACTTTATGTCTAAAACACCAAAAGCAGCAGCAACAAAAGCCAAAATGACAAATGGGATCTAATTTAACTAAAGAGCTTCTGCACAGCAAAGAAACTACCATCAGAGTGAACAGGCAACCTACAGAATGGGAGAAATTTTTGCAATGTACTCATCTGACAAAGGGCTAATATCCAGACCTACAAAGAACTCAAACAAATTTACAAGAAAAAACAAGCAATCCCATCAAAAAGTGGGCAAAGGATGTAAACAGACATTTCTCAAAAGAAGACATTCATACAGCCAACAGACACATGAAAAAATGCTCATCATCACTCACCATCAGAGAAATGCAAATCAAAACCACAATGAGATACCATCTCACCAGTTAGAATTGCAGTCATTCAAAAGTCAGGAACAACAGGTGCTGGAGAGGATGTGGAGAAGTAGGAACACTTTTACACTGTTGGTGGATTGTAAAGTAGTTCAACCATTATGGAAACAGTATGGCGATTCCTCACGGATCTAGGACTAGAAGTATTATATGACCCGCCATCCCATACTGGGTATATACCCAAAGGATTATAAATCAGCTGCTATAAAGACACATCACAGTATGTTTATTACGGCACTATTCACAATAGCAAAGACTTGAATCAACCCAAATGTCCATCAGTGACAGACTGGATTAAGAAAATGTGGCACATATACACCATGGAATACTATGCAGCCATAAAAAAGGATGAGTTTGTGTCCTTTGTAGGGACATGGATGCAGCTGGAAACCATCATTCTCTGCACAGTATCATAAGAACAGGAAACCCAACACCGCATATTCTCACTCATAGGTGGGAACTGAACAATGAGATCACTTGGACTCGGGAAGGGGAACATCACACACCGGGGCCTATTATGGGGAGGGGGGTGGGGGGAGGGATTGCATTGGGAGTTATACCTGATGTAAATGACGAGTTGATGGGTGCTGACGAGTTGATGGGTCGTCATCAACATGGCCCAAGTATACATATGTAACAAACCTGCACTTACACACATGTACCCTAGAACTTAAAGTATAATAATAATGAAAAAAAGAAGTTTTCCAAGATCAAAAAAAAAAAAAAATGTCATTCAGGAGTAGGTTTTTAATTTCCATGTAATTGTATGGTTTTGAGAAACCCTGTTAGTATTAACTTCTATTTTATTGCCCTGTGGTCTGAGAGTGGTTGGTATGATTTTTTTTTTTAATTTGTTGAGTTGTATTACAGTCAAGTGTGTGGTCAATTTTAGACCATGTACCATGGGCAGATGAGAAGAATGTATATTCTGTTGTTGGGTACTCTGCAGGTTCTGTTAGGTCATTTGGTCAAGTGTTGAGTTAGGTCCTGAATATCTTTGTTGTTTTTCTGCCTTGATGATCCGTCTAACATTGTCAGTAGGATGTTGAAGTCCTCCTACTATTATTGTATGGTTATCTAGTTCTATTCATGGTTCTCAAGAACTTGTTTTATAAATATGGGTGCTCCAGTGTTGGATACATATATATTTAGGATAATTAAATATTTTTGAATTGAACTCTTCATCATTATGTACTGCCTTTCTTTGTCCCTTTTGAGCATTTTTAGTTTAACATTTGTTTTGTCAGAAATTAGAATAGAATAGCAACCCCTGGTTTTGTTTTTTTCAATTTGCTTGGTAGATTTTTCTCAATTCCTTTACTTTGAGCCTATGGGTGTCACTGCATATAAGATGGGTCTCTGGAAGATCACAGACAGTTGGGTCTTCTTTTTCCAGCTTGCCACTCTGTGCATTTTATGTGGGGTGTCTAGACTGTTTACATTCGAGGTTAATATTGACATGTACAGATTTGATCCTGTCATCCTCTTGTTAGTTGGTTGTTATGCAGACTTGATTGCATTGTTGCTTTATAGTGTCAATGGGCTATGTACTTAGGTGTGTTTTGTGGTGGGTCAGTACTGATCTTTCATTTCCATATTAGCCACTCCCTTAAGGGCCTCTTGTAAGGCAGGTGTGCTGGTAATAAACTTCCTTAGCATTTGTTTGAGAAGGGTCTTATTTCTCCTTTCCTTATAAAGCTTAGTTTGGCTAAATATGAAATTCTTTGTTGGAATTTCTTTTCTTTAAGAATGATGAATATAGGACCCCAATCTGTTCTGGTTTATGTGATTTCTGCCAAAAGGTCTGCTGTTAGCCTGATGGGGTTCCCTTTGTAGATGAATTACCCCTTCTCTCTAGCTGTCTTTAATTTTTTTTCACTTTGACTTTGAAGAATCTGATGACTATATGTCTTAGTGATGATCATCTTGAATAGGACCTCACAAGGGTTCTCTGCATTTCCTGACTTTGAATGTTGACTTCACTAGCAAGATTGGGGAATTTTTTGTGGACAATATCCTCAAATATGTTTTGCAAATTGCTTGCTGTCTCTCTCTCTTTCAGGGACACCAGTGAGTCAGAGATTTTGTCTATTTACATAATCCAACATTTCTTGTAGGTTTTGTTCATTCTTTTTAATTTTTTTTCTTTATTTTTGTTTCAGTTGACTTCAAGAATGAGTCTTCAAGCTCTGATATTCTTTCCTCAGCTTGGTCCATTATGCTGTTAGTACTTCTAATAATATTGTGAAGTTCTTGTAGTAAGTTTTTCACCTCTATCAGATATGTGTGGTTCTTTCTTAAAATGGCTATTTTATCTTTCGGCTTTTGTATAATTTTATTAGACTCCTTACATTCCTTTGATTGGGTTTCAATTTCTTCTGAATCTCAATGATCTTTATTGCTATCCAGATTCTGAATTCTATGTCTGTCATTTCAGCTGTTTCAGCCTGGATACAAACTATTGCTGGAGAGCTAGTATGGTCATTTGGAGGAAAGAGATGCTCTGGCTTTTTGAGTTGTCAGAGTTCTTGCACTGGTTCTTTCTCATCTGTGTGGGATGATGTTCTTTTGGTGATTGAAGTTACTGTCCTTTGGGTGGGGCTTTTTGCTTTTATATTCTTTGATGCCCTTGAGGATTCTGACTGTGGTATTAGTTGGGTTTATTCAACTGACATTGTTTCTGCCTTACTTCAGGGGGTCACAACTCAGCTCAGCACTCCTGGGCTATGTGCTGTAACCCTGGAGGACTGGTACAAGGGCTAAGACTTTGTTCTCCAGCCCCTTGAGGTTAAGCTCCTGCTGTGCTGGAGGGGACAAGGGCAAGGACACTCTGATGACAAGTGCTGGCCAATCTGCTTTGTTCAGTCAGTGGCAGCAGCAGTGAGATGTATTTTTAAATTTCCAAAGTGGTTAATAGGGTTTGTATAAAGTAGCTGACACATTGAGTGTGTGCAACAAATAATAGCTTTGATTGTTATTGCTATTTTAATAACAATAATGAAGATAGAGAAGCACTAAATACAGTGGAGGATGAACAAAACACACATTATTTAAAAAGGTAAGCTGAAAAACCAAAACCTGACTACTTTTTAAAATCAGTATTTTTTTTTTTTATTCCTACTGAGAGTGAGTGATGTAGCAGAATAGATAGTGCTGATGCTACTCTGGGAGTCCCTCTAAATAGAAATGCTGAACACTCAGCAGTGAGAAACCCCAGGTGTTAGGGTCAATGTTTCCTGGGATATAGATGGCTGGCTCCAGGGGTTTTACAATTATTCTAGATGGACCTACTCTGGAATGACAATAAATATGTTCTGGTATATATATACTATTCACACAGATTGCTTTGCCTGAATTTGGTCAACTCTTCCCCTCAATAGACTAGATTCTATAAAAAAGGAAAAAATATTTTGGTGCTTACATAGTGACAACCATCTTTCCCCCTTTTCTCCTTTATGCAGGTTTTAACAGACTTTTATTAAGTGCTGCTTCTTTGCCAGGCCTCATGCTGCGGAGGTACCAATAAAACACTGAGGCTATAGCTGGCATAAGCAGTGAATGGTCCTCATTTGTCTCAACACCCTCCCAACATGACTTTAGATTGCCTAGAACCTGAAATTCCCACCATTGAGTTCAATGAGCATTTATTGACTGTCAGAGAGTGTGTGTGTGTGTGTGTGTGTTGTGTGTCGTAAATGCCAAAGTACAGACGTGAATGACATTGCTCTGTCCTCACAGAGTTCACAGTCTGGTGGAGAAGGTATACGTGTACAATTAACATTACACAATGCCAGTTACCCTACTTATGGTGTATACTACATGGTGGTATAAGAGCATGGACCCAAGTCACTCTGCCTGGGAAAGTTAAAGGAAAGAAACATCACATTTGAGCAAAAGTATGAAAGATGAGTAAATAGGTATTGGGATGAAATGACAAAGAGGGAAGAGTTGAGGAAAGACAGTACGAAAAGGCATGTGGGTGTTAATTCAGTAAGTAGCTCTATGTGAGTGTTAAGGGCATTTTGTGGCCTGTCAACTAGTGAAATGATCAGAAAGAAGGAATTGGGAGTGACTGAACTTTTATTGAGTGCTGCTTATGTGTCAGGCACTTTGCTAAATGTTTCGCAAACATTTAATCCTCACAATCATACAAGACAGAAATTGTCACTTCACACGGCAACAACTGTTAGTTGCTAACCAAACATACATATACTACTGTACATTTTTCTAGACTCAGATACAGTAGATTGGAGCCATGAAACTGGATTTTGGCCAATGGGATATGAGTATAAAATATATAAGTAATTTCATGGATTGATGGGATCCTTCAGTACTCTCTTTCCTTTCTATGCCACCTTAGAGACCATGTATTTCATATGACATTAGCTACAAGACAGAGGAAGTTATTCTTGTCCACTCTGATGTGATGTGTGAGCAGTAAATACACTTCACTATGTTCACTTTTTAAGACTAAGGGGGTTAATTTGCTAACACAGCATAGGCTATTCCAGGGGTCACCAAACTACTGCCAGTGGGTCAAAAATGGCTTGCTGTCTGTTTTTGCAAATAAAGTTTGGAAACACCACCACACCAAAGCGTGTGCACGTTGTCCTTGACTACTTGCATATTATGATTGCCGAGTTGAGTAGTTGTGATGGAGACCATATGGCCTATAAAGCCTAAAATATTTGCTACCTGGCCCTTTAGAAAAATGTTTACTCAGCCTACAAAACTTAAAGAAACCCTGTCATTACAAAAAATAAAAATAAATTAGCCAGGTGAGGTGACTTGTGCCTTTGGTTCCAGATACTTGTGAGGCTGAGGTGGGAAGATCTCTTGAGCCCAAGAGGTCAGACTGCAGTGAGCCATAATCATACCACTGCACTCCAGCTGAGAGACAAAGCAAGATCCTGTCTCAAAAACAAAAATCTTTGCTGCCTATTGTTCTATTTTACAAAGAAAAAAAAAAGGGTGAAGCTTACTTTTGTCCACACAGCTAATCAGTAGCATTGGGATTTGAACCCAGACCTATTTTTGATGCTATATGCTGATACTTGCTTTTATTGCCACTGGTTCATTGACCTCCATTTGATTCTGTACTTCAGTTATTATAGTTTCCTGTTCATCTACCCACACCACATGGGTTGACAACCATTCTGGAATCACTCTTTGACTCAGTAGTGATATCTCTTGAAAAATGACTTTGTTCCCTAATATTTAAATTACTTTACTACTTGCACTTCAGCCCTGAGGGACTGACAATGAGAGAATAAAGAATTAAGGATAACTCTCAGGACTCAGCTTATGCAACTGGCTAGAAACAGCATAAATAGGTTGAATGCTGATGCAAGGACAAGATTAGGATTGGAATGGGAGAGAAGTTTAATATTGCATACGCAGAGTTGTAGATTCCTGTAGGAAAGTACAGATGGAGATATTCTATATGCAGGTAGACAGATGAATCTAAAGCTCAGGAAAGAAGTCTGGGTTGGAGATAACAAATTATATTGAGTCATCTACCCACTCTCTTTTAAATCTTATTATGATTAGTGTTAGAACTACAAGATGGCTCACCAAGGTCAAGGCTCTCTCTGAAACCAGATTTATATTCAACATTCTGTGATTATATGAAAACAAAATTAACGGACACAGCTGGGATCATATCTGTGATGACCTTTTAGGCAACAGACTCTTTCTCCCTATAACAATACGTCTTATGTTTTTATGGCAGGACCAGTGTGCTTCATGTTTCCAGGTCTTATGAGACTCTATTTGGGACTAGGGGGCTCCCTCTTAGAAAGACGACAAAACCCTTACTGTTTCTACCAATATTTCACAGAAACTATTATAGTAGCAGGCTCAGTATCTTAAGGCCATGTTTTTTTCCCTGACAGAAACAATGTATGAATTTTTCAGGGTGCCACAGGAAGACACCTGTTTCAAATAAAGTATTTGAGCATGGCATAGTTTAACTGTAGTTGAATCTAGGATTACCAATGCAGAATAGTGATTAAGCCTAAAGATGCACAAATATGGAGGTTTTTTTTTTTTTCTACTCCTGTCTGGAGGGATTGTGGATCATGTGTATCAGTTCAAACTTATATTTGATTGTCTCACTACCCTCTTCAGAATAATTCTGTTTAAAGAATTAAGAACAACAATAAAAGTTAACCAAAAATCTAACAACAATGGCAAAAACACAAGTATTTTTTCTTTATATCTTTCTTCTTTTTTTGTCCCCACTGCAATTCATTGCAAATAGATGATCTAAGGAAAAATACAGTCCTGAGATACTCACTGTTCAGAGGCATCTCCTTTAGAAACCCATATCTTCCACCAGAACCCACTTCATGGGTGAGTCTTGTGCTATCAAACAGTGCTCTATGCTCAGAAGAGTCCCATTGTTGGCTAAATGCTCTGCTATCACTGTCTTGAAATTCTTAACAATTTTAAACAAAAGCCCTACATTTTAATTTTGGACTGGGACCCACTAGTTATGTACCTGCTTCTGTCTTCCACTTGACATTCCTTTCTTACTGCCTGACCTTAGCCATACCTGAGCCATTTAAAAATACTTAGCCTGAAAATGCTATGAAGATACTTGAAGAAATTTTGTGCTTTAATGTATATTGCAGTGAGTGGAGCTTTGCCGTTAATTGACTCACAGGTAGATATCAGGACTGTTTCTTCATCTTCCAATTTTGAGCTATGGCAAGATGGTACTTGGGTAATTTCTGACACCTCAATATGAGAGGCAAGGAAAAAGTTTTGCAACCTGCATATCCATATGTGTGTAGGTGCTTGGTCTCTCTCAATAGTGTGCATTACAGAAGGCCAGAGATTCTGCATAGAAGGTGATCTCTGTTGGACTTGCTGAAGGCAACACTGCTAATTGTCTTACCTTTAGTCTCTTTTAGACATCTTTTAATGATTCCTCTATGTCCCTCCCACCTGTAGGCACTATTACTTTCTTTCTAAAAAGGTTTTTAGTTAATAATGAAAGACACAGCATGGACCACTCTTGAGAGAATTTGAGCGAATATGTTGCTTCACCCAGGGCTCTCCACATTTGTTCTTTTCTCTCCATTAGGAGGAAGAAATGTTGCCTGATGATGGTTGAGGAGGTGGGGGCAGTGGGCTTTCTAGAGTGTCCCTTAAAACCACATCTCTCGGCATTTTTCTGCTGCATCCAAGATCATGCTATATTATCTCAGCCTTCAGACACTGGGCAAATTTATGATTCTTTCCTGACCTCGCAACCCATATACCCCAGAAGCCTAGTGCTATTTGAGTTCTAAAGGAACTTTGTTCATCACTGAACGTTCTCTACCCTTGGCTTCTTTTCTGAATACATTTTTCTTTTTTTATTTTAATGGCCTTTTTGTAACCTTCTTTTGATGTCATGAGTAGCCAAAAATCCAATATGGGACGAGCTAATGGTATAGATATTCACTGTGACTTGGCAGACTTTCTACTTGTCTGTTGGTGACCCAGGCAGGAGGGATAGGAAATATGCTGTCAGTGGCAGAATTGCTCCCTGTAATAAGGCAAATTAAAATTAAAATGATGAAGGAGAAAGGGGCCATCCATACCTTCTTTATTTACCTGGTTAATGACTCAAGCTGTTCATTAGGTACCAAAGGAGCAATCTTTATCATTTTCCCACCTTCAAAAAAATGAAACACCTGCATTCAAATTACATCAACATGTTTCAAAGCCTCCTTAATTGAAAGTATATGACGGGATCTAATATAACACTTGTCTTGTTGCAATTGACATGAGAGGAAGAGGTATGGAGTTTTAAGCAAATTTATTTTTCTTAAATAAAATTTTCTTAAATGTGGGAGTGATTGTCAGCTTGTCAGCTGACTCACTGGTGCCTAGAGCGAACTTTTTGTCATTAGTCAATCTGAATCCCAGTATGGACCCGGACAGCATGGTGAAGGCTCTGTCCCTCCTTTCTCCCCATCTCCCTAACTCATACCCTCTCTGTGGCAATTATTATCTTCATTACCAAATAAAATTAGTACTCAACACTTACTAGAAACATTCACTACAAAAGTGATTCAATAACAAGGCCTCTATGGAGGGCTTGCGTAGCAACAGACATGTATTTCCAGTTCACATACAAGTAAAGCATTTGTGTTTGCAGAAATCGATGGTATTATGCGTACAAGAAAAGAGCTTGCATTCAAAAATAAGCCACCGGGAGTGTAGAGGAAACATCCTGTTTAGCTTACTACACTTAGCCCTGCAGAGCCCATTGTCTTGGTGAAAATAATTTTGTATTCTTGCTTTATCTATTATGGGAGAAGATAATCTTAGGGAGGGTCTAGGTAGGCCTAGTAGGATGATATGCAATACAGAAAGGATTTGGGGGAGTCTTCCCAGATTAAGTAGGTTAATTCTACCTAGGAGTAGTTGTTGGCATGGCAGTCCCTCTCCTCATACATCCTAGTATTATGAAAGGATATGTCATCATGGTACATAAGAGTACAGTAATCACTTAGACAGGTTTGGTTGTGGCAGGAGAGGGGTGAGGAACTGGTGCATGGATGGGACAACCCATGCTCCATTTTAGTCATGGGCTTCCAGAACAGAGCCTGTCTTCTTAGAATCAGATATTTAGATAACAGTCGGTCTCTATAAATATCTCTGTGATGATCAGTCATTCCCTTTCACACTTATTTACTTCTTGAAGTAAGAATTAGAAAAGAAAACTTCTGTTAGACCATTCTTTCTCTGGGTCATGTACAGAAATTAAAAATCGCAGCATGGTTGATTTATAAATTCTGTCTCCTTCCAGGTCAAGATTCTCTTATTTTCTATCTCTTAACTTCTATTAATTCTTCATGTTTGCTCAAAATTTGCTCATTACGGATTGAGTTTTTTAATCTTCTGTTTTTGAAATAATCATAGATTCAAAGGAATTTGCAAAAACAGTATGAGAGACCACATGTGCCCTTCACCCATATTCTCTAACTGTGGATTGAGTTTGTTCTGTTAATCAAATTTATTTGATATAAGACCTCTTCATTATCTTATTCTTTCACCACATCCTACACAGGGCATTTGGGAACATAAAAGTGATGCAGGATATTCCATGATAAAAGTATATAAATGGTTGGCTGAAATTTTGTCAATATTACCCACTACATGTTTTCAAGTCATCTTATGATTTCAGTTTGTAAATAAATAGCAATAAATAGAGCAAATAACACACAAAAATATGATAAATATCTTGGGGTGAGCATTTTCAAAGATGATTATCTTTAGGGTTTGAATGTGTGTCTCTTCCAAAACTGATGTTAAAATTTAATTGCCATGATCTTTAAGAGCTGATTTGGTTATGAGGGCTCCACACTCATGAGTGGGATTGGTGCTGGTTTAAATGAAGAGTTCACCCCTCTCTCACTCTCTTGGCTCTTCATCTCTTTTGCCATGTGAAGAACAGTGTTTCCCCCTCCAGGAGATGCAGCATTTAAGGTGCCATCTGGGAAGCAGAGTGAAGGCCCTCATCAGACACCAAACCTGCGTGCAAACCCACCTTGATTGTGGGCTTCCCAGTTTCCAGAACTGAGAGAAATATATTTCTGTTCCTTATAAATACTAAGTCTCAGGTATTCTGTTACAGCAGCACAACACAGAGTAAGACAATTGTGTTACATGGAAACTCAACTTAAACATCATGTGAGTGGCCTATACATTATTATGACTATTATCCAGAACGTAGCTGAAATTATTTTTGAAACTGAAATTATTTTTGAAACTCAGGATGATATAGCCTCTTAAAGTAGGAAATCCTATTATTTATCCTCTTATTGCTATGTGATGCAAGATTCCTTTCCTTGACAGCAGACTTAGTGGCCTCAAATTTCTTACTTACGCTTGTGCATCTCTGCTCTAGTTCATATTGTAGAAGGTTAATGATCAGATCATTCACCTAACCTCCTTTATGAATTTATAACTTTCTACCGCTCCACTCATTCAGTCTTTGTTTTTCTAGATTAAATAGAAGTTATTCTATTAATAAGTCTTTGTGAGTAGGCTCCTTCTTGGTCAACTTGGATTTATTTCTGTAGGCCTACTTCAACCAATTAATGACCACCCCTGCATCCAAAGTAAATGGATGTATGGTATACTTGCTCTTTGGCTCAAAATATGTGATTAGAGAAATGTTTCTGAATATGAGCAGGAGTGTGTGTCTGTGTGTGTGCATGTGTATATGTATGTGGGTAGCTATGATGTGGGGAGGAGTCTCTTTAAGTGTTAAAATATTTTTTAGGCCGAGCATGGTGGCTCACGCCTGTAATCCCAACACTTTGGGAGGCTGAGGCAGGCAGATCACGAGGTCAGGAGATCGAGACCATCCTGGCTAACACGGTGAAACACCGTCTCTACTAAAAATACAAAAAAAAAATTAGCTGGTCGTGGTGGCGGGCACCTGTATTCCCAGCTACTCGGGAGGTTGAGGCAGGAGAATGGCGTGAACCCAGGAGATGGAGGTTGCAGTGAGCCGAGATGGTGCCACTGTACTCCAGTCTGGGTGACAGAGCAAGACTCTGTCTCAAAAAAAAAAAAAAAAAAAAAAGAAATATTCTGGTTCCTTAGGAAAATATAAAACATTAAGAAAAATTGTTTCACATTTTTTGCTACTTTGCTGAAAAATATATCATTTTATTGGAATTATTCAAATACATTTGAAAATGTTCCAGTATACACATCCAATTTTCACTTACGTAGAGATTGTGTATACATTTGTACTATGGAAAACTCAGAAAGATTGGTATGAGTGCACCACATGAGTAAGCCAGTCATCCAGTAGGAATCATTATCTGCTAAGATTCTATAATAGCAAATGTTGAGGAGATGAAGCAGGAATATGCAAGAGAATACTTACTCTTGATCTTTCCCATAGACATGCCTGCAAAATTAAACATAATAGGGCAACATCTTTTGCTATTTCATTGAGGTTTGAAGTTTATGTAGACTTTGTTTAAAGTTTTAAAATGAAAATATAAAAAAGGAAATAAGGAATAAAAAATTCATTAATTGAGGTAGTAGGAGAACAAATGTTAAGATCTTTCTTTACTTTTAAATGTCCCATTATTAACAAATGTTCCTGAGATATCTCCATCCACCTCTGCATTTTCAAGGATGAATATGTAAGGGAGTTCCTTGGCACACTTACCTGCAGTGGTATAGCTCCTGTGAATATTTGTCTTCTCATCAAGAGCACAGAAGAATAAATTGGAAGCTTGGGGTTTAAATTTGGGACCAATTTTTCCAATTGGCAAAAGATTGGAGACATGAGGATTTCTTTGATGTTCTTGAGGACTTAGCAATCTACCCTTCTGCCCCTTCAAATCTTAGCGTCTAACCCTCAGACATAAATCTCTTCTGACTTGATTATCTTTCTCCATTTTAAAATTTTTGTTTTCCTATGGGTTATAAAAGTAATGCTTAGTCTTAAACATATTTTAGCTCCTTTGGTGTCCCCAAAGAACCAGTTGTGCACTCATGCCTTGGGACAAAAATCACATCTAGTGAGACTTCTGGAAGAAAAGTATGTAATTCTGAATTTAGGGTTCTGACTTAATATATGGTAAATCCTTAACTTACTGAAAAATTGGCTAGTATGTTGTAGTCATAGTGCTACTGAGACTAACGTCATGAGAATATAAATTGTGTTTTACCTATAAGAGATCCTAGAGATCAAGTAATCACTGTGTGATGATAGACTTTTAGAGTGGGAAAGGACCTTAAGGGTCCTCTAGTCCATGCTACCTAATTGGTGTTTGAATTCCTCCGTAACTTTTCTGACAAGAGGTTATCAAGTTCCTACTTAAACATCTTTTGTGATAGGGACTTCACTATCTACTGAATCTGTCGACACCTTCTTTTACTAGTCCTTGATTATCCTTGTAAACTTCTGCTTATGATATTTCCAAATCTGTTCTGTAGATTCCATCTATTATTCCGAGTGCTGCCCACCTGAAGATACACAGAACACTCTGTTCTCTAACCTTCATGATAGTTCTTAAACTATTTGAAGACAACTTCCATCTTTTCCTTGAGTTTCCTCTTCTTGCGGCTCTGTTTCTTATATAATATTGGTTTATGTCTCTTGACTATACTTGTGATCATCTCCTTTTAAAAGCGTGAGACCCAATATTTTATTCTATTTTTTATTAAGAGGAAGGTAATGATATCATCTAAAATGAAAAGGTTAACAAAAGAAGTTTACTAGGCACAGTTATACCTAAAAATAAAAATATGAGTAGCAGGGTGTTTTTTTTTTCTTTTTGGTATGGGTGGTGGTAGTGGGTGAGTAGGAAGAAAGTAGAAAAGTAGAATGAGCTAATCATGCATTGGCATAAAGCTAATATATTATCGTAAAGTTCATAAATCAATAAAGAGCTAAATAAGCACAATATTTTGAGTTATGGCAATAACCAGCAAGAAATCCACAAAGATAAATGGTTAAAAATAATCAGCACTCTGAAACTGGGACTAGAGGTGGGGAGATACATTTTATTTTCTTTTTTCATACTGCTGTATTGTTTGAATCTTTATTAATATGGGCATATACAATTCTGTAATGTCTTATATGTAATTCAGAAACAAACAAAACCCTGAAATTAAAAGCTTTCTTTTATCATTTGGCCATTAAACCTCATTTAATATAAATATTTTGTCAACGAAGAGAACTGATGTAAAACTGTATATATAGTCTTCATTAGTGCTAAATAGTATGTATATTCATGGATTTTGCTACAGAAATATTAATGTGTTTGATTAGAGGGTACTGTCCTAAAGTACACTGCATGTACTGGTCATATGCAGTGCATGACACTGCATTAGCTTTCTAAATCCTGAAAAAATAGAATTTTTGAAACAAATCCAGCCTTAAGTGTTCTAGATATGGTATTGTGAGCAAACAAAACCTTATTATAATAAAAAAGAATGGTATACCCCTCAGATTTACACAATACTTTCGTATGTTCTGACCACAGCAGATCCCAGATAACCACCCCTCCAGTCTAGATATCATATTTTTATTAATGCAGTCTAAGAATAATTTTAGTAGTTTGGTGTTTGTGCCACATTTACTGAATCATTCTAAGCTATTCACTCCTGAAGTCTTTTAAATAAGAGTTACTGTTGCTACACCATGTTCCCAAGAGTAATGTAGAAGATAAATGTGTATTCACTACAGGGTTGTTATAAATAACAAGCTCCTGGGTGCATTTAAAATATCATTCAATATACCAAGACATGATTTCTAGACAAGTTATTAATACGATTACCACATTGTTACTCTTTTAATATAGTATACAATGCATTATGTATATTACAGTATCAAATTAAATTGATTTTGAATCTTTAATCTAGTATTTACTAGAGATGTGACCTTGGAAAAGTCATCTTACTAAGTGACAAATTAATTTTAGCTTTTATTAGTATTATTGGAGTTGAAGAATTCCTCTATAATATGGGCTTTATGATACTAGGCACACCACAAAAAGTGCCCTATATACTTTTCCCACAGTAGATGGTGCAATAAAGATTTTATTTTACAAAGAATAATAACACAAAGTAGTGGTCTCAAACTTTGTTGCATATTAGATTCATATGGAGAGCTTTAAAAGATTCTAGTGCCCAGGTTGTATCCCATATTGATTAAATTAGAATAGCTGGAGGTGGGGGCCAGGTGATTCCAATGTGCAGAAAAGTTTCAGGACCACTAACCTGAACTAAAAAATCCTTATAGTTGTCACTGGAAGATAGATTTATTGTTTATCATACTAAATAATCTTATGCCTAATTTACTTGACTGCTAGAGTTACTAGGCTCTCTTGATAGCTTTTCCTAGTCCCAGCAAAATAAGTTTTTGATTGTTTGATTTGTAATTACCTACAAATTTTTGGAAATTTTGGTTCCAGAAACATGACCCTTGCAAAAATGGCGAGGCCATTTTTTTATTATAAATTGGACCTCATATTGTGGATTTATATATAATTTTTATATGATTATGTATAGTTATATTTTAATAAAACAATGGAGACTTTAAAACATTAGTTCATTCAACTATTGCTCATTTAATGCAATATCAAGAACTTTCAATATTCTAGTCTTTCTTCTCTGGACATATTATATTTGCATATAGTTTTCTTATTTTTACATAGTCCTCTTAAAATGCAGTGCCCTGAAATGAAGCCAATATTTATTCATGCCTTACATTGCATATTGAAATTTTAGTATGTAACCAAAAATCACTTTAACCTTTGATAGTCATATCTCATAGTTAATTTATGTTTAGTATATATTCAACCAGAACAACAGGTCTTTTTTTGATGCAATGATGTTATTCCAGGTCTTTTATATCTTACATGATTTCTACATAAATTACATAAATTTACATATATTGCTAAATAAACCTTTGTTTTTTGTTTTTTCAAATTATGGATACATAATAGTTGTATATATTTAGGGGTTACATGTGCTGTTTTGATACACAAAATGTTATGATCAAATCAGAGTAATTGGGATATCCATCACCTCAAGTATTTATAATTTTATTAAGTTAGGAACATTCCAATTCTATTATTTAAGTTATTTTGAAATATATAATAAATTGTTTTAAACAATCATCACCCTATTGTACTACTGTACAGCGGATCTTATTCCTTCTATCTACGATAATTATTTTAAACAATAAGTCACCCTACTGTACTACTGAACAGTAGATCTTATTCTTCCTATCTAACTTTATTTTTATGCCCATTAACCATTCACTCCTTATTCCTCTCTTCCCACTACCCTTTTGCAGTCTCTGGTACCATCATTCTACTCTGTCCCTCTCTCCATGTGTTCTTTTTTTTTTTCTGTCTCCCACATATGAGTGAGAATGTGACATTTATCTTTCTGTCCTAGCTTACTTTACATAATGCCCTGCATTTCCAAACATGTTGTTGCAAATGACAGGATTTCATTTTTTTGATGGTTAAATGATATTCCATTGCGTGTGTGTACCACATTTTCTTTATTCATTCATCTGCTAATGAACACTTAGGTTGATTTCATAGCTTGGCTATTGTGAATAGTGTCTCAATAACAAGGGAACACAGATCTCTTTGATATATTGATTTTCTTTCTTTTGGATGCACACCCAGCAGTGGGGTTGCTGGGTCATATGGCAGTTCTATTTATAGTTTCTCATGGACTTTCTGTACTGTTCTCCATAATGGTTGTACTAATTTACATTCTCACAAATAGTGTACGAGGGCTCCTCATTCTCTGTACCCTTGATGGCATTTGTTGTTGCCTGTCTTTTGTATAAAAGCCATTTTAATTGTGGTAGGATGATAGTTCATTGTAGTTGTGATTTGCATTTATCTAAGTATTAGTGGTGTTGAACTTTCTTATATACCTGTTGATCATTTGTATGTCGTCTTTTGAGAAATTTTTTTTGGATCATTTACACATTTTTAAATTGGACTATTTTTCTTTTTCTTTTTCTTTTTTTTTTTCTTCAACTTTGATTTTAAGTTCCAGGTTACATGTGCAGGATGTGCAGGTTTGTTACATAGGTAAATGTGTGCCATGGTCTTTTTTCTATTTAGTTATTTGGGTCCCTTATTTATTGTAGTTACTAATCTTTTGTCAGATAGGTAGTTTGCAAATATTATATCCCATTCTGTGTATTGTCTCTTCAGTTTCTTGATTGTTTCTGTTGCTGTGCAGAAGTCTTTTAGCTTGATGTGATCTCCTTTGTCTATTTTTGCTTTGATTGCCTTTGCTTTTGAGGTTTTACTTAAGAAATATTTGCCCAGACCATTGTCTTGGAGTGTTTCTGAATGTTTTCTTTCAGTATTTTTATAGTTTCAGGCCTTATATTTAAGTCTTTAATCAATTTTGATTTGATTTTTTATATGGTGAAAGGCATCTAGTTTCATCTTTCTGCATATGGATATCCAGTTTTCCCAGCACCATTTATTAAACATGCTGTCCTTTCCTTAAGTGTTTTTGGCACTGTTGCAAACAATAAGTTGACTGTAAATGTGTAGATTTGTTTCTGGGTTCTCTATTCTGTTTCATTGGTCTATGGCAATACCATGCTGTTTTGATTACTACAGCTCTGCAGTATATATAATTTGAAGTGAGGTAATGTGATTCCTCCAGTTTTGTTCTTTTTGCTTAGAATAGCTTTGGCTGTTCTGTGTTTTGTGATTCCATATAAATTTTAGGATAGTTTTTTTGTTTTTGGTATTTCTGTGAAGATTGTCATTGGTATTTTGATACAGATTGCCTTGAATTTGTACATTGTTTTGGATGGAATGGACATTAAGAAATGTTGATTCTTCTAATCCATGCACATAGAATAGCTTTCCTTTTTTTGTGTTCTCTTCAATTTCTTTCATTAATGTTTTATGGTTTTCTTTGTAGAAACTGTCACTTCTTTGGTTAAGTTTATTCCTAGGTATTTTATTTTATTCGTAGGTATTGCAAATGGATTGCTTTCTTTTTTTTCCAGATTATTCGCTGTTGGCATATAGAAGTACAACTGATTTTTTAATGTTAATTATGTATTCTGCAACTTTACTGAATTTGTTGATCAGTTCTAATAGTTTTTGGTGGAATCTTTAGTTTTTTCTAAATAAAGATCATAAAATTTTCAAAAATGAATAATTGAACTTCTTCCTTTCCAATTTGGATGCCCTTCATTTCTTTCTCTTGTCTACTTGCTCTGGCTAGGACTTCCAGTACTATGTTGATTGGTGAGTGTGCATCCTTGTCTTGTTCCAGATTTTAGAGAAAAAGCTTTCAGTTTTTCTTTGTTCTGTATGATGCTAACTGTGAGTTGTTATCTATAGCCTTTATCATGTTCAGGTATGTTCCTTCTATACCCAGTTTTTGAGAGTTTTTATTATGAAAGGATGTTGAATATCATCAAATGCTTTTTTTGGGGGGCATCTGTTGAATTGATTGTATGGTTTTGTCCTTTATTCTACTGATGTGATGTATCACAGTTATTGACTGGCGTATGTTGACCATTCTTCCATCACTGAAATGAATATCACTTAACCATGGTGAAAGGCCTTTTAAACATGTTGAATTCAGTTTGGTAGTATTTTCGGTTTTTAATAAATATATTTATATTTGAAGTTTACAACATGACATTATGGGATACCTATAGGGAGTACAATGGTTATTATAGTGAAGGAAATTGACATATCAATCATCTCATACACTTTTTTGTGAGAGCAGCAGTAAAAATCTACTTATTAAACATTAATCTTTAATATAATACTTGTATAGTTTTTTTTCTGTTCCATCACAATTTAAAAAATTTATCCTTGCCATTTCTTTCAGTGAATAATTTATTTTATCATTATTTCTTAATTGAAAAATAATTATAGATATTCATAGGGTACAAAGTAGTGTTTTGATACATATAGTATATACTGATAAGGTGGGTGGTGATTAGCATATCTGTCATCTCAACAATTTTTATTGGGAACATTCAATATCCTCCTTCTAGCTATTTGAAAGTACACACACACACACACACAATCACACACACAGACACTCACAGAGAGGGAGAAAGAGAGAGAGAGGCAGAGAAAGAGAGGGAAAGAGAACAGGGTCTCATATTTCCCAGGGTGGAGTGCAGTGGCATGATCATAGCTCACTGCAGCCTCAAACTCTTTGGCTTAAGTGTTCCTCCCATCTCAGCGTTCCAAGTAGCTAGGATTACAGGTGTACACCACCATGACTGGCTAATTTTTTTTTGTAGACACTGGTTCTTGCTATGTTGCCCAGCTAGTCTTGAACTCCTGGTCTGAAGCACACCTCTCACTTCAGCCTACCAAAGTCCTGGGATTACATGCATGAGCCACTATGAAATCTAAAACTATATTTTATATATATATATATATATCTGTATATACATTATAGTTACATACACATACAGCTAACTATAGTCATCCCTCAGTGACATGGAACACTAGAACTTATTTGTCTATTTAGCTGAAATTTTGTGTCTTTTAGCAGAACTGTCCCTATCCCTCCCTTAATTTTACCCTTCCCAGCCTCTGTTCTACTTTTGCCTCCTGAGATCAACTGCCTTTAGCTTCCACATATGAGTGAGAATATGTAGTGTTTAACTTTCTGTTCCTGGCTTATTTCTTTTAACATGTCCTCTTGTTTCATCCATCCATGTTGCTGTGACTGACATGGTTTCCTTTTTTATGGCTGAGTAATATTCCTCTCTCTCTCACACACACACACACATACACACACACACATCTCACAATATACACAATACTATATACCTATATGCTATATGCCTAATAAACACAACGCGCACACACACACACACACACACACACACACATATATATCTCACAATTTATCCATGCATCTGTTATTGGACACCTAGGTTCATTCCACATCTTGACTATTGTGAATAGTACTTCAATAAACACAAGGGTGGAGATGTTTCTAATATGATATTTTCTTCTTTTGGATAAATTTTCAGTAGTGGGATTGCTAGATCATATGGTAGTTCTATTTTTAGTTTTTTGAGCGATCTCCATACTTTTCTTGACAGTGCTTTTACTCATTTGCATTCTCATCAACAATGTATGATTACTTTTTTCCCTGCATCCTAACCAGCATTTGCTATCTTTTTGTCTTTTTGACAATAGCCATACAAGATGGGGTGGGATGATACCATACAGTATTATAGCTCCCTGAAGGTTAGTGATGTTGAGTATTTTTTTCACACATTTCTTGGTCATTTATATGTTTTCTTTTGAGAAATGCCTATTCAAATCACTGGCCATTTTTAAATTGGATTGTGTTTTTGCTTTTTTTGTGCTTCAGCTCTTTATGTAATCTGGATATTAATTCCTGTTGAAGATTAGTTTGCAAATAATTTTTCCCATTCTGTAGATTGTTTTTACACTCTGTTGATTGTTTTCTTGTTGTGCAGAAATTGTAGTCTAATATCCTATTTGTTTACCTTTGTGTTTATTGCCTGTGCTTTTGGAGTCTTATTCATACAATCTTTCCCAGACCAATGTCCTGAAACATTTCTCCCATTTTCTTCTAGTAATTTTATAATTTTTGATCTTACATTCAGGCATGTGATTCATTTTGAGTTGATTTTTCTGTAGGACGAGAGTTGAAAGTCTAGTTTTATTCTTTTGCATATGGATATAGTTTTCCTAGCACCACTTATTAAAGGGGCTATCCTTTTCCCTAATGAGTGTTATTGCTACCTTTGCCAAAAATCAGTTGGCTGTAAATATATGTATTAATTTCTGGTTTCTCCATTTTGCTCCATTGGTCTATATGTTTGTTTTTATGCTAGTATCCTGCCATTTTATTCACTACAATTTTGTAGTATATTTTGTCATCTGCTAGTGTGATACTTCCAGTTTGTCTATTTTTGCTGATGATTGTTTTGGCTATTAGAGGCATTTTGTAGCTCCAGACAAATTTCAGAATCTTTGTTCTATTTCGGTAAAGAACATCATTGGTATTTTGATAGGGATTGCACTGAATCTGTAGATTGCTTTGGGTAGTATTGCCATTTTAACAGTATTAATTCTTCCAATCCATGAGCATAGGATGTCCTTCCATTTGCTTGTATCCACTTCAATTTCTTTTATAATTGTTATATAGTTTTCCTTGTAGACTTTTTTCAACTTCTTTAAAAAATTTATTCCTAGGTATTCATTATTTTATAGATATTTTAAATGGGATTACCTTCTTGATTTATTTTTCATCTATTTTATTGTACTTGTAAAAAAAGTACTGATTTTGTATATTGATTTTTTATCCTGCCACTTTAGTGAATTCATTTGTCAGTTTTAAGGGTTTTTGGTTGAGTCTTTAGATTTTTCTATAGATAGAATTATTCATCTACAAACAGGGATAATTTGGCTTCCTCTTTTCCAAATTGAATGCCATTTATTTCTTTCTCTTGCCTAATTACTCTGTTTAGGACTTCCAATACTACGTTGGATAAGAGTGATGAGTATGGCAATCTTTGTCTTTTTCTAGTTCTTAGAGATAAAGTTGAAAGCTTATCCCTGTTTAGTAAGAAGTTAGCTGTGAATTTTTCATGTGTGGCCTTCATTATGTTGTGGTACTTATATTCTATATCTAATGTATTAGAAGTTTTTATCATGAAGCAATGTTGAATTTTATCAAAACATTTCTCTATATATTGAGACGATGGTATGCTTTTTTGTTCTACATTGTATTGATATGATGTATGACGTTTATTGATTTTCGTTTGTTGAAGCATCCTTGCATTCCTGAGACAAATTCCACTTGATCATGGTGTATTATCTTTTTCATACATTGTTGGAATTGGTTTCCTAGCTTTTTTTGTTTTGTTTTGCTTTGAGACAGAGTCTCACACTGTTGCCCAGGCTGGAGTGCAGTGGTGCAATCTCAGCTCACTGCAACCTCCGCCTCCCAGGTTCAAGCAATTCTCCTGCCTTAGCCTCCCGAGTAGCTGAGACTACAGGCAGCCGCCACCACGCCCAGCTAATTTTTGTATTTTTGGTAGAAACGGGGTTTCACCAAATTGGCCAGGCTGGTCTCAAACTCCTGACCTTGTGATCCACTCGCCTTGGCCTCCCAAAGTGCTGGGATTACAGGTGTGAGCCACTGTGCCCAGCCCTAGCATTTTGTTTTTTTTCTCTATGTTTATCAGCAGTTTTAGTCTGTAGTTTTATTTTTTTGTGGTGTTCTTCTCTGATTTTACTATGAAGGTTATGCTGGCTTCATAGAATTAGTTAGGATGAATTTCTTCTGCTTTACATTTTTGGAATTGTTTGAGAAGAATTGGCAACTCTTCTTCAGAAGTTCACTAAAGTGCAACAGTGAATCCATCTGGTTATTCATATATTCTTTCTTTCTTTTTTTTTTTTTGAGACTGGAATCTTGCTTTGTCACCAAGGCTGGGGTGCAGTGGTGTGATCTCAGCTCACTACAACCTCCGCCTCCCAGGTTCAAGTGATTCTCCTGCCTCAGCCTTCCACGTAGCTGGGACTAGAGGCGCCTGCCACCACGCCCAGCTAATTTTTGTATTTTTAGTAGAAACGAGGTTTCACCATATTGGCCATCCTGGTCTCGAAATCCTGACCTTGTGATCTGCCCGCCTTAGCCTCCCAAAGTGCTGGGATTACAGGCGTGAGCTACCACGCCTGGCCCCATCTGGTTTTGTACTTTTCTTCACTGGAAGACTTTATTACTGATTCGATCTCATTACTTGTTATTGCCTATTCAGGTTTCTTGTTTATTTTTGGTTCAATCATGGCAGGTTGTATGTGTCCAGCAATTTATCCACTTTCTTTACTTTTTCAAATTTGTTGGCATATATTTGTTCCTAGTAGTCTCTAATGATCCTTTGTATTTTGATATCCATTATGATGTCTCCTTATTTATTTCTGATTTATTTGGGGTTCCTCTTTTTTCCTTATTCTAGCTAATGTTTCATCAATTTTGCTTATTTTTTTAAAAAATTGTTTTCTTTTATTCATCTTTGGCAATTCTTTTAGTCTCAACTTTATTTCTGATGCATTCTTCATTCTTTCTTTTTTTATTATTATACTTTAAGTTCTGGGATACATGTGTAGAACATGCAGGTTTGTTACATAGGTATACATGTGCCATGGTGATTTGCTGCAATCATCAACCCGTCATCTACATTAAGTATTTTTCCTAATGTTATCCTTCCCCTGGCCTCCAACCCCCAACAGGCCCCAGTGTGTGATATTCCCCTCCCTGTGTCCATGTTTTCTTATTGTTCAACTCCTATTTATAAGTGAGAATATGTAGTGTTTGGTTTTCTATTTGTGTGTTAGTTTGCTGAGAATGATGGTTCCCGCTTCATCCATGTCCCTGCAAAGGACATGAATGCATCCCTTTTTATGGCTGCATAGTATTCCACGGTGTATATGTGCCACATTTTCTTTATCCAGTTTATCATTGATGGGCATTTGGGTTGGTTCCAAGTCTTTGCTATTGTGAATAGTGCTGCAATAAACATACGTGTGCATGTGCCTTTATAGTAGAATGATTTACAATCCTTTGGGTATATACCCAGTAATGGAATTGCTGTCTCAAATGGTATTTCTGGTTCTAGATCTTTGAGGAATCACCACACTGTCTTCCACAATGGTTGAACTAATTTGCACTCCCACCAATAGTGTAAAAGCATTCCTATTTCTCCACATTTTCTCCAGCATCTGTTGTTTCCTGACTTTTTAATGATTGCCATTCTAACTGACACGAGATGGTCATTATTTCTTTACTTCTACTATTTTGGGGTTTGATTTGTTCTTACTTTCAAACTTCTTTAAGATACATCATTAGGTCATTTATGTGAATTTTCTTTTACTTTTTTGATATAGGCATTAGTTGCTATAAGCTTTCTTCTTAGTACTGCATTTGGTGTATCCTATAGATTTTGTTACATTTTGTTTCCATTTTCCTTTGTTTCAATCATTTAAATTTTTTTCTTAATTTCTTTACTGACCCAATGCTCCTTCAGGAGCATATTGTTTAATTTGTGCTTATATAGTTTCCAAAGTTCCTATTATTATTGATTTCTGGTTTTACTCCATAGTCATCAGAAAAGATACTTGATATGATTTTAATTTTTTTGAATTTTTGAGACTTGTTTTGTGGCCCAATGTATGGTCTAATCTAGAGAATAATCCATGGGCTGAGAAGCTTATGTATTTTGCAGCTGTTTGATCAAATGTTCTGTACATTTTTGTTAGGTCCATTTGGTCCACAGTGAAGATTAAGTTTGATGTTTCCTTGTTCATTTTCTGTCTGGATGTTATGTCCAATGCTAAAAATAAGATGTTGAAGACTTCAGCTATTATTGTTTAGAGGTTTATTTCTGTATTGAGCTCTAATAATATTTACTTTATATATCTGGGTGTGCCAGTGATGGGTACATATATATTGAGAATCGTTATTTTCTCTTGTTGATTTGGTCCCTTTGTCATCATACAATTACCTCAGTTATCTTGTTTTACAGATTTTTATTTTGAAATCTAGATATACTTTGTGTGATACAAGTATACTTTGTCTGATACAAGCTACTTTTGGTCTTTTAAGTTTCTATTTCCATGTGATACCTTTTTCCATCCCTTAATTTTCAGACTGTGTATCTTTATAGGTGAAGTGAGTTTCTTGTTGGTAGTATATAGGTGGGTCTTGCTTTTGTATCCATTCAGCTATCTATGTCTTTTGATTGAAGAATTTGGTTCATTAACATGTAATGTTATTTTGATAAGTACTTTTTACTGCCATTTTGTTATTTGTTTTCTGGTTGTTTTGTTGGTTTTCTCTTTCTTCCTTTCTCCCTCTTCCTATGTGTAAAGGTGATTTTCTGTGGTAGTATGTTTTAATTGTTTGCTTTTTATGTTTTGTATATCAATTATAGGTTTCAGCTTTGTGGTTACCATGAGGCTTGCAAATAACATAACTGATTATATTGAACTGATAACAACTTAATTCTGATCACAAAGAAAAAATACAAACAAGCAAAGAGAAAACTAAAAACTCTACACTTTAACTTCATCCCTCCCTACTTTTTGACTTTGTTATCTCTATTTATATCTTTTTATATTGTCCATGTCTTAGAAATTTTTATAGTTATTATTTTTGATAGGTTTGTCTTTTAGTCTTTCTACTAAACATATGAGTTGTTTACATACCACAATTTCAGTGTTAGAGTATTCTGCATTTGTTTGTGTACTTATTTTTGCCAGTGAGTTTTATACTTTCAGATAATTTCTTGTTCATTATTAATGTCCTTTTCTTTCATTTGGAAAAACTCTCTTTAGCATTACTTGTAAAACAGGTCTGTTGTTGACAAAATCCCTCAGCTTTTGTTTGTATGGGAAACAAATATTTCTCCTTTATGTTTGAAGGATAATTTAGCAGGATGTAATATTCTAGTCTGGAAATTTCTTTTTGTTATTTCAACACTTTGAATATACCATCTCATTTCAATATGTTGGCCTGTAAGGTTTCAACTAAGTCTGCTGCCAGACGTAGCTCCTTTATATATCATTTCCTTCACTTCCTTTCCTGCTTTTAGGATCTGTTGTTTATGTTGACTTTTGAGAGTTTTGTTATTATATACTTTGAGGTAGGCTTACTTGGGTTAATTATGCTTGGCATTTTTTTACCTCCTTGCACCTGGATATTGCTATCTTTCTCTATGTTTGGAATATTCTTTGTTATTACCTTTTTTAGATCAACTTTCCATCCTGTTCTCTCTCTACATCCATTTTAAAGCCAAGAACTGTAAGATTTGTCCTTTTGAGACTATTTTCTAGATCTTGTAGGTACGCTTTTTATTCTTTTTTCTCCTCTGTGTATTTTCATATAGCCTGTGTTTGAGCTCACTAATCCTTTCTTCTGCTTGATGGGTTCTGCTTTTGAGAGACTGATACATTTTAAAGTTTGTCAAATGAATTATTTAGCTTCAGAATTGCTGCTTTTTATTATTTTAATTTTTATGATAAATTTCTCTGATAGAATTCTAAATTCCTTCTCTGTGTTATCTTAAAGTTTACTGAAGTTCCTCAAGACAGTTACTTTGACTTTTCTATCCGAGAGGTCACATGTCTCTGTCAGTCAAGGGTTGTTGACTGGTGCCTTGTTTATTTATTTTTGTTTTCTGGATGTTCCTGATGCTTGTGAACATTCCTCAGTGTCTGAGCATTGAAGAGTTAGTTATTCCTTCTTGAGAGGGCCTTCCAAGGATTCAGAAAGAATTGAGTGTCGTGACCTAAGCTTGTGGCTACTGCAGCTGTTTCAGCACTAGGGGATGTCCTAAGCCCAGGAACTCTATGACTCTTGCAGACTTGGTTGACTTGGCGAAGACAAGATAATTCTCTGGGTTACCAGGCAGAGTCTCTTGCTCTCTTTCATCTCTTTCCCCTAATCAGAAGGAGCCTCTTCCCCTGCTGGGCTGCTTGGAGTCAGGGGATGGATCAGTCAGGGTTCTCTAAAGGGACAGAACTAATAGGATAGATGAATACATGAAGAAGAGTTTATTAGGAGAATTGACTCACATTATCACCAGGTGAAGACCCACAATAGGCTGTCTGCAAGCTGAGGAGCCAGGAAACCAGTTCGAGTCCCCAAATCTCAAAAGTAGGGAAGCTGATAGTTCAGCCTTCAGTCTGTGGCCAAAGGCCTGAGAGCCCCTGACAAATCGCTGGTGTAAGTTCACGAGTCCACAAGCTGACGAACTTGGAGTCTGATGTTCTAGGGCACGAAGCATCCAGCATGGGAGAAAGATGGGGGCAGTAAGACTCAGCAAGTCTGTTCTTTCCACTCCTGCTTTTATGATGGCAGTAGATTAGATGGTGCCCACCCAGGTTAAGGGTGAGTCTGCCTCTCCCAGTTCACTGACTAAAATGTTAATTTCCTTTAGCTACACCCTCACAGACACATCCAGGAAATATACTTTGCATCCTTCAATGTAATCAAGTTGCCATTCAATATTAACCATCACAGGGGAGGTGTGATGGGGGTACTCCCATGACCATTATAGCTGTCACTGCTCTGGGTTCTTATCTGAAGCTTGTGGCCTTACAGTTCATTACTGGGGCTACCCAGGGCCCAGAGCCACTAATACTTGCCTGCTGCTGCTGTTAATTCACTGCCCAAAGCCATTTTAGTTAGTAGATAGTGAATCTTGCTGGAACTGTGTTTATCCTATCAGGGCAGTGGATTCTTTTTTGGCCTAGGGTGGGTCTAGTATGTCATCCAGTTGCAAAAGCCTGGAAGTGAGGGCTTCAAGAATATGCATAGTGCTTTATTTATTGTGGCTGAGCTGGTACCCAAGTTACAAGAAAAAGTTATTGTACTCTTCACTCAAATGGAAGGAGTCTCTCCCCAAGCTTCCCTGCTTGGAGTTGGGGAAGTGGTGACACAGGTACTCTCTTGGCCACTGTAACTGGTGTCACACAAGTTGTACTCCAAGCCTACTGCCTCCAAGACCAGGGCAGCATCAGGGCTTGCCCAATGACTGCAGACCTTGTGGCCTGATTTCCACTCAAATTTGTTCAGGTCCCCAGGCCACTTTAGTTAGCTGGTGATGAATCTGGCTGGGACTTGAGTTCTTCCCACTGGGGAAGAGGATTTCCCTCTGGCCCAAGGCTGGTCAAAATGCCTCCTCCATGGGCATCAGCAGAATTCTGCCCTTGGATGTATTCTGCTGTGACAGGACAACACTGAATTCCAATGCAAATTTCATATTTTGCTCTTATTTTCCCAAGCACACACAGATTCTCTTTTTGTTCTGCAATACCTAAGGTTGGAGAAGGAGGGGTGTACTCTACAAGACTGTCCTTTCTATCCTCTTCAATGTCTCTTTCCTTGCTATTCCTTGTTAAAACCGGGTTCTTAGATTTGATACTTTCATTCTTATAAAGATGTTTCATTGTGTGGATAGTTGTTCAATTTGCTGTTCCTGTTGGGGAACAATTGTTGGGGGGTTCTGTTCAGCCATTTTCCTTCACCTCCTTTAAAGTATATTTTTGGGCAGGTGCGGTGGCTCATGCCTGTAATCCCAGTACTTTGGGAGCCTGAGGTGGGCAGATCACAATATTAGGAGTTCGAGACCAGCCTAGCCAACATAGTGAAACCCCTCTCTACTAAAAATACAAAAAAAAAAAAAAAAAAAAGTCAGATTCATTGTTTCAGTCAGTTGATAGTTTTTAAAAGCTGATTCTGTCATTCAAATTTGGTAACTATGTTTTTAAACAAAAATGTAATGAGAGTAAACTGATATAGATGGTACTTTTGAATTAGTAAGAAAGATTAAATTATTTCTAGGAAGATTTTCTTTATTGTTTTTCAATGAAGTTTGCTTTTTCCATATAATATTTAAGCATTGAAGTATGGATATTGTTTATACTTTGGATTCCTGATAAGAAAGAATAAGTGGAGCCGGGCACGGTGGCTCAAGCCTGTAATCCCAGCACTTTGGGAGGCTGAGACGGGCGGATCACGAGGTCAGGAGATCGAGACCATCCGGGCTAACACGGTGAAACCCTGTCTCTACTAAAAAATACAAAAAACTAGCCGGGCGAGGTGGCGGGCGCCTGTAGTCCCAGCTACTCGGGAGGCTGAGGCAGGAGAATGGCGTAAACCCGGGAGGCGGAGCTTGCAGTGAGCTGAGATCTGGCCACTGCACTCCAGCCTGGGCAACAGAGCAAGACTCTGTCTCAAAAAAAAAAAAAAAAAGAATAAGTGGATATATGTGCTGACATTTCTTCATCAAACAAAATAGATATTGAGAAGCGACTGTGTGAGAGGGGCTAATGCTAGTTCTTAGGGATAAATAGAGTAGTAAAATAAGTTATAATTGCTGAAAGGACTTCTTGGTTTGATAAGGAGACAATGCAATATGACAAGTGGTGTAATGGTGGCAAGCTCAGAGGAGTGTGAGAGTATAATTGAGGGACTGCAAAGCCATCCTGGAAGTTCCAGTAAGGCCTCTTGGAGGACACAAATCTGAACAGGCAGAAAGCTAGGTGAAGAAGTGGAAAAGAAGGGAAAAGAATTAGTCAAGATAATACACTCAATGTATGTAGGAATTTTTCCTTACCCCTTTCTCTACGCATGACAATTTTAAATAAAGTCATCATCATCAAAACTGGTGAAGCTTAAAAATAAGAAAAGAGAATGCAGCCATCCCTTGGTATATGTGAGGGATTGGTTCTAAGACTCCTCCCCTGTGAATACTCAAATCCTTAGGTACTCAAGTTCTTGAAATATCAACTATGCACATTCTCCCATATACTTTAAATCATCTTTAAACTACTTATAATACCTAATGCAATGTCTATATATAACCTTACTTATGTGAATTCAACACAGTACTTGGCATGTGACAAAATTAAGTCTTGATTTTGGGAACTTTGTAGACTTAAAAAAATATTTTTGATCGGTGGTTGGTTGAATCCACAAATGTGGAACCCACATATATGGAGATGTGCCTGTATGTATGTGGTAGAATCATGAGTGGAACTCAGAGTATTTAGTGGAAGATGAAGGTAAGCAGCTCAGGGATGTTATGATTAAGCTTTAAGGCTGAGAGGATAAGTTAGAGGACATGAGAACCCCAGAGAATATAAGTTGGGGGTTCTACATAAGATGGAGTCAGAAAGGGCCTACCCAATCTATAAATGGGTTGTAGCACAACTTTTTATTTTATTTTTTTGAGACGGAGTCTTGCTCTATTGCCCAGGCTGGAGTGCAGTGGTGTGATCTCGGCTCACCACAACCTCTGCCGCCCAGATTCAAGCAATTCTCCTGCTTCAGCCTCCTGAGTAGCTGGGATTACAGGCACGTGCCACCGTGCCTGGCTAATTTTTTGTATTTTTCATAGAGATGGGGTTTCACCGTGTTAGCCAGGATGGTCTTGATCTCCTGACCTCATGATCTGCCTGCTTTGGCCTCCCAAAGTGCTGGGATTACAGATGTGAGACACCGCGCCTGGCCTGTAGCACAACTTTGTACTCCATGTTAAGCATAGAAGAAATAGGAGAGCCATTGGACACATGCAATACATAAAAAAAGAGTGACCTAGAAGCAATCAGAATATTAAGCCATTTGTGGATATTGGCAATATATGGTAAATACCAACATATTGTAAAACTAGAGCAGAGAAACTAATGTTAAAACTGGTCCAAAAAGATAAAACATATAGGGCCTAAGAAAGGCAAATTCAAGATTACATACAGAAAACTCTATGAGCCAGAACATGAGCATGACTCCTAAAAAATAAAAAACCCACAATATCTTCTGAAAATGAGTTCATAGAACAAACACACAAGAGTTTAAGCAAACAAGCAAACAAACAAATAGGTGGACAAACGGAAACTTTCCCTATGACAGATTTTACAAACTCAAGAAACATAATAATCCATACTCTCATGGCACTACAGATAATACAACCATTGAAAATGATTTATAACATATGATAAAAAATATAAAGGAGAAGAATTTTATATTGAGATGTCAGTGTATAGAGCTTTATGAGCCTCATCCCCAGAGAAATAAGCATAAATAGTGAAACTTATAAAAAAGATTAAAATAATGATATATTGTCCCGAGGCCATAAAGTAAAGAAACATTTTATTCAAGAAAACCTATTAAGACTTATTACAAGCCACAAGAGACTGTGGTATTTGAATTTTGACCTGCTTCCCAGCTGAGTGTGACAAAATCTCTAGTCTGGGTAGGTATGGCCAACAAAATGGGGCTCTCTCTTCTCTCAGTTTTAAATCAAGTAACATGGTATCTCTCCACAAGGGGCCTACTGACATCACTTTTTGACCCAACATCTTCAAGTTTAACAGGTTAAATTTCTGAGCATTGTATCCAAGATGCTGGGGCCCACCTTCTTTCACTGAGTCCTCATTCATAGGATGAAGGCTATACCCTAGAATTGATCCAGCTCATTCATAGGACTAAAATTCCACAACAAGAGAGGCAAGCAAAAAATACTAGAGGTTATCACCTTACCCAGTGCCTGGAGTAATGGCTCAGGAACTTTTTACATGAGGAGTAATAGTACATACGAATAGAGAGTTCTGAAGCTCTCCTAACTTCTTCCAGTTCTCCCAGCCTCAGAACTCCTAGTGAGTCAGAAACTGACTTTATTTTAATGACAGCATGGGGAAACTTAAGCCTAAACGTGCTCTTGAAAACAATAGCTGTTCTTAAGTGAGAACAAGAAGTTACCTCATAGGGTCAACTAGTTTTTTAGAAAGAACAGGGAAAGAAATCGCTAAGAAGAACCCTCTTGGGATCAGAACAAACCTCAGACTGACATGAAAAACAATCACTGCCCAAATGTAATTGAATTATACTAGGCACAATTTATGGCCCAAGGCATTGCTGGAAACAAAATAGCAACCAGCCAGCAATTAATGGGGCCTAAGGGCTGGGTGTTAATACCACCTGAAGTAAACAGGTTAATAGAGATCAAAGAAAGATGCAATGATAGCTCTGATAAAACCACTGTCATTCCAGGGTGACAGTGTGCACCTCCTGAGAAACAACATCAAAGACTTCACACTAAGTGAATAAATTAAACTTCATTCAAACAGTCTAGCCGAGTCATTAAACAAGGAATAAAATAACAACTAAAACAAGCCTTAAATGTGGGGAGAAGAATCACCATCCAGAGTTGCTGTATTACCTAAAATACTTAGTTTTTAACAACAAATTACAAGACATGCAAAGAAAATGGAAAGTGCAATCTGTACACACACACAAAACGTAGATAGCAGGCCGGGTGCTGTGGCTCACACCTGTAATCCCAGCACTTTGGGAGGCCGAGGTGGGCGGATCACCTGAGGTCAGGAGTTTGAAACCAGCCTGGCCAACATGGTGAAACTCTGTCTCTATTAAAAATACAAAAAATTAGCCAGGCGTGGTGGTGGGGGCCTGTAATCCCAGCTGCTCAGAGAGGCTGAGACCAAAGAATCGCTTGAACCCGGGAGGTGGAAGTTGCAGTGATCAGAAATCGTGCCACTGAACTCCAGCCTCGGTGACAGAGCAAGACTCAGTCAAAAAAAAAAAAAAAAAAAAAGGGAAAAAAAGCAGATAGCAGACACTTCTTGTGAGAGACCCAGATATCAGATTTAACATACAAAAGATATAGTAAAAAAATTAAAGAAATGAAATGTTACATTAGGCAATATTTGCTAAATGCAAAAGAAATCAATAAGGAAGAATAGAGAGAGAGAGAGAGAGAGAAAATCCATGAGACATAGAGAAAACAAAAGTAACTTGACAAATGTAATTCAAAATATATTGATATTATAATAACATTAAGTGTGAATGGATTAAATAGTCCAATCAAAAGGTAGAGATTTTCAGTCTGGATAAAAAAGAAAAGCAAGAACCAAATATGCTGTCTACATGGGACACTTGAGATTCAAAGTACAAATGGGTTAATAGTAAAAGGATGGAAAAAGATATAGCATACAACAATAATTAACTTGAAATAACTAGACTATATCAGAGAAAATAGACTTTAAATAAATTACTAGAGATAAAGAGGTATTTTATAATAATAAAACGTCAGTGCTCAGGAGATATAATAGTTTTAAACAAATATATACGAAACAATAGGACCTCAAAATAAAGACACAGTTGACATAAATAAAGGGAGAAATAGACAATTCAATAACAATAGCTCATTTTCAATAACAACATCTAGGCAGGGGAGCAATAAGAAAATAGACTTGAACACTATATGCCAATTAGACCTAAGAAAATCTGTACACACTCCGACCAATAACAGCAGAATACATATTCTTGAATGCACATGGAATATTCTCTAGGATAGACCATATGTTAGGTCATAAAACAAGCCTCAATAAAATTAAAAAGATTTAAATCATACAAAGTATGTTCTCCAAAACAATGGAGTAATACTAGGAAAGGAAACTTGACGAATTCACAAATATGTGGAATAGTACACCCATAAATAACCAATGCATCAAAACTATACATTATGTGTATTATCACCTCACTACCCCATGAATATGTACAATTAATATTTGTCAATTAAAAAAATAAAATTGAAAGCAAACAAAGCTACACACACAAAATAAATGACTGAAAAATGAAAAAATATCACATGGAGAATTAGAAAATACTAAAGATGAATAAAATTGAAAACGAAGACAAAAGCTACCAGAAGTTATAAAATGAAGTTAAAGCAGTGCTTAGAGAAAGATTTATAGCTGTAAACACCTATATTAAAAAAGACACATCTAAATGAATAACGTGGTCTTTTACCTTAAGACACTAGGAAAAGAGGAGCAAAATAACCCCATAGCAAATAAAAGGAAGGAAATGTAAAGACTAGAGTATAATTGTTAATTAAATAAACAATAGAAAAATATTAGATGAAAGCAATGAACCAATAATTTGTTTTTTTAAAAGATCAGCAAAATTAATACACATTTACCTTGACAGGCCAAGAGAGAAGAGACTAAGTTATTAAAGTCTAGAATGAAAGAAGAATACTACAACAATTATATCCCAACAATTAGATAATCTACACAAAATGGAAAAATTCTCAGGAAGGAACAATAGAAAATCTGAATAGACCTATAAAAAATAAAGAGATTTAATTGGCTAGAGGACTAATAATTTTATTTATCTTAAAAAAAGCAGCTTTTGGTTCCATTGGTTTTCTCTATTAATTTCTTGTTTTGAATTGTATTGATTTCTGCTCTGATTTTAATTATGTCTTTTCTTCTGCTTACTTTGGATAATTCACTCTTCTGTTGCTAGTTTTCTAAGGTAGAAGCTTATATAAGTTTAGATCTTAGATCTTCTAAGATTTTAGATCTTTTAGATCTTCTTTCTAATATATGCATTCAGTCCTATAAATTTCCATTTAAGGACTGCTTTTGCTGCATCCCACAGATTTTAAGTTGTGTTTTCATTCATTCAGAACATTAGAATTTTTCACTCATTGACCCGTGTGTTATTTAGAACTTTGTTGTTTAATTTCCAAGTATTTCAGGATTTTCCTGCTATCTTTATGTTATTGATTTCTAGTTTAATTCCACTGTGGTTTGAGAACAGAGATTGAATGATTTTTATTCATTTAAACTTGTTAAGGTGTACTTGATGGCCCACAATGTAAGGTCTATCTTGCTGATGAATAATGGGAGCTTGACATGAATGTGTATCTGTTTTTTTTTTTTTTTTGGATGAAGTGGGCTACAGATATCCATTATATCCAGTTGGTTGGTGGTGGTGGTGAGTACAACTGTGCTCTACTAATTTTCTGCTACTAGATCTGCTCATTCCAGATAAAGGGGTGTTGAAATTTCCAACTATAATGTAGATTTATTTATTTCTTCTTGAAATTCTATCAGTTTTTGCCTCATGTATTTTGATGCTTTGTTGTTAGGTGCAGACACATTAAGGACAATTATGGTTCTTCGATAATTGGTCCCTTTATCAACATGTAATACCCTTTTTTACCCCTGATAATTTCCTTGCTCTCAAGTCTGTGTCTTCTGAAATTAATACAGCTATTCCCACATTCTTTTGATTAATGTTTGCAATGTATATTTTTCTCCATCCATTACTTTTAATCTAATATGTCTTATATTTAAAGTGAGTCTCTAGTAGACAACATATAGATGGGTTGGGCTTTTAGATCCACTCTGAAAATCTCTTTTAATTGGTGCATTTGGACAATTAACATTCAAAGTGATTATTGACACATTTGGATGAATATCTACCATATTTGTTACTATATGAATATATGATATTTGTTGTCCTTTTTAGTCCTATTTTTGTCTTCCTTCTTCATTCATTTTCTTCTGGTTTTAATTGTGCATTTTTACAATTCCATTTTATCTTCTCTCTTAGAATATTGGTTGGACTTTTTTTTTCTTTTTTTTAAAGTGGTTTCTGTAGCATTTACAATATACACTTCCAAGTAGTCTAAGCTCACTTTCGAATAATACTATACCTATTACAGGTAGTGTGAGTGTCTTATATCAAAATAATTTTAATTTCCCCTTCCATCCATATTATCATACATATCATATACATAAGCATGCATAACTGTATATATATCCACAACACATAAGCATACATATTTAAATACATCATTGCTATTATTATTTTGAACAAGACTCATCTGTTATATTAATTAAGAATAAGAAAAATGTACACCTGTTATCCCAGCATTTTTGGAGGCCAAGGCAGGAGGATTACTTGAGCCCAGGGGTTTCAGGCTAGCCTGAGCAGCATAGCAAGACCCCATCTCTACAAAAAATTTTAAAAAGTTAGCCAGGTATAGTGGTGTGTACCTGTGGCCCCAGCTACTTTGGAAGCTGAGGCAGGAGGATCACTAGAGCCCAGGAGTTTGAGGCTGCAGTGAGTTGTGATCCTGCCACTGTACTCCAGCCTGGGTGATAGAGCAAGACCCTGCCTCAAAAATGCATATATTTAAAATATAAATATAATAAAATATATTATGTATATTATATAATAAATAAAAGTTTTTATTTTACCTGTACCTATTCTTTCTCTGATGCTCTTCCTTTTTTATGTGGATGCAAGGATCTTACCTATATAATTTCCTTTCCATCTAATGAGTTTCTTTTAGTATTTCTGGCAAGACTTGTGTACTGGCAATATGTTTCTTCAACTTTTTGAAAACCATATATTCCTCTTTCATTGTTGAAGAATGTTTTTTTCTGGGCACATAATTCTAGATTAGTGTTCTTTTTTTCTCAGTACTTTTAAATTCCACTCTTTTCTTGCTGGCATGATTTCTGAAGAGAAGACAGGTGTTATTCTTATCTTTGCTTCTTCATAGGTCAGCTGTTTTTTTTCCCTTTGGTTTCTTTCAGAGTTTTTTACCCTATCTTTGATTTTCTTGTAGTTTCAATATGATATGCACAGGTGTAGTTTTTTTGTTTTTGTTTTTGGCGTTTATCCTACTTGATATCTATGAGCTTCCTGGATCTGTGGTTCTGTGGCTGACAATGATTTGGGGAAAGTTCTCAGTCGTTATTGCTCCAAGTATTTTTTTTCATTTTACTTCTTACTTTCTTATATCTCACTATGTGTAGTTAAATCTTAGCGGTTGTCTCTCAGTTCTGGAGTCGTTCTGTTTTTTTTTTCAGTCATTTTTTTTTTCTCTTTGCCATTCAGTTTTAGAGGTTTCTATTGAGAGATCATCAAGCTCAGAGGATTTTTTCTCGGTTACATCAGTTCACCTAATAATCCTATCAAAAACATTCTTTTCTGTCACAGTTTTTCATTGATAGTGTTTTATTTTTGTTTTCTAGAATTTTCATTTCTCTGCTTACATTGTTCATCTGATCTTGCATACTGCCCACTTTACCCATTAGAGCATTATCAGAGATAATCATTGTTTAATTGCTAGTGGATAATTCCAATGTCTTGCGTATCTGTGCCAGATTTTCATGTTTGCTACTGTCTCATTCAAAGTGTATTTTGCCTTTTGTATGTCTTGTAAAATTTTTCTTGATAGTCAGAATTATAGGCTAAGTTAAAAAGAACTTCTGTAAAGGGGTCTTAGACGTCAGTGGTAAGGTATGGGAAAGATGAAAAAGCTGCTGTATTACTATGATACGGTCTCAGGTCTTTAGATGATTCATGGGCCCTGGAATGTGAAATCACCTGGGCTTCCCATACTTTTTTTTTTATTTATTATTATACATAAGTTCAGGGTACATGTGCATAACGTGCAGGTTTGTTACATAGTGACTTGTGCACATGTGGGTGCGCACCCATCAACTGCGTCAGCACCCATCAAATCGGATTTATATCAGGTATAAACTCCCAATGAAAATACCTCCCCCCTCCCCATCCCCATAATAGGCCACGGTGTGTGATGTTCCCTCCGAGTCCCAAGTGATGTCATGTTCAGTCCAACTATGAGTAGAACATGCGCGGTGTTGTTTTCTCTTCTTGTGATAGTTTGTTTTTTTTTTTTTTTTTTTTTTTTATTTTATTTTATTTTTTATTTTTTATTATACTTTAAGTTGTAGGGTACATGGCATCAACGTTTTATATGTATAACTCCCAATGCAATCCCTCCTCCTCCCCCTCCCATGATAGGCCCCAGTGTGTGATGTTCCCCTTCCGAGTCCAAGTGATCTCATTGTTCAGTTCCCACCTATGAGTGAGAACATGCGGTGTTTGGTTTTCTTCTTGTGATAGTTTGCTAAGAATGATGGTTTCCAGCTGCATCCATGTCCCTACAAAGGACGCAAACTCATCCTTTTTATGGCTGCATAGTATTCCATGGTGTATATGTGCCACATTTTCTTAATCCAGTCTGTCACAGATGGACATTTGGGTTGATTCCAAGTCTTTGCTATTGTGAATAGTGCCGCAATAAACATACGTGTGCATGTGTCTTTAGTAGCAGTAATTTATAATCCTTTGGGTATATACCCAGTAGTGGGATGGCTGGGTCATATGGTACATCTAGTTCTAGATCCTTGAGGAATTGCCATACTGTTTTCCATAATGGTTGAACTAGTTTACAATCCCACCAACAGTGTAAAAGTGTTCCTATTTCTCCACATCCTCTCCAACACCTGTTGTTTCCTGACTTTTAATGATTGCCATTCTAACTGGTGTGAGATGGTATCTCATTGTGGTTTTGATTTGCATTTCTCTGATGGCGAGTGATGATGAGCATTTTTCATGTGTCTGTTGGCTGTATGAATGTCTTCTTTTGAGAAATGTCTGTTCATATCCTTTGCCCACTTTTTGATGGGGTTGTTTGTTTTTTCTTGTATATTTGTTTGAGTTCTTTGTAGATTCTGGATATTAGCCCTTTGTCAGATGAGTAGATTGCAAAAATTTTCTCCCATTCTGTAGGTTGCCTGTTCACTCTGATGGTAGTTTCTTTTGCTGTGCAGAAGCTCTTTAGTTTAATTAGATCCCATTTGTCAATTTTGCTTTTGCTGCCGTTGCTTTTGGTGTTTTAGACATGAAGTCCTTGCCCATGCCTATGTCCTGAATGGTACTACCTAGGTTTCTTCTAGGGTTTTTATGGTATTAGGTCTAACATTTAAGTCTCTAATCCATCTTGAATTAATTTCGTATAAGGAGTAAGGAAAGGATCCAGTTTCAGCTTTCTACTTATGGCTAGCCAATTTTCCCAGCACCATTATTAAATAGGGAATCCTTTCCCATTTCTTGTTTCTCTCAGGTTTGTCAAAGATCAGATGGCTGTAGATGTGTGGTATTATTTCTGAGGACTCTGTTCTGTTCCATTGGTCTATATCTCTGTTTTGGTACCAGTACCATGCTGTTTTGGTTACTGTAGCCTTGTAGTATAGTTTGAAGTCAGGTAGCGTGACGCCTCCAGCTTTGTCTTTTGACTTAGGATTGTCTTGGCAATGCGGGCTCTTTTTGGTTCCATATGAACTTTAAAGCAGTTTTTTCCAATTCTGTGAAGAAAGTCATTGGTAGCTTGATGGGGATGGCATTGAATCTATAAATAACCTTGGGCAGTATGGCCATTTTCACGATATTGATTCTTCCTATCCATGAGCATGGTATGTTCTTCCATTGTTTGTGTCCTCTTTGATTTCACTGAGCAGTGGTTTGTAGTTCTCCTTGAAGAGGTCCTTACATCCCTTGTAAGTTGGATTCCTAGGTATTTTATTCTCTTTGAAGCAATTGTGAATGGAAGTTCATTCCTGATTTGGCTCTCTGTTGTCTGTTACTGGTGTATAAGAATGCTTGTGATTTTTGCACATTAATTTTGTATCCTGAGACTTTGCTGAAGTTGCTTATCAGCTTAAGGAGATTTTGGGCTGAGACAATGGGGTTTTCTAAATATACAATCATGTCATCTGCAAACAGGGACAATTTGACTTCTTCTTTTCCTAACTGATACCTTGATTTCTTTCTCTTGCCTGATTGCCCTAGCCAGAACTTCCAACACTATGTTGAATAGGAGTGGTGAGAGAGGGCATCCCTGTCTTGTGCCAGTTTTCAAAGGGAATTTTTCCAGTTTTTGCCCATTCAGTATGATATTAGCTGTGGGTTTGTCATAAATAGCTCTTATTTTGAGGTACGTTCCATCAATACCGAATTTATTGAGCGTTTTAGCATGAAGGGCTGTTGAATTTTGTCAAAAGCCTTTCTGCATCTATTGAGATAATCATGTGGTTTTGTCTTTGGTTCTGTTTATATGCTGGATTACGTTTATTGATTTGCGAATGTTGAACCAGCCTGGCCCAGGGATGAAGCCCACTTGATCATGGTGGATAAGCTTTTTGATGTGCTGCTGAATCCGGTTTGCCAGTATTTTATTGAGGATTTTTGCATCGATGTTCATCAGGGATATTGGTCTAAAATTCTCTTTTTTTGTTGTGTCTCTGCCAGGCTTTGGTATCAGGATGATGTTGGCCTCATAAAATGAGTTAGGGAGGATTCCCTCTTTTTCTATTGATTGGAATAGTTTCAGAAGGAATGGTACCAGCTCCTCCTTGTACCTCTGGTAGAATTCAGCTGTGAATCCATCTGGTCCTGGACTTTTTTTGGTGGGTAGGCTATTAATTATTGCCTCAATTTCAGAGCCTGCTATTGGTCTATTCAGGGATTCAACTTCTTCCTGGTTTAGTCTTGGGAGAGTGTAAGTGTCCAGGAAATTATCCATTTCTTCTAGATTTTCTAGTTGATTTGCGTAGAGGTTTATAGTATTCTCTGATGGTAGTTTGTATTTCTGTGGGTCGGTGGTGATATCCCTTTATCATTTTTATTGCGTCTATTTGATTCTCTCTCTTTTCTTCTTTATTAGTCTTGCTAGCGGTCTGTCAATTTTGTTGATCTTTTCAAAAAACCAACTCCTGGATTCATTGATTTTTGGAGGGTTTTTTGTGTCTCTATCTCCTTCAGTTCTGCTCTGATCTTAGTTATTTCTTGCCTTCTGCTAGCTTTTGAATGTGTTTGCTCTTGCCTCTCTAGTTCTTTTAATTGTGATGTTAGAGTGTCAATTTAGATCTTTCCTGCTTTCTCTTGTGGGCATTTAGTGCTATAAATTTCCCTCTACACACTGCTTTAAATGTGTCCCAGAGATTCTGGTATGTTGTATCTTTGTTCTCATTGGTTTCAAAGAACATCTTTATTTGCCTTCATTTCGTTATGTACCCAGTAGTCATTCAGGAGCAGGTTGTTCAGTTTCCATGTAGTTGAGCGGTTTTGATTGAGTTTCTTAGTCCTGAGTTCTAGTTTGATTGCACTGTGGTCTGAGAGACAGTTTGTTATAATTTCTGTTCTTGTACATTTGCTGAGGAGTGCTTTACTTCCAATTATGTGGTCAATTTTGGAATAAGTGCGATGTGGTGCTGAGAAGAATGTATATTCTGTTGATTTGGGGTGGAGAGTTCTATAGATGTCTATTAGGTCCGCTTGGTGCAGAGATGAGTTCAATTCCTGGATATCCTGTTAACTTTCTGTCTCGTTGATCTGTCTAATGTTGACAGTGGAGTGTTGAAGTCTCCCATTATTATTGTATGGGAGTCTAAGTCTCTTTGTAAGTCTCTAAGGACTTGCTTTATGAATCTGGGTGCTCCTGTATTGGGTGCATATATATTTAGGAGAGTTAGCTCTTCCTGTTGAATTGATCCCTTTACCATTATGTAATGGCCTTCTTTGTCTCTTTTGATCTTTGATGGTTTAAAGTCTGTTTTTCAGAGACTAGGATTGCAACCCTGCTTTTTTTTGTTCTCCATTTGCTTGGTAGATCTTCCTCCATCCCTTTATTTTGAGCCTATGTATGTCTCTGCATGTGAGATGGGTCTCCTGAATACAGCAGACTGATGGGTCTTGACTCTTATCCAGTTTGCCAGTCTGTGTCTTTTAATTGGAGCATTTAGTCCATTGACATTTAAGGTTAATATTGTTATGTGTGAACTTGATCCTGCCATTATGATATTAACTGGTTATTTTGCTCGTTAGTTGATGCAGTTTCTTCCTAGCCTCGATGGTCTTTACATTTGGCATGTTTTTGCAATGGCTGGTACCGGTTGTTCTTTCCATGTTTAGGGCTTCCTTCAGGGTCTCTTGTAAGGCAGGCCTGGTGGTGACAAAATCTCTAAGCATTTGCTTATCTGTAAAGGATTTTATTTCTCCTTCACTGATGAAACTTAGTTTGGCTGGATATGAAATTCTGGGTGAAAATTCTTTTCTTTAAGAACGTTGAATATTGGCCCCCACTCTCTTCTGGCTTGTAGAGTTTCTGCCGAGAGATCTGCTGTTAGTCTGATGGGCTTCCCTTTGTGGGTAACCCGACCTTTCTCTCTGGCTGCCCTTAAGATTTTTTCCTTCATTTCAACTTTGGTGAATCTGGCAATTATGTGTCTTGGAGTTGCTCTTCTGGAGGAGTATCTTTGTGGCGTTCTCTGTATTTCCTGAATTTGAATGTTGGCCTGCCCTACTAGGTTGGGGAAGTTCTCCTGGATGATATCCTGAAGAGTGTTTTCCAACTTGGTTCCATTTTCCCCCTCACTTTCAGGCACCCCAATCAGACGTAGATTTGGTCTTTTACATAATCCCATACTTCTTGCAGGCTTTGTTCATTCTTTTTCTTCTTTTTTCTTTGGTTTCTCTTCTCGCTTCATTTCATTCATTTGATCCTCAATCGCTGATACTCTTTCTTCCAGTTGATCGAGTCGGTTACTGAAGCTTGTGCATTTGTCACGTATTTCTCGTGTCATGGTTTTCATCTCTGTCATTTCGTTTATGACTTCTCTGCATTAATTAGTCTAGCTGTCAATTCTTCCACTCTTTTTCAAGATTTTAGTTTCTTTGCGCTGGGTACGTAATTCCTCCTTTAGCTCTGAGAGTTTGATGGACTGAAGCCTTCTTCTCTCATCTCGTCAAAGTCATTCTCTGACCAGCTTTGATCCGTTGCTGGCGATGGGCTGCGCTCCTTTGCAGGGGGAGATGCGCTCTTATTTTTGAATTTCCAGCTTTTCTGCCCTGCTTTTCCCATCTTTGTGGTTTTATCTGCCTCTGGTCTTTGATGATGGTGACGTACTGATGGGGTTTGGTATAGGTGTCCTTCCTGTTTGATAGTTTTCCTTCTAACAGTCAGGACCCTCAGCTGTAGGTCTGTTGGAGATTGCTTGAGGTCCACTCCAGACCCTGTTTGCCTGGGTATCAGCAGCAGAGGTTGCAGAAGATAGAATATTGCTGAACAGCGAGTGTACCTGTCTGATTCTTATTTGGAAGCTTCCTCTCAGGGGTGTACTCCACCTGTGAGGTGTGGGGTGTCAGACTGCCCCTAGTGGGGGATGTCTCCCAGTTAGGCTACTCAGGGGTCAGGGACCCACTTGAGCAGGCAGTCTGTCCGTTCTCAGATCTCAACCTCCGTGTTGGGAGATCCACTGCTCTCTTCAAAGCTGTCAGACAGAGTCGTTTGCGTCTGCAGAGGTTCCTGCTGCTTTTGTTGTTGTTGTTGTTAGCTGTGCCCTGTCCCCAGAGGTGGAGTCTACAGAGACAGGCAGGTTTCTTGAGCTGCTGTGAGCTCCACCCAGTTCGAGCTTCCAGCGGCTTGTTTACCTACTTAAGCCTCAGCAATGGCGGGCGCCCCTCCCCAGCCTCGCTGCTGCCTTGCGTTAGATCGCAGACTGCTGTGTTAGCAATGAGGGAGGCTCCGTGGCGTGGGACCCTCCCGGCCAGGTGTGGGATATATTCTCCTGGTGTGCCCGTTTGCTTAAAGCGCAGTATTGGGGTGGGAGTTACCCGATTTTCCAGGTGTTGTGTGTCTCAGTTCCCCTGGCTAGGAAAAGGGATTCCCTTCCCCTTGCGCTTCCCAGGTGAGGCGATGCCTCGCCCTGCTTCAGCTCTCGCTGGTCGGGCTGCAGCAGCTGACCAGCACCGATTGTCCGGCACTCCCTAGTGAGATGACCCCAGTACCTCAGTTGAAAATGCAGAAATCACGGTCTTCTGTGTCGCTCGCGCTGGGAGTTGGAGACTGGAGCTGTTCCTATTCGGCCATCTTGCTCCGCCCCCCCTCTTCCCATTCTTTTCCCACATTTGTGGTGGGGCAGGATGGCTGGAGAAGGCTAGAGTTAGATACTTCCTTTCCACCACGTCAGTTAGGCTCTGAAAAGGACACAGTAGGTTAGGATCTGGTTAATACTTATCATGAGAGTGAACCTTGTTAAGAGAACAGAATAATTGGTGCACTTTAAAATGGTTTTTTCAGGGCGGAGCAAGATGGCGAATAGGACAGTCCAGTCTCCAATCCAGCGCGAGCCACACAGAAGACCGGTGATTCTGGTTTTCAATGAGGTAATTTGTTCTTTTTTTTTTCTAGGGTAATCTCGCTAGGGAGTGCGGACAATCGGGTGGTCAGCTGGCGCATGACCACGAGAGCTGAAGAGGGCGAGGGCATCGCCTCACCTGGTGTGCAAGGGGGAAGGAATCCTTTCCTAGCCAGGGAATGAGACACACAAACTGGAAAATCGGGTAATCCACCCAATACTGCGCTTTTAAGAAAACAGGCACACCAGGAGAATATATCCCACACCTGGGCCGGAGGGTCCCACGCCCACGGAGCTTCCTCACTGCTAACACACCATCTGCGGCGATCTATCCACAAGGCAGCAGCGAGGCTGGGGGAGGGGCGCCCGGCATTGCTGAGGCTTAAGTAGGTAAACAAAGCCGCTGGGAAGCTCCAACTGGGTGGAGCTCACAGCAGCTCAAGGAAGCCTGCCTGTCTCTGTAGACTCTACCTCTGTGGACAGCGCACAGCAGCAGTCCAACAGGGGAAAGAGCGGGGGCCGGTGCAGACGCGAACGACTCTGTCTGACAGCTTTGGGGAGAGCCGTGGATCACCTAACGCGGAGGTTGAGATCTGAGAACAGACAGACTGCCTGCTCAGGTGGGTCCCTGACCCCTGAGTAGCCTAGCTGGGAGACATCCCCCACTAGGGGCAGTCTGACCACCACACCTCACAGGGTGGAGTCACCCCTGAGAGGAAACTTCCAAAGAAAGAATCAGACAGGTACACTCGCTGTTCAGCAATATTCTATCTTCGGCAACTCTGCTGCTGATACCCAGGCAAACAGGGTCTGGAGTGGACCTCAAGCAATCTCCAACAGACCAACAGACAGTCCTCTGACTGTCAGAAGGAAAACTATCAAACAGGAAGGACACCTATACCAAAACCCCATCAGTACGTCACCATCATCAAAGACCAGACAGATAAAACCACAAAGATGGGGAAGAAAGCAGGGCAGAAAAGCTGGAAATTCAAAAAAATAAGAGCGCATCTCCCCCTGCAAAGGAGCGCAGCCATCGCCAGCAACGGATCAAAGCTGGTCAGAGAATGACTTTGACGAGATGAGAGAAGAAGGCTTCAGTCCATCAAACCTCTCAGAGCTAAAGGAGGAATTACGTACCCAGCGCAAAGAAACTAAAAATCTTGAAAAAAAAGTGGAAGAATTGACAGCTAGACTAATTAATGCAGAGAAGATCATAAACGAAATGACAGAGATGAAAACCATGACACGAGAAATACGTGACAAATGCACAAGCTTCAGTAACCGACTCGATCAACTGGAAGAAAGAGTATCAGCGATTGAGGATCAAATGAATGAAATGAAGCGAGAAGAGAAACCAAAAGAAAAAGAAGAAAAAGAAATGAACAAAGCCTGCAAGAAGTATGGGATTATGTAAAAAGACCAAATCTACGTCTGATTGGGGTGCCTGAAAGTGAGGGGGAAAATGGAACCAAGTTGGAAAACACTCTTCAGGATATCATCCAGGAGAACTTCCCCAACCTAGTAGGGCAGGCCAACATTCAAATTCAGGAAATACAGAGAACGCCACAAAGATACTCCTCCAGAAGAGCAACTCCAAGACACATAATTGCCAGATTCACCAAAGTTGAAATGAAGGAAAAAATCTTAAGGGCAGCCAGAGAGAAAGGTCGGGTTACCCACAAAGGGAAGCCCATCAGACTAACAGCAGACCTCTCGGCAGAAACTCTACAAGCCAGAAGAGAGTGGGGGCCAATATTCAACGTTCTTAAAGAAAAGAATTTTCAACCCAGAATTTCATATCCAGCCAAACTAAGCTTCATCAGTGAAGGAGAAATAAAATCCTTTACAGATAAGCAAATGCTTAGAGATTTTGTCACCACCAGGCCTGCCTTACAAGAGACCCTGAAGGAAGCCCTAAACATGGAAAGGAACAAACCGGTACCAGCCATTGCAAAAACATGCCAAAATGTAAAGACCATCGAGGCTAGGAGAAACTGCATCAACTAACGAGCAAAATAACCAGTTAATATCATAATGACAGGATCAAGTTCACACATAACAATATTAACCTTAAATGTCAATGGACTAAATGCTCCAATTAAAAGACACAGACTGGCAAACTGGATAAAGAGTCAAGACCCATCAGTCTGCTGTATTCAGGAGACCCATCTCACATGCAGAGACATACATAGGCTCAAAATAAAGGGATGGAGGAAGATCTACCAAGCAAATGGAGAACAAAAAAAAGCAGGGGTTGCAATCCTAGTCTCTGATAAAACAGACTTTAAACCATCAAAGATCAAAAGAGACAAAGAAGGCCATTACATAATGGTAAAGGGATCAATTCAACAGGAAGAGCTAACTCTCCTAAATATATATGCACCCAATACAGGAACCCAGATTCATAAAGCAAGTCCTTAGAGACCTACAAAGAGACTTAGACTCCCATACAATAATAATGGGAGACTTCAACACTCCACTGTCAACATTAGACAGATCAACGAGACAGAAAGTTAACAAGGATATCCAGGAATTGAACTCATCTCTGCACCAAGCGGACCTAATAGACATCTATAGAACTCTCCACCCCAAATCAACAGAATATACATTCTTCTCAGCACCACATCGCACTTATTCCAAAATTGACCACATAATTGGAAGTAAAGCACTCCTCAGCAAATGTACAAGAACAGAAATTATAACAAACTGTCTCTCAGACCACAGTGCAATCAAACTAGAACTCAGGACTAAGAAACTCAATCAAAACCGCTCAACTACATGGAAACTGAACAACCTGCTCCTGAATGACTACTGGGTACATAACGAAATGAAAGCAGAAATAAAGATGTTCTTTGAAACCAATGAGAACAAAGATACAACATACCAGAATCTCTGGGACACATTTAAAGCAGTGTGTAGAGGGAAATTTATAGCACTAAATGCCCACAAGAGAAAGCAGGAAGATCTAAATTGACACTCTAACATCACAATTAAAAGAACTAGAGAGGCAAGAGCAAACACATTCAAAAGCTAGCAGAAGGCAAGAAATAACTAAGATCAGAGCAGAACTGAAGGAGATAGAGACACAAAAAACCCTCCAAAAAATCAATGAATCCAGGAGTTGGTTTTTTGAAAAGATCAACAAAATTGACAGACCGCTAGCAAGACTAATAAAGAAGAAAAGAGAGAGGAATCAAATAGACGCAATAAAAAATGATAAAGGGGATATCACCACCGACCCACAGAAATACAACAACCATCAGAGAATACTATAAATGCCTCTACGCAAATCAACTAGAAAATCTAGAAGAAATGGATAATTTCCTGGACACTTACACTCTCCCAAGACTAAACCAGGAAGAAGTTGAATCCCTGAATAGACCAATAGCAGGCTCTGAAATTGAGGCAACAATTAATAGCCTACCCACCAAAAAAAGTCCAGGACCAGATGGATTCACAGCTGAATTCTACCAGAGGTACAAGGAGGAGCTGGTACCATTCCTTCTGAAACTATTTCAATCAATAGAAAAAGAGGGAATCCTCCCTAACTCATTTTATGAGGCCAACATCATCCTGATACCAAAGCCTGGCAGAGACACAACAAAAAAAGAGAATTTTAGACCAATACCTGATGAACATCGATGCAAAAATCCTCAATAAAATACTGGCAAACCGGATTCAGCAGCACATCAAAAAGCTTATCCACCATGATCAAGTGGGCTTCATCCCTGGGATGCAAGGCTGGTTCAACATTCGCAAATCAATAAACGTAATCCAGCATATAAACAGAACCAAAGACAAGAACCACATGATTATCTCAATAGATGCAGAAAAGGCTTTTGACAAAATTCAACAGCCTTTATGCTAAAAACGCTCAATAAATTCGGTATTGATGGAACGTACCTCAAAATAATAAGAGCTATTTATGACAAACCCACAGCTAATATCATACTGAATGGGCAAAAACTGGAAAAATCCCTTTGAAAACTGGCACAAGACAGGGATGCCCTCTCTCACCACTCCTATTCAACATAGTGTTGGAAGTTCTGGCTAGGGCAATCAGGCAAGAGAAAGAAATCAAGGGTATCCAGTTAGGAAAAGAAGAAGTCAAATTGTCCCTGTTTGCAGATGACATGATTGTATATTTAGAAACCCCATCGTCTCAGCCCAAATCTCCTTAAGCTGATAAGCAACTTCAGCAAAGTCTCAGGATACAAAATTAATGTGCAAAAATCACAAGCATTCTTATACACCAGTAACAGACAAGCAGAGAGCCAAATCAGGAATGAACTTCCATTCACAATTGCTTCAAAGAGAATAAAATACCTAGGAATCCAGCTTACAAGGGATGTAAAGGACCTCTTCAAGGAGAACTACAAACCACTGCTCAGTGAAATCAAAGAGGACACAAACAAATGGAAGAACATACCATGCTCATGGATAGGAAGAATCAATATCGTGAAAATGGCCATACTGCCCAAGGTTATTTATAGATTCAATGCCATCCCCATCAAGCTACCAATGACTTTCTTCACAGAATTGGAAAAAAAACGGCTTTAAAGTTCATATGGAACCAAAAAAGAGCCCGCATTGCCAAGACAATCCTAAGTCAAAAGGACAAAGCTGGAGGCGTCACGCTACCTGACTTCAAACTATACTACAAGGCTACAGTAACCAAAACAGCATGGTACTGGTACCACAACAGAGATATAGACCAATGGAACAGAACAGAGTCCTCAGAAATAATACCACACATCTACAGCCATCTGATCTTTGACAAACCTGAGAGAAACAAGAAATGGGGAAAGGATTCCCTATTAATAAATGGTGCTGGGAAAATTGGCTAGCCATAAGTAGAAAGCTGAAACTGGATCCTTTCCTTACCCCTTATACGAAAATTAATTCAAGATGGATTAGAGACTTAAATGTTAGACCTAATACCATAAAAACCCTAGAAGAAAATCTAGGTAGTACCATTCAGGACATAGGCATGGGCAAGGACTTCATGTCTAAAACACCAAAAGCAACGGCAGCAAAAGCAAAATTGACACATGGGATCTAATTAAACTAAAGAGCTTTGCACAGCTAAAGAAACTACCATCAGAGTGAACAGGCAACCTACAGAATGGGAGAAAATTTTTGCAACCTACTCATCTGACAAAGGGCTAATATCCAGAATCTACAAAGAACTCAAACAAATATACAAGAAAAAAAAAAAACCCATCAAAAAGTGGGGAAAGGATATGAACAGACATTTCTCAAAAGAAGACATCCTACAGCCAACAGACACATGAAAAAATGCTCATCATCACTCGCCATCAGAGAAATGCAAATCAAAACCACATGAGATACCATCTCACACCAGTTAGAATGGCAATCATCAAAAGTCAGGAAACAACAGGTGTTGGAGAGGATGTGGAGAAATAGGAACACTTTTACACTGTTGGTGGGATTGTAAACTAGTTCAACCATTATGGAAAACAGTATGGCGATTCCTCAAGGATCTAGAACTAGATGTACCATATGACCCAGCCATCCCACTAGGGTATATACCCAAAGGATTATAAATTACTCTACTACAAAGACACATGCACACGTATGTTTATTGCGGCACTATTCACAATAGCAAAGACTTGGAATCAACCCAAATGTCCATCTGTGACAGACTGGATTAAGAAAATGTGGCACATATACACCATGGAATACTATGCAGCCATAAAAAAGGATGAGTTTGCGTCCTTTGTAGGGACATGGATGCAGCTGGAAACCATCATTCTTAGCAAACTATCACAGAAGAGAAAACCAAACACCGCATGTTCTCACTCATAGGTGGGAACTGAACAATGAGATCACTTGGACTCGGGAAGGGGAACATCACACACTGGGGCTATCATGGGGAGGGGGGAGGAGGGAGGGATTGCATTGGGGAGTTATACATGATATAAACGTCATGCACATGTACCCTAGAATTAAAGTATAATAAAAAAAAAAAATAAAATAAATAAAAATAAATAAATAAATAAATAAATAAATAAATAAATAAATAAATTCCCACCAAAAAAAAAAAAAAATGGTTTTCTCCTCCCTCCCTACACCCAGAGTAGTGCAAGGGAATTTTTTTCTTGTATTAACTATGACATTTGGATTTAGCTCAGTAAATAAAACTCACAAATGTGTGAGTCCCCATTATGATTATGACTGGATATGCCTATGGTTTTAGTTTCAGAGATGTCCACACTGAATGTCTCTAGCAATTTTGGAATTTAGTTCAGATTTTTTTTTTAACCCTGTCACTGATAAGAGCTTCAGCTCCTGAGTTTCTGCTCTACTAACGGTGTTTTCTCAATTCACCTGCCAGTCTCTCCAATTGTTGGGGAATCAGTTTGCCCTGTGAACTCAACTCTCTTACAGATCCAGGAAGAATCATTGATTTTTCAATTTGTTCACCTCTTCACTTGTTATTAGGATAGAGTGATGACTTCCAGGCTTCCTGCCTGCCGAACTGTAAATCAGAAGTCTTTTGGCTTATTTTCTAATATAATTTTTTTTTTACTATTGATTTGAGAGTTCTTTATATATTTTAGATACCAGTCCTTTGTCAAATATGTGATTTGCTAATGTGCACTCACAGTCTGTAGCTTGTATTTTCATCCTGACAGAATATTTCAGAATACAAATTTTATATTAATAAAATCCAATTTATTATTTTTCCTTTTAGGTGTAATGCTTTTGGTAAAAAATCTAAGATCTATGTCCATCTCTAGATCCTTTAAGAGTTTCTCCATTCCCCCCCAGTTTTGTAGTTCTATAATTTTGTGTTTTGATTCATTTTAAGTTAAGTTTTATATAAGGTGTGAGACCAGTCATTATTTTCCCTATGGATGTTCAATTACTTCAGCACCGTTTGTTGTAAAGGCTAACCTTTTGCCACTGAGTTGCTTTTACACCTTTGTCAAAAATTAGTTGGATGTATTTGCTTTCATCTATTTCTGGATATTTTCTGTCCTGTTGATCTAGGTGCCTATCCCTCTGTAAATACCACAAAGTCTGATTACTGTAGCAACATTGAAGATCAAATGGACTTCTTTTTCCTACTGTGTTGTTTTTCAAAATTTCCTTTAGCTATTCTAGTTATTTTAATTTTGCATGTAAGTTTTAGAATTATCTTGTCTGTATCTACAAGAATTCTTATTCAGATATTGATTATAATTGCATCACACTTATTTATCAATTTGGGGAAAATTAAGACATTTATTCTTTTGAGTGTTCTAATTAATGAATACAATTTATCTTACCATTTATTTCGATATTCTTTTATTTCTTTCATCAACATTGTATATTTTCAGCATGTAATCATGCACATGTCTTCTTAGATTTATACCTAAGTATTTCTCATTTTTAAGCCATTATAAATATAACTACATTATAAATTATAAAAATAATTATAAATGATATTGCATTTTTAATTTGAGTCCACATGTTTATTGCTAGTATATAGAAATAACATTTATTTGTATATGTTGATCTTTTATCTTGTTTGAATATATTTATTCTAGGAGTATTTTAAAAATGGGTTAATTGGTGTTTTCTATGTAAACAATCATGACATCTACAAACAGGGAAGTTTTATTTTTTTCTTTTCTGATCTGCATGCCTTTTGTTTCCTTCTCTTTCCTTGTGGCATGTCTAGAACCTCCAGCACTTCGCGGAATAAAAGTGATGAGAGTAGTCGCACTTGCTTCATTCACAATTTAAGGAGGAAAGCATTTAGTTATTCAACATTAGGTATAATGTTAACTGTAGTTTTTTTCATAGCTTTTTTATCAAGTTGAGGAATTTCCTCAATATTTCTATTTTCTGAGATTTTTTCATTGTGAATGAGCGCTGAATTTTGTCAGATGGTTTTTCTGCAATGAGGGATGTGATAGCATACGTTTTTCTTCTTTAACCTGTTAATATGGTGGATTAGATGAATTTTTTATTTATTTAAATAGCTTTAGTGGTACAAGTGGTTTTAGGTTACATGGATGAATTATATAATGATGATGTTCAAGATTTTAGTGTACCCATCTTGTGAGTAAGGTACATTTTTCTCAATATGTAGTTTTTAATCCCTCACCCCTTCCCAACCTTCCTCCTTCTGAGTCACCAATGTCCACTATACCACTCTGTATGTCTTTGCATATCCATAGCGTAGCTCCCACTTATATGTCAGAATATGTGTTGTTTGGTTTTCTATTCCTAAGTTACTTCCCTTAAAATAATGACCACCAGCTCCATCCAAGTTTCTGCAAAAGACATTATTTCATTCTTTTCTATGACTGAGTGGAATTTCATTAAATATGTATAAAATATGTATATGTGTGTATATATATGTTTATACATATATGTGTGTATATATATGCAATATAGTGTGTGTGTATATATATATATACACACACACACACATTTTCTGTATCCACTCGTTGGTTGATGGGCACTTAGGTTGTTTTCATATATTTGCAATTGATGCTAATATTTTGATAGGAATTGCATTGAATCTGTAGATTACTTTGGTGGTATGGCCATTTTCATGATATTGATTCTTCCAATCCATAAATGTGTTCAGAAGTCTTTTTAACATAATGACATCTTTTCCTTTGGGTAGATACCCAGTAGTGGGACTCCTGGAATGAGTGGTAGATCTACTTTTAGTTCTTTGAGAAATCTCCATACTGTTTTCCATAGAGGTTATACTAATTTACATTCTCACCAGCAGTGTGTAAGTGTTCCCTTTTCACCACATCTACACCAATTTATTGCTTTTTGACTTTCTCAGAATGGCCATTCTGACTGGGGTAAGGTAGTGTATTAGTCTGCTCTTGCACTGCTATAAAATACCTGAGAGTGGGTAATTTATTAAGAGAAAAGGTTTAATTGGCTTACAGTTCTGTAGGCTGTACAGCAAGCATAGTGACTTCTGAGGAGGCCTCTGGAAATGTTTAATCATGGCAGAAGGCAAAGGAGAATTAGGTACATTTTACATGGCTGAAGCAGGAGAAGGGAAGAGAGGGGAAGGTGCTACACACTTTTAAACAACCAGATCTTGTGAGAATTCTATCATGACAACAGCACTAGAGGGATGGTGCTAAACCATTAGAAACTGCCCCCATGATCCAATCACGTCCCACCAAACTCTACCTCCAGTATTAGTGATTTGTATTAGTCCATTTTCACGCTGCTGATAAAAACATACCAGAGACTGGGCAATTTACAAAACAAAGAGGTTTAATTAGACTTAAAGTTCTACATGGCTGGGAAGGCCTCACAATCGTGGCAGAAGGCAAGGAGGAGCAAGTCACATCTTAAGTAGATGACAGCAGGCAAAGAGAGCTTGTGCAGGGAGACTCCCATTTTTAAAACCATCAGATCTCATGAGACCCATTCACTATCACAAAAACAGCATGGGAAAGACCTGCCCCTGTGATTCAATCATCTCCCACCAGGTCCTTCCCATAACACATGGGAATTGTGGGAGCTACAAGATGAGATTTGGGTGGGGATACAGAGCCAAACCATATCAGGATTACAGTTCAATATAAGATTTGGATGGGGACACAGATCTAAGCCATATCAGGTGGTATCTCATTGTGGTTTCAATTTGCATTTCCCTGATTAGTGATGCTGAGCATTTTTCTTATGTTTCTTGGCCATTGGTGTATCTTCTTTTGAGAAATGTCTGTTCATATTATTTGTCCACTTTTTGATGATTTTTTTTCTTGCTGATTTGTTTGAGTTCCTTGTAGATTCTGGATATTAGTCCTTTGTTGGATGCATAGTTTGTAAATATTTTCACTCATTCTTTGGGTTGTCTGTTTATTCTTATGAGTATTTCCTTTCCTATGCAGAAGCTTTTTAGTTTAGTTAGGTCCCACTTATTTATTTTTGTTTTTGATGTATTTGCTTTTGAGGTCTTAGTCATAATTCCTTGCCTAGACCAAAATCCAGAAGACTTTTTGCAAGGTTATTTCTTAGAAATTGTATGGCTTCAGATCTTAGATTTATGTCTTTTATCCGTTTCCACTTACTTTTGTATAAGGTGAGAGATAAGGATCCAGTTTAATTCTTCTTTATGTGGTTATCCAGTTTAACCAGCACCATTTATTGTCCTTTCCCCAGTGTATGTTTTTGTCAACTTGTGAAAGATCAGTTGGCTATAGGTATATGGTGTTGTTTCTGGGTTCTCATTCTGTTTCCTTGGTCTGTGTATCTACTTTTTTACCAGTACCATGCTGTTTTGGTTACCATATCCTTGCAGTATAATTTGAAGTTGGGTAATGTGATGCCTCCAGATTTGTACTGTTTTGCTTAAAATTGCTTTGGCTATTTGGGCTCTTTTTTGATTTCATGTGAATTTTAGGATTTTTTTTCTAATTCTGTGAATAGTGATGTTAATATTTTGATAGGGATTACATTGATCTGTAGATTTCTTTGTTGGCTTGGCCATTTTCATGATATTGATTCTTCCAGTCCATGAAAATAAGATGTATTTTCATTTGTTTGTGTCATCTGATTTCTTTCAGCAGTGTTTTGTAGTTCTCCTTCTAGAGAATTTTCACATTCCTGGTTAATTATATCCCTAGGTATTTTATTATTTTTTGCAGCTATTGTAAAAGGGATTGAGTTCTTTAATTTGATTCTCAATTTGGTCATTGTTGATGTATAGTGGTGCTACTGAGTGGTGTACATTGATTTGTAATCTGAGACTTTACTGAATTCATCAAATCTAGGAGTCTTTTTGAGTAATCTTTAGGGTTTTCTAGGTATAAGATTATATCAGTCAACGGAGATAGTTTTACTTCTGGTTTTCCAGTTTGGATGCCCTTTATTTCTTTCTCTTGCTTGATTGCTCTGGGTGAGAGTTCGTAGATTGATTAATTTTTGAACATTGATCCAGCCTTGCATCCCTGGTTACATCCATTGTCTCTGATAAAAATCTGGTGTCGTTTGTATTATTTATTTCTTATAGTTAAGGTATACTTTTCTCTGGTTGCTTTTCAGATGTTTCCTTTGCCTTTGTTTTCAGAAGATTAATATGATCTGTCTTGTCATGTATTTTTGTTTGTTTATCGTGATTGTTGTTTGCTCAGCTTCTTAAAGTTGTGGGTTTATGTCACTTACCAAATTTGTCAAGTTTTCAGCCATTGTTTTTGAATACTTTTTAAGTCTCATTCTCTTTCCCCTCGCCTTACAAGTCTATGACAACACAAATGTTAGCTCTTTCTTTATATGCTCATAGGTCCCTGAGGCTCTGTTTACTTTTCAGTCTACTTTATATCTGTTGTTCAAATGGATAGCTATTGTTCTAGCTACATTTCCTTTATTCTTTCCTTTGTCCCTCCTTTTTCTTTTTTTTTTGAGACGGAGTCTCGCTGTGTCACCCAGGCTGGAGTGCAGTGGCCGGATCTCAGCTCAGCTCACTACAACCTCTGCCTCTTGGGTTCAAGTGATTCTCCTGCCTCAGCCTCCGGAGTAGCTGGGACTACAGGCGCACAACACCACGCCCGGCTAATTTTGTATTTTTAGTAGAGACAGGGTTTCACCATGTTGGCCAGGATGGTGTTGATCTCTTGACCCCGTGATCCACCTGCCTCGGCCTCCCAAAGTGCTAGGATTACAAGCATGAGCCACCGCACCCGGCCTGTCCCCTCCATTTTTCTGTTGAGCTCATATACTGATGTTTTCTATTTTAGTTGTTGCATTTTTCAGGTCTAAAATTTCCATTTGTTTCTTTTTTACATTTTTTTTAACTGATATTTTCTATTTCATTGCTGACACTTTATTTTTTCTTTGTTTTACACATATTTTTTAAATTGCTCAATAAAGCATTTTTATTAGGGTTGCTTTAAAATTATTGTCAAATGAATCTAACATTTCTGTTATCTCAGTGTTGATGTATGTTAATTATCTTTTTCATTCATCTCATTAGTCCTGATTCTTGATATTATGGGTGATTTTTAATTAAAATCTGAATACTTTGGGCATTATGTTTTGAAACCCCAATGATATTTAAATTGTGTCTAGTTGCTTTTGTTGTTTTTTTTTTTTTTCTAACAACACTCCTGCATGATACAGTGGTCACTACGTTGTTATTGTACAGTGTTGGTGGAAGTCCAGGTTCCCTACTTGGTTTGTGGTGACAGTCAAGGAGAGGGACTCCTCATTACTTCTGAGCAGGGATGGGCATTCCAGCTTTCTACATGATCTCCACTGACATGGTGGTGCATGAGTGACCTTGTTAAAGCTTGGCAATGGTGAAATTTTAGACTTTTTACTAGGTCTCTCCTGATACCACTTCTGTGAGGGAGAGAGGGCTACTTGATTACTGCACAGTGCAGGTAGAAATTTAAACACTTAACTTGGTTTCCACTGACACCATGAGGGAGGTTAATTACCAGTGATGGGGATAACAGTACGGACTCCCTCTGCTACTTTACCAGGCATTTTGCAGCATCTTGTTACATCCTAGCAAGAATGGAAATCTAGGCTTCCCAGTCAAAATTTTCTGATGCTGGCAGTGGTGCGGCCATGACTACCAATGAGTTCATGTTTTCTCTGTTGTGTTTGGCTGGAATAGTTATTGTCTAAAAGCTTTCCATTTAGGTCGCTCTTTTTCTGGACCTTTGGCTAGAGAGAGGAGACTTTTGATGGCAGAAGGGTGGTTTTTTACTTGTGTTTGTTGCTGTTAACATATTATAGGTCTTCAGCTCAGGATATATAAAGTAAAAAAGAGTATTCACCACCATGCTATTCCTTATGTTCCAAGATATCTAGCTAGCCCATCCTCTTCTCTCCACCTTTTGTAAACTTCTTATGTTTATTTTATACATAATGTCCAGAAATTTTAGTTGTAAAGAGTGGAATAAATGGAAAAAAATATATCTCCATATTTCTAGACATGGAGTTGGCACAGCAGTGTTACTCCTAGGTATTTATTGAAGAGAAATGAAAACATATCCATGCAAAGACTTGCTCTTGAATCTTCCTAGCAGCTGAATGTATAAGAGGCGAAAACTAGAACTTACCAAATGCTCATCAACATGTGAAGAAATAAATAAATTTTGATATATTCATATTATTGTTATTTGAAAATTAAAATATCTGACTGCAATATCAAATGCAGAAGAAGATGTGGGAAAGGTCAACACTTAAACATAGTGGTGAAAATATAAATTGTTATCATTTCTTGGGAAAAAAATGGAATAAACTTAAATTGGAGTAAAAATGAAAATATACATTAACTTCTGGATTTCCTAGAAAACCTTTCACAAATCTGTATAAGAAAATGTGTACAAGGATGCTTAATATAGCATTGCAACAGAAATGGGAAATAATCTAAAATATCCATCAATAGGGGATTAGATGAATCATGGAGTCTTGATGAATTACATCTAATTATCTTAGAATTGAAATAAAAAACTTATTGAGCAGAAAAAAGTTAGTTGCAAGTTACACTTGTATACATTTTTATTCACACAACATTATTCTAAAACTAGTTTTATGGAGATAAATCCATATAATATATGGGTAAAAACTTGGATAAAAATACACTTGGAATTTATATAAGTGATTGCTAGTCAGAAAGGAACAATACAAAAGAATTTAAGCAGAAAGTATCTGTTTTTTGAAAAAAAAATTCAGACTTTATATTCATAGGCATTTACTACATTATTCTCTACAATATGTTTTTATTTGTTCATAACTGAAAAGGAAGGAGTTAGGAAATTATGGTTAGATATAGCTTTCCAAGAAGAGGAAAACACGAGCAAAAATGATGAAGCATATTTGGGAAACTGTAAGAAATTTAAGGCTGGGTGAAGGGCACATAAGCCTTGAGTCACAGGTAAAGGGCATATATGAAGGGCCTTGTATGTCATACTGAGGAACATGAAGATTTTTCTTTAATGCAGGGAAGCACCAATGAAGGCTTCGAGGAATGAGAATTACATAAATTTACACATCCCATAAAGGCATATTTAAGTGCTATGGTGTTAGCTAAGGGTATAAAAAGGGGGAAGGGCATCAAACGAAGAGAAGAGGCGCATAAACTATTTTTCACAAATAATAGTAAATTCTAAAAGTAAAGTCTTGTTGGCATGCAGGCTCTGTGAGTGCAAGAAACCAGTATTTCCCTTAGTTGTGCCCCAGAGAAGAATAGTATGGATTAACAGGTACTCAATAGTTACAGTGGCTGGGTGTTGGAATAGTTCAAAGATGGGCTTTTATTGTGGAAACTCTATTTGAGAGACATGATGTTCTAGGTGGTAGGTTTAAATCTGTGTCATGCAAGCTATGTGATAGATCTGAATATTTTTAATTTGCTGGTTGACAGGCTGAATATTCACCTGTTTGACTGGATATATTATTACCAATTTAGTTAAAAAGGGGAACATCACACACTGGGGCCTATCATGGGGAGGGGGGAGGAGGGAGGGATTGCATTGGGGAGTTATACATGATATAACGTTATGCACATGTACCCTAGAACTTAAAGTATAATAAAAAAGAAAAAAAGAAAAAAAAAAAAAAAAAAAAAAAAAAAAAGACAGTTCTTTGCATTACAGTATCAGACATATCATTTGTTGGATTAAATGAATTTATATTTAAAAAATATTTCAGTCAAATTGACAATGACAATAGGCTATCTTGGTCATATTAATTCAAACAGTCAAATATTCACTGAGTAAAGACTAAGAAACAATGTTTTATTTTACCCATGTCAAGAAAGATGTAGTTCATACATATATATGTGTGTATATGTATATGTCTATGTATGTATTATGTGTGTATATATGTGTAATATATTGACATTTGTATATTTGCTGGATACATAGGATGCATCTAATAAATGTTTATTATTTTATCTTTCCCACCCCTAATGAGAAATTGGCAGCCACTTAAGGTGATACAGAAATGAAACAACAATTAAACAGATGGGACATGGACATATCTTTTGGAGATCAGCATTCAACCCACTGCAGTTGTGTTTGATGCTTGCTTGCTTGCTTGCTTTCTCTTTTTTTTGAGACAGAATCATGCAGAAAATTTTTTTTTAAATGAAGACTAAAAAATAAAAAAAAGTTATAATCCAACCACTCAGATATATTAAATCCCATATTTCTTGGAGGCTTTGTTTCATTTCTTTTTACTCTTTTCTCTTTTTTCTCTACCCTTCCTGCTTCATTTCATTCATTTGATCTTCAATCCCTGATACTGTTTCTTCCAGTTGATCGAGTTGGTTACTGCAGCTTGTGCATTTGTCACATAGTTCTCATGTTATGGTTTTCATCTCTATCAGTTCTTTTAAGGTCTTCTCTGTATTGATTATTCTAGTTATCCATTCATCCATTCTTTTTTCAAGGTTTTTAGTTTCTTTGCGCTGGTTACGTAGTTCCTCCTTTAGCTCTGAGAAGTTTGATCGACTGACTGAAGCCTTCTTCTCTCAACTCGTCAAAGTCATTCTCCATCCAGCTTTGTCCCATTGCTGGCGATGAGCTGCGTTCCTTTGGAGGAGGAGATGTGCTCTGATTTTTTTGAATTTCCAGCTTTTCTGCCCTGCTTTTTCCCCATTTTTGTGATTTTATCTGCCTTTGGTCTTTGATGATGGTAACGTACTGATGGGGTTTTGGTGTGGGTGCCCTTTCTGTTTGTTAGTTCTTTCTAACAGTCAGGACCCTCAGCTGTAGGTCTGTTGGAGTTTGCTTGAGGTCCACTCCAGACCCTGTTTGCCTGGGTATCAGCAGTGGAGGCTGCAGAAGATAGAATATTGCTGAACAGCGAGTGTTGCTGTCTGATTCTTGCTCTGGACGCTTCGTCTCAGGGGTGTACCATGCCTTGTGAGGTGTGAGGTGTCAGTCTGCACCTAGTCGGGGATGTCTCCCAGTTAGGCTACTCAGGAGTCAGGGACCCACTTGAGCAGGCAGTCTGTCCGTTTTCAGATCTCAACCTCCATGCTGGGAGATCCACTGCTCTCCTCAAAGCTGTCAGACAGGGGCATTTACCTCCGCTGAGGTTTCTGCTGCTTTTTGTTTAGCTATGTCCTGTCCCCAGAGGAGAAGTCTACAGAGTCAAGCTGGCCTCCTTGAGCTGTGGTGGGTTCCACCCAATTCGAGCTTCCTGGTGGCTTTGTTTACCTACTTAAGCCTCAGCAATGGCGGGCGCCCCTCCCCCAGCCTCGCTGCCGCCTTGCAGTTAGGTCTCAGACTGCTGTTCTAGCAATATGGGAGGCTCCGTGAGTGTGGGACCCTCTGGGCCAGGTGTGAGATATAATCTCCTGATGTGCGATTTGCTAAGACCCTTGGTAAAGTGCAGTATAAGGTGGGAGTTACCCCATTTTCCAGATGTTGTGTGTCTCAATTTCCTTTGGCTAGGAAAAGGAATTCCCTTCCCCTTTGCACTTCCCAGGTGAGGTGATGCCTTGCCCTGCTTCAGCTCTGGCTGATTGGGCTGCACCCGCGGACCAGCTCCAACTGTCTGACATGCCCCAGTGAAATGAACCTGGTACCTTAGTTGAAAATGCAGAAATCGCCCATCTTCTGTGTAGCTCATGCTGGGAGCTGGATGCTGGAGCTCTTCCTATTCAACCGTCTTGGGCACACCCCCCTTTTGTGTCTCTAAATCCTAGATTCTTAATTAGTATCCTAGTATAGGGTAAGTAGAGCAGGAAAAATTTATTCCACTATGAGCCCTAGACATAAATTATAATTTTAATGTTTAAGAGCAAGTTTCCAGTTTAATTATATAATGAAAAAGAAAAGTTGTCTGGACGAGTAAGTGCTGCTGCCTTTGGTATCACTGCCCTAGAAACAGGAATCTGGGCTTATCTGGCTTCAGACAGTGCAGCCCAGAAGCTGCAATTGACTGTGTTTTCTATGAAGGTGGGGGAAATCTGCCTTTTGATTGTTGATCTCCTCAGCACTGCCTCTAACCATTGTTAACACGTTTATGACTTTTTAAGCATCCCTAACCCCTTGAGGCTGTACACCAAAGACACAGCTGCCAGGTATTATGAACCAGATTGATTCTAAACCCAACCAAGTATGGTAGAAGTTGTGGCTAATACTGGATAATCTAGATGAGCAGCTCTGTTAGGTTTGAATACTGCCTACCTTTCAACCAAATCTCTCTCTTTCTCTCTCTCTCTCACACACACAGACACACACACACACACACACACACACACACACACACACTACATAGAGGGTTGTTTCCAAACAACCTGTGGAGGTGAAAACATTTGACTTTGGGGTTTTTCACTTTCCCATTTTGTAGCCTAGTGTCTCTGGTACCTGGAATTCTCATCCCAGCTCTTATGCATAAGGATCTATACTTTCTGGACTTGTCCAAACTATAACCCTTCTATTTTATTTTATTCTTAAAAAAAAAATGCTGTTCTATTAACTGTCCAGCTTTGCCTCCTAGCAGATAATGAGAGCTAATCTGATACTACCACCAATGTCAACACTGGTAGCTAATGAGAACTTCCCATGTCCTGTTGCTCATGGAACACAGCTATGTTTTACCATATTTACTACCTTTATTGGGAAAAAAAGTGACTTTAGTAGTGGCAATTATATCAATAGGACTTTAGGTACTATTTCAAGCCATCTCCAACACTGCCTAGGAGTAACATTTGTCATACAAAGGGACACTGCTATAAATTCTGAAGTTCCTGGAAACACAATTTTTTTTTACGAAGACAGAAGTAGAATATATGCCTTGTCTGGCGCTACCATCTCTAAGCAATAAATTGTTCAAATCTCCAGTCATGCTTGTGTCTTGTCATGTTTCTACATGGTTAATTGAGATATCTATGTATAAAATGAAAAGAAAAAAAGCACAAAAAGCAACTGACACACAGGCTGCCACATCCTGTTTCATACCAGTGGTAGAGAGAGCTAACCCATCATGACATTCTTTACTATTGGCCATAGACAAGGCCTCAGAATTATTTTTAACTTTACAAAGCAGACTTCCAGTATCAACAAAACAAAGCTGACCCTTGGGATGAAACCTATTTGCCATTCTAGTCTAGATGACCTCTGATAATTTCCAGCTCTTCCCTGATTATTACTTTTCAATTTGGGTTTGGAGTTTATGAGCACCATTTTACAATTGAAGAAGGCAAAACCCTGCAAAAAGTAGAGGACCTATTCGGGGACGCAGAGAAAATGAATAAGAGACCCCAGTAGTACTTACTCTGTGCATATAACAGGTAGGTATCTTCCTGAGTTGTGGATTTTGAAGCTTGCTAGTGTACCATAAACATCTATAACAACTGTAATTAGCATCACTCCTTTGAGTTGAGAAATAGAAGACCCTTGGAAAAGAGAAATACATCTTGGAGATAGTCCAGGTGAAGGGATAGCTAAGACTTGGAATCAACCCAAATGTCCATCTGTGACAGACTGGATTAAGAAAATGTGGCACATATACACCATGGAATACTATGCAGCCATAAAAAAGGATGAGTTTGCGTCCTTTGTAGGGACATGGATGCAGCTGGAAACCATCATTCTTAACAAAGGCAACTTTATAGTTGCAGCTTAATGAATGAATAATGTCCCATGTATTCATAGACAGAATGTGATAGAAATTCAAGTTGCTAGGGAAAAACTAGGGCTCCAACTGAACATGAATCTTGCTAATAAACAGCTTGCTCATTCAGAAGAATAAAGCTACTGTTGTTTTAAATTCACTTTTTCTTATTAAATGTCTTCCTCTAAGCCTAAAGAGTGACACATATTAACCCGGTGCCAAAAAAACAATAGTATGGGTGTATTATTGATAATGTTTACTGTGGCCATTTAAACAACCATAACTACATTCAATATAAGAAAGTCAGAAATTTTATATTCATAAAAGCCTCAACTGGGTTTCCCTTAAAACCCAATATTGTCTGGTATCTGAATGCACTTGTTATTTGAGGAGGGACCATTTTTATTATTATTGTCTACTGGGAAATAACCCATTTTTCAGTTATAGTATGGAATAGAACTTGAATAAATGTATCAAGAGAATGCAGTATATCTGGCTCAATTCACCTGAAGAGTACAATATTTAAATAAAAATATCAAATGATTGTTTATTTGGGGAAGAAAGTATAATCTAAAAGAAGGGCTAATGTTTTATAGAACCTGTACTAATACTATGTTGAAAGTTTTTATTCCTGAAATGTTAAAATATATTTCAGACTCTCTGAAATATTTTATAGAATCTTAATGAGCACAATAGCATGTCTATATAGCAGGTAGTAGAGAGAGAAAAACAGAGAACACTGTTTTTATTCTCATTTTCTAGAAAGGGAAGCTGAGGAACAAATAATATAAAGGAATTGTTGAAGAAGCATGGGAAAACAGTATAACAGCCAAAATTAATATTGTGGGTTGTTTCCTTCTTAATGTGTAAAGGGTTTCAGACAGATCCTAGCACACAGTAAGAAAACTATATGTAGCAGGTAATATTATTAATTTGCATTTCCTTTCCAAAGGGTGTGTATGTTTCCCTCCTTCTACACAGATAACATTTTATCCTTTGTTAAAGGAAGTCCTTCTTTATTGCTTTATTATTTTGTTGGTTTACTTTTATTTTATTTAAAGGAGTTCTTTATTGAATTGAAAAAGAAAACATCTACAGTTTTTGTGAGGTAAATTAATGCAGTTTCATTATAGAACATGTAAATATTGCAGATGAGCACAAATATAGTGTATATTTCCTTTCAGTGTTTGTTAAAAATACTACTAGAGATATAGGGAGAAAATCCAAAGTGTGTTTTCCTTTCTCTCCTGCACAGTCATTCAACACAGCATGGAAAGCTTCAGGGTCAGCAAAAGGTATATGGAATTCTCCCCACCAGCAAAAGAATTCTACAGCAGACACCAACTAGGTTTCCTCTAATTCAATTTAATTGTGACACAGGCTACCTGGAGATAGCATCAGTCAGATTCCACAGGTTGAGGGCTCAGTCCCATAAGACTTTCTCCCACTTTGGATGCCAGGTGCAAGTAGTAGGTTGTCACCTATACTTCTGACTGACCAAGACTTCTAAGAGCTCCTCCTCAAGGTTGATGAATTTGCAAGAGCAGCTCACAGATTTCAGAGAAACACATTATTTACATCTACCAGTTTATTGTAAAGGATATTAGAAAGGATATAGATGAACAGCCAGGTGGTAGAGATGCACAGGGCAAGGCATGTGAGAAGTGAAGAACTTCCATGCTTTCTCTGGTACCTTCTGGGAACATCCACATGTTCAGCAATCAGGAAGCTCCCTAGACACTGACTTTTTGAGTTTTTATAGAGGCTTTATTATGTAGGTATGATTAATTATACCACTGGCTATTAGTGATCATTTTAACTTTTATCCTCTCTTCCCTTCCTAAAGATTGGGAAGTGGGGCTAGAAATTCATCCTCTAATACTGTCTTGGTCTTTCTGGCTACTAGCCCCCATCCTGAGGCTATCTGTGGACTCCCAGACACCAGTCATCCCTTCAGCAAACAAAAGTCACTCAACACTCCAAAGATTCCAAGGATTTTAGGAGCTGTGTGTCAGGAACAGGATGAACACTAAATATATATTTATTAATATCATGTATGCATATACAGATTGTCTTCATCATTTAAAGATTAGATTCATACTGTTAACATTGGTTTGTACCCAATTTTTCACTTAATATTTGATCTTTCATTTTATAATTTTTTCTCTCTTTTTGGTTTCTGACTTCCAGTATGTACTCCAGTGCCTAAGGGAGTAGAGCCAGTGTCACAGTCACAGAGAACAAACTGTAGTGAGAATTTTTATTAGTGCATGTTCCCATTTACATGCTCCCAACACTTGTTCAGAGAAGAAAAACAGAGAGAAAAGGGTGTAGATGTAGTGAACCTGCTTCAGACATAAGCTCCCCAATCTCCCACTTTGTACCATGTAGGAGTGCAGTAATGCTGAAACTCATAAATGAAAATGAAAAGGAAACATGACAAAGGATAAGGATGAAAAAAAAATCTATGCAAGGGCCCGCATTCTGTCCATCACTGCTCAGATATGCCATGCAAGTTCAGATCATGCCTCCTACCAGATCATCTGGAAAAGAGAGAGATAGTCATTGAGGGGACACAGTGCAAAATACATGTGAATGCTACTGCAGTGACTTCCTCATTCTTAGCAATTGTGAAACTAGAGGCTGGTTGTGAATGACTTCAATATTGTAGCTTTTTATCAGTTAATACTGTCTTTATAAAAAGCTTAGTTTACATCTCCCATAAAACTTGAAATAAAGAATCAGCATTTCAGATAATGCCTTAAAATTTAGAAATTTCTTTCATTTAGATTAAGTTACTTCTACCTCCTATTAATTTTATAGGCATTTATAATTTCAGACATGAAAGGACTCTTTCATTGATCCACCCTCCTCATTTTTACAGGTGAAAAACCTGAGGCTTGGAGAGACTAAGTGATTTGTCCAAGGTTACAGAGCCAGTCCTCTAGCTACTACTCCATTTTGCTTTCCACTCCAACATTTTGTCTCTGTCACCTCTGGTGACATCTGATGGGTGAGGTTTATTGCCTGGAATAGACAGGTAGAAGGCAGTATCCATTTATGATTTTTGAGTTTGCTCAAGTTCTCTAAATTTCAATTAAATCTTTCCTTCCATTAAAGTTTCCAGATAAAATTGTTGCAACCACAGTCATTTATTTTTCCTTCAGACTTAATACTATTGGAGTACCTGGGCATGGTCAGTATCCAAATGCTAATTCTTTCTTTCCTTTGGTATATTTGTGGGTTTCTCTGAGATTCTTCCACTTGGGAAATACAGTTACACTTTTCTGGAAATGATGAGGCAGGACATCTCTAGTATCCCAGATGAAGGCAAGTTACACCTGGCAGGAAGCCCTCTTCAGTAGCATCCTTTTACAAGATAGCTCATAGCTGGTTATTTTCGTGAGGTTCACATATGTCCTACAAGAAAATGCAACTCTGCCCTGCCCATGGTTAAAATACAAATCATTCCCAACGCCGTACTTTCTCTCTGCATTCCATCAACGCTAGCTCTCACTAGTCATGATTTTTGACTTTAGATATTTTATAGGCATATGTCAAGTAACAGTCCTTACAATATTCAAATTAAAGGTAATATATGCCAAGCTCTTGATATGTGTGCCACCCTAATTTGGCATGAGATGATGGCAGGGAGTAGTGAGTGGATTATAACACCACTGCTTTCCCCTCCATAATGTAAAACTATGAGTTGGTAACTTTGGTTCAAATCTCATGTTTACTTATAAAATTTAGTTGGAAAATATAAAAAAAAGTGAGCTACAATGAAGAGAATCTACTTTCATTAGGTCAAACCAATAGTTATAATGCTGAACTTGGACTATAGTTAGGATAAAATAATTCTGCTATGCAGCCATCCAAAGTTGGCTAAAAGTTGTTACTCACCTAATGTTGGTGTTTGTAATTTGTCATCACATATTAATGTTATTAATTTTACTCAAAGGTCCTAATCTTGGGGAAAACCCAGAAGTCTAAAAAAAAAACTTAGGCCTAACAGGGACAATTCAGTTTGGAAAGGAATGGATCTCCACATAGACATAAAATCACCAACTCAATGTGGCATCCATTTTTATGGTAGCAAAACCATGTTCTCAATGAAAGAAAATCTTTGAAACAGTTTTTTAAAAAGCAGCTGCATGTGGAATATACATAATGCCTGTGTGTGTGTGTGTGTGTGTATGAACATTCTAAATTATTTACAGGTTCCATATTTCAGATTATATAGCAGGTTCAGGTATCTTGGCCAGAGAGGAAAACAAAATTTTTTTTTAAAACTAGTCTGATTGTCTTAGTGTGACTTGAAAAAACAAAACAAAACAATACCAATATAAAGAAGCAAAATAAGGAATAGTGGTGTTCAACTAAGGCAAAGATATATAACTAATCAACAAATATCTGTTGAATTTCTACTATGTGACCAATAGTATTTTAGACTTTTGGGATATAGTAGCTAGTAAGAGAGATGATGTCCTTGCTCTCAAACATGAAGAAAAAATATGTTACTGAATTAAATGAGAATGAATTAGGAGCTACTTTAGATTGAGAGGTCAGAGTAGATTTATTTGTGAAGGAGACATTCGAGCTTGGACTGGAATGGCAACAAAGAAGCGACTTTGTAAAAATATGAGGCAGAGAATTATAGGCAGAAGAAAGGAAAAATGCAAAGGCTGTATGAGAAATGTGAACAAGGCTGTTAAAGCTATAGTGTAGTAAATGACAGGGAGAGTGTTACAAAATGAGGTTAAAGAGGTAGGCAGAGAACGGGTGCAGTGGCTCACGCCTGTAATCTCAGCACTTTGGGAGGCCGAGGCCGGCAGATCACTTGAGTTCAAGAGTTCAAGACCAGACTTGCCAACATGGTAAAACCCTGTGTCTACTAAAAATACAAAAATTAGCCAAGCATGGTGGTGGGTGCCCGTAATCCCAGCTACTTGGGAGGCTGAGGCAAGAGAATAGCTTGAACCCAGGAGACGGAGGTTGTAGTGAGCCAAGATTGCGCCACTGCTCTCCAGTCTGGGCAATAGAGTGAGACTCAATCTCAAACGAAAAAAAAAAAAAAAAAAAAAAAGGCAGAAATTAGGTCTATAGGGCTTGACGTGATATGCAGTTTGATTTTATTGTATGTACAATGACAATCGGAGGCCACTGGAATATTTTGAGGACAGTGTTATGTGAATTATACTCTTTAGAGATTAGAATAGAGGGAGTCAAACCAGAAGGGGAGAGAACAGTTAGGATATTGTTCCAGTAGTCCAAGTGAGAAATTATGGCAGCTTGGACTGGATGATAAACCTCAAGACTCATGGTCAAATTCAATTTATAGTCTGGGTCAGAGTAAATAGGACTTGATGATAGATTACATGTGGAGATTTTGTGAAAGGAGGAGCAAAATCATAATAAAGTCCAGATTTTGCTTGACCCGATGATGCCAATTACTTCGATGAAGAAGACTGGGGAGGAAAACTTTGTGGAGGAGAGAGAAATTAGGTGTTCAATTAAATTTTAAGTACCTATTAGAAAACTGTAGTTGGATTTGAAAATAAATTACTGTCCACATCTCCATCAGACCCCACCCAGGACACTTTGCAACGTTTTTGGACTATGTAGGCATTATTTTTAATATCGTTCTTGTGTATTCAGAATCTTAGATTTCCAAATAAAATGAAGTTCAATATATTAAACCTTGACATGTTTTCTGATAACATGACTATAATTTCATAAAGTTAAATTTGTATTTTATAAGGGATCATATAAGATAAATTCAGGTCATGTGGAAATATGAATTTTTTCATATGGAAAAGAGATTTGTCAATGTAAACAGAGTAATAGCTACTGTATTTATGTAAACTTAACTTTGGTTGTTGGGATTGCTTAGTTAACTCTTCAGTATTTAGAAGCCCCTACTCATGAAATAGCAATTAACCAACTAACATTTTCCCCCTCTCATCAAATAACAACACTCATTTGTAACTAAAAACTCTTGAGCTGGTGTTGCTTTAGCAGAAAGGTTTTTAAATAGTCCTCGTAAATACTCTATGTGTCCACTAATTAGACCCAGTAGTCTTATATAAAGTGCAGATAACGTTGGCAATAGGTAACCTCTAAGGTCATGCCCTTTATAATAATAAATACTTCCACCATCTTTGCTTACTTGTCATTCTGTGTGAAACTCACCCTTTAAAAATGTTTTTTTGCTCCCTGTGGAACCATTCATAAAAACATACATGTTCCAATTACCATCTTTTGTAAGTCTTCAAGAGAAGAATGCTGAATTGTCTCTTTGGACTTTCAAATTATCTAAAATACAATTCCTTTAGTCAAAATCGCATGCAGAATGGAGAAAACAAAGCATATCTTAGCCTCGGTGGGTGACTTGTTAGAAAAGAATAGGAAATAAATGAGCTAATGCTGTGGCTGAGTTTGAAGCATTCTTCTTCCATTGGATGCTATGTTGTAGGTCTTTCTTTTTTTACCTCTTTAATTAGCTTGAAGTCACATTAGAAGATGTCTTAAATCCATGTTGTATTACTTCTACTGGTAATATTTGTGAATAGCCTAAGGAAGTGCATCTGGCTCATTTCTCAAATTAAATCTCCTTCTTAAATAGGGAAGTTTTCTTCAAATATATTAGGATTCTTATTGAGGCTCAGAAAATAATACCCCAAAGTGTGGAGCTTAGGCATGCTAAGTACTTTGAACTAAAGGAGATTGGAAGGCCTCAGCAGCAAGTTCTCACTGACCTCCTCCCTACCTTCCTGTATTTTGTCCCTTTTTCTCCTCTGAAGTGAGTCACAGAAGCCAGAATTCATCTTCCCTAAGGTGGGTCATAGAAACAGAATCCCTCTCCCACAAAGCAAGCCATAAAACTTGGAAATATTACTCTAACCTTCCCCAGCCTTTCTGTGTGGGTGCTGACCATAAATAAATTCTTGGCCTTACCTTGTCTCACAGTAGGGCATAAGATCCTCATTCCAGAAGGGTCGTTTCCTATACTCAGGAGAAAGGAATGCTATACAGAGAGGCCAAGAAAAATATGAACAGACAGGCTTTTCTGTGTTTTCCTCCATCAGTCTGTTACCATTAGCTTATACCCCTTTTATCCAGTCACATTCCTATATGGCTCTCCATTCTTCGTCAAATCTAAGAATAAAAATAGTTGTATTTCCCTAGGTTTTTGGGTCTTCATTTCTGAAGTCTCCTATGTCACATGAAGCTTTGATTAAATAAATTTGTCATGCTTTTCCTTAATTAACCTGTCTTTTGTTGTAGCAGTATCAGTCAGCCATGACCCTTATGATGAGTGAGACAAGTTGTCACACCTTTCCACTCCTACATTCTCCAGAAAAAAAAAAAAAGTCCAGAGAAGCACATGGAAATGCCTCACACTTGCTAAGCCTGGAGAGCCTCACTTAGTAAGCTTTGGGAAGCACAAAAGGCACATCCACCTTTCAGTGAGAATCTTTTAGGCTCATGTCTTCCCCCAGATTGCAGGCAAAGGGAAATTCTCAGAGAACTATATCGAGAAAGGTACAAGAATGGAGTTAATAACAAGCCCTTGACATGTGTCTGTAAATAAAAGTTGATCATTTCACGTTTGGTCTTGATTTGAGAAGGATGTAATTTGGGATTAAAAATAAATATACTGGAGCATATATCTTGATCAGAAACATTCAAATGCACAGCTAGAAACAGACACTGTAATCTGAAAGTATAATTAAGGTTTGCCATCTCTGTATAATACAAGCATAGCAAATTCATTGTCTTTAAATGAGAAGATTCAGAAAGTTTTGTGGGAGAGGAAATATTAGCTATGAGGAAAATGTCATACAGCATATCAAACAGCTGTATCTGAATTTAGGATTAAGAAAGCAATGGGGGGGACTGAATTATAACTAAAAATCCTACACACAAAGGGAAAAATATTTCAATGTATCCCAAAAATTACTCCTTAATCTAAGAGAACTACTGTTTCCTTAAGTAAACATGTCTGCTGAGATACAGAGCATTAGTGGGTAGGCGTTTAAAACAAAACAACTGTGGAAATGAAGTGGACAATGTTTTCTTGCAAGTGAATGATTTGCAATGGTGACGAAGCCCCCTTTCCCACAAACCTCATTACTTAGTAGTCGTTAAGTGAAGGGCTCCTCCAAATACACATGGACAGGCCAATTGCAGTTGACAGAAAAAGCCTTGCAAATGAACACATTGCTGCTCTGAAAGAGAGTTAAAGGAATTTTAATTTTTCATACTCTTAAACCCTTTATTACAATATTAATAATAATCAGATGAAGTAAATTTAAATGATTCACCAAATCGATTTACACTTCAAAATGCTGAAATTGTATGACTGAGCTACTTGGATCAGATATTGTTAGGATTAGTACTTTGGAACATCCCTGAGGAGACAGTGCTGTGATTTCTGGTGTTTTGTGCGTGATTCATAATATTTTTTTATTCTGTCGGTAGGTTAGCCTTGTAATCATGTTCTATAGTCAGTTCATAAAAACCAGAGGAAAAAATCAATTACAGAGATATTTCAGAAGGGATAGATTAGAGCTTTTTTGGTTGTTTCCTTTTTAACAAATAGATTTTCAAAGAAACTTTTAGTGACATCATTAGTCCTCTTCTAGGAAGGGCTCCTGAGCTTTGAATTCTCCTGCAAAGAAGGCAGCTGCTTGTGTCTAGGTTTGGGGGAAATGCTATACAATGTAGATCTCCTTCCCAACCTTTAATGGCTTAGGATTTTAGCCCAAGGACCATTCCCTCTCTTATTAATGTGACTGGTTTGAGGAATACCTCAAAGGCTTTTATTTGAAAGTGTTCTTTTTCACACCCCAACAAGAACTGTTTTTCAGAATTGTGTCAAGTAAGAAGCCCTTGACATAGTCATTTACAGTTAAAGACTTTCTTAAACTCTTTAATAATTTGGGAACTTAAAGACAATTTGATGCCTAATCGATGTTTAGTGTTTGCCTCACAAATGTCGTGGGATTATGGGAAGTAGAGTTCAGCAGGATTCTATTGGTTGCTTTTACTTCTGAATTCATTAAGATAATCATGTATGTGAGAAGTTAGTAAGAGTGAAGAGCAGATAATGCTGGCAGAGTTTGCACAGTACATGCCTTTAGGATGCACATAAACTTTAGGATGAATTTGGTAGGTAGAATTGTTGCCTCCAAGAAGATTCCCCTCAATAATTCCCAGGACTGTGTATGTACCTTATATACTACCTTAGATAACAAAACAGACTTTGCCATGGTTCCATTACTAATCAGTTTATTTTAAAATAGGAATATTATCTTGGATTATCTGTGGAGTGAGTGGGATGGGACAACAAAATCACCTGAGCCCTTAAAAGCAGGCAGAAAGAAAAGGAAAGAAAGATTTGAAGCATAAGAAGTTCCCACATTGTTGATGGATTTGAAGATGAAAGGAGCCATAAGCTAAATAAGGCAAGAGGTCTCTAGAAGCTGAGAACAATGCCCAGCTGATAATCAGCAAGAACATGGGAGCTCAGTTCTGTAGCTGCATGGAACTGAATTCGGACAACAGCCTGAATGATCCTGGAAGGAGATTCTTCCTTAGAACCTTCAGAAAAGCCAGTGGCCAACACATTGATTTTGGCCTTGTAAAACTCCAAGTAGAATATTCAGACAAACCTAACTGGCCTGATGTGCTAGAGAACTGTCAGATAATAAACAGTTGCCATTTTAAGCCACTGTTTGTAGTAATTTGTTATAGCAGTGATAGAAAACTAATACAAAGCCCTATGTTGATACTAGTAACATATAGAATGCCTATCAATAGCTATAGGATATGCCACTGCATCTGATTGATTTCTTTTGTCTAATACCTGCCAAACCCACTCCATGAGCCCCAAATCATGGGGTTCTTGTTCCCCCTGATACTTGGTGATCTTTTACATGGATACCTTATACTTTGCTACCCAACTTAGCCACTATCTCTTTGGCATGTACCACAGTCACTTCCCAGGTTTGCTACTAGCCTCTGTTTCTACTCCAGACTGACCACAACAAAAAAAGTATTTTCCCATGCAATTTAAATAGCGTTCAAAACTTAATAGAGTCAAGCCCATTTTTTTGTTTTGATTTTAAACTCTTTATCTTGAAATATTTTTAGATTTATAGAAAAACCACAAATATAATAACATTAAATGAATTTTTTGAAATGGATTTTGAAGGTTGATTAGGAGTTTGAGTATTGCAGAGCAGTTGTGCTTAGATGACATAATTTATTGAAGTGTAGTATCAATAAACTTTAAGTTGGCTTAGACATGACTAGATGGAAGAGCACCATTTAACTTTTCTAACTCAGGGTCCATTGCAATAACAGTAGTAACCTCAGTTGCACTCTGTCATCTAGTGCAAAAGAGCATTAGGGAAGGGATCATGGAGGGAAAATAACACATACTTACATCGCTTAAAATGTAAATTAAAAGGAGAAACATATAAAGGGTATAGATGCACAGAACTAATTTTCTTTAAACATGCGGAAAATGTCTATGGAAGAGAGTGAACTGTTTGCTCATGTTTCTGTGATGGTTTTCAAGCTGTCATTTGTCATGTATTATGATAACATGCATCTCTGCATGCCGACAAACTGCACTAAATTCCATTTGGTTGGGTATGAAGATGCTAATGTGAAATACAGGAAAACAGAGGTCACCCTTCAGTATTTCCACACTAACAATGTGCTTTAATTAAACAAACAAACAGAAACAAACAAAAACAACAAAACAAAACAAAAAACACAGAAGTAGCCCTGCTGCCTCTGATGCCTTCCTTGCAGGCAGAGGCAAAAAGGTATTTTTCATGGGAATCTTTCTTCTTGTCGCCATGATTCAGAGTAGGGATGTAATGTTTAAAGAAGGTGGTTTTGGCTCTGCCATGGGGAAAAGAAAGGAAAAATTCAGGGGTGTGGATATGGAAATGTGGTCAAGTTTCCAACCTGTACTAGGGGAGAGAATGGTTATATTCTTGGTAACAGTTGGTTTCTGAGTCAGCCAGAAACACGCGTTTCATTGTTTTTAACCCAGTGGTTTTCACTGTAAAGTTGTTCTGGCTAAAAGATGAACTTGACTAGTATACAAGAACAAGGGATTAGATTACTATTAGCAAAGTTAGGGTCTGTTAAAGCCCTGTTTATAGTTTTTTCTGTGCATAGGACAACTTTTTAATTAAAAACTTTACTCAGACATCATATTCCTTCTTCTTGAGGACCATTATTTTGTGAAGATATTTTTTAAGGTTGGATGTTCCTCAGGAAATTGAAGTACATAATTCACTTTAAGTTGGTAAAGTCCATGCTTTTAAAAATTGATAAGCATGACTGGCTCTAATAAAGGAAAGCGGGAACAAATTCAAACAAATACATAATTAGAGTAGGTGATAGAAATGTAAACAGGAATCCAATTAATGCATTCCTTATGTTTTTATTTTTAAAAATTATTTTGAATTTTTATGGATATATAATAAGTATATTTATTTATGGGTTACATGATGTTTTGATACAGGCATGTAATGCATAATAATCACATCAGAGTAAATGGGGTATCCATCACCTCAAGCATTTGTCTTTTGTGTTACAAACAATCCAATTATACTCTTTTAGTTATTTTTAAATGTACAATAAAATTATTGACTATAGTCACATTGTTGTGCTATCAACTATAATTTCTTATTCATTCTTTCTATTTTTTGCACCCATTAACAATCCCTACCTCCTCCACAACACCCACTACCTTCCTAGCCTCTGGTAGCCCTCCTACTGTCTATCTCCATGAGTTCAATTGTTTTAATTTTTAGCTCACATAGATGAGAACATGTGATATTTGCTTTTCTGTGCCTAGCTTATTTCACTTAATAAAATGACATCAAGTTCCACCCACATTCTTGCAAATGACAGGATCACATACATTTTTATGGATGAATAGCACTTCATTGTGTATATGTACCACATTTTCTTTATCCATTAATTTGCTGGTGGACACTTAGGTTGCTTCAAAATCTAGTCTATTGTAAATAGTGCTGCAATAAACATGGGAGTGCAGGAATCTCTTTGATATACTAATTTCCTTCTTTTTGGGTATATACCTAGGAGGGAATTGATGGATCATAAGGTAGCTCTATTTTTAGATTTTTGAGGAACATCCAAACTGTTTTCTATAGTGGTTGTACTAATTTATATTTCCAGCAAGAGTATACAAGGGTTCCATTTTCCCTGCATCCTCTTCAGCATTTGCTATTGCCTGACTTTTGGATAAAAGCCATTTTAACTGGGACGAGATGACATTTAATTGTAGTTTTGATTTGCATTTCTCTGATGATCATGATGTTGATAACCTTTTCATTTGCCTGAATGCCTTTTCCATGTTTTCTTTTGAGTAAGGTCTATTCAGATCTTTTGCCCAACGTTGACCAGATTATTAAGTTTTTTTCCTATAGAGGTGAGTTCCTTATATATTCTGTCTATAAATCCCTCTTCAGATGAGTAGTTTGCAAATACTTTCACCCATTCTGTGAGTGGTTTCTTTACTTTGTCGATTGTTTCCTTTGCTGTGAAGAAGTTTTTTAATTTGGCATGATCCCATTTACCCATTTTTGCTTTGGCTGTCTGTGCTTGTGTAGTATTACTTAAGAAATCTTTGCCCAATCCAATGTTTGAAGACTTTCCCCAATGTTTTCTTGTAGTAGTTTCATAGTTTGAGGTATAAGAATTAAGTCTTTAATCCATTTTGATTTTTGTACACACCAAATAAGAGTGTAGTTTCGTTTTTCTGCATATCAATATACAGCTTTCCCAGCACCATTTAGTGAAGGGACTGACTTTTCTCCAATGCATGTTCTTGGCACTTTTGTTGAAAATAGTTAACTGTAAATGTATGAATTTGTTTCTGGATTCTCTATTCTGTTCCATTGTCCTATGTGTCTGTTTTTGTGACAGTACCATGCTGTTTGTTTACTATAACTCTGTTATATAATGTGAAGTCCAATAATGTGATTCCTCCAGGTTCTTTTTTCCTCAGGATGGCTTTGCCTATTCTGGGTCTTTTGGGGTTCCATATAAATTTTAGAAATTTATTTCTATTTCTGCAAAGAATGTCATTGGTATTTAGACAGGGATTGCATGGAATCTGTAGATTGCTTTGTGTAGCATAGACATTTTAACAACATTGATTCTTTCAATTCATGAACATAAAATATCTTTCCCTTTTTTGTGTCTTTAGTTTCTTTCATCAATATTTTATAGTTTTCATCGGAGAAATCTTTTACTTCTTTGCATAGATTAATTCCTAGACATTTTGTTTTATTTTTAGCTATTATAAATGGGATTAAATTCTTGATGTCTTTTTCTGATTGTTCACTGTTGACATACAAAAATGCTACTGACTTTTTATGTTGATTTATATCCTGTGAGCTTATGGAATATATTTATCAGTTTTAATAGTTGTTTGGTGCAGTCTTTAGATTTTGTGAAATATAAGATCATATCATCATAATTTGAATTTCTTCCCTTCCATTTTGAACACTCTTTTTTTTTTTTTTTTTTTTTTTTTTTTGAGATGGAGTCTGGCTCTCTCGCCCAGGCTGGAGTGCAGTGGCCGGATCTCAGCTCACTGCAAGCTCCGCCTCCCGGGTTCACGCCATTCTCCTGCCTCCGCCTCCCAAGTAGCTGGGACTACAGGCGCCCGCCTCGTCGCCCGGCTAGTTTTTTGTATTCTTTAGTAGAGACGGGGTTTCACCATATTAGCCAGGATGGTCTCGATCTCCTGACCTTGTGATCCACCCGTCTCGGCCTCCCAAAGTGCTGGGATTACAGGCTTGAGCCACCGCGCCCGGCCTTTGAACACTCTTTATTTCTTTCTCTTGTCTGATTTCACTAGCTTGGACTTCCAGCACTATGTTGAATGAGAGTGCTGAGTGGGCATCCTTGTCTTGTTCCAGATCTTAGAGGAAAGGCTTTCAGTCTTTCTACATTCAGTATGTTACTAGTTGTTGGTCTGTTGTTTTATGGCTTTTATTGTGTTGTGATATGTTCCTTCTATACCCAGTTTTTTGTGAGTTGTTGTCATGAGGGATGTTAAATTTTTTCAGATGCTTTTGCAGCATCAATTGAAATTATTATATGGTCTTCCACCTCCATTCTGTTGACATGATGTATCACATTGATTGATTTACATATGGTGAAACATCACTGCATTCTTGCAATAAATCCTACGTGGTTATGTGAATAATTTTTAAATATGTTGTTGAAATCTGTTTGCTATTATTTTACTGAGGATTTTTCATCAATATTAATCAGGAGTACTGACCTGTGATTTTCTTATTTTGATGTGTCTTTGTCTGGTTTTGGTATCAGGGTAACACTGACCTTGTAGAATGAGTTTGGAAGTGTTCCCTTCTTCGTTTTTGGAATATTTTAAGTACGATTGGTGTTAGTTATTCTTTAAATGATTGGTAGAATTCAGCAGTGAAGCCATCTCATCCTGGGCTTTTCTGTGATGGGAGACTTTTTATTATGGGTTTGATCTCATTACTTGTTATTCAGGTTTTGAATTTCTTCATGGTTCAATCTTAGTAAGTTCTGTGTGTCTAGAAATATATTCATTTCTCAAATTTATTTAGTTGTTCATAGTAGCCACTAATGGTCCTTTGAATTTCTGTGATATCAGTTGTATTGTCTCCTCTTTTTTTTTTTATCTCTGATTTTATTTATTTGGGACTTCTCTCTTTTTTCTTAGTCTGGTTAAAGTTGTCAAATTAGTTTATCTTATAAAACAACTTTTCATTTTGTTGATCTTTTGTATTCTTAATCTCAATTTCATTTATTTCTGTTTTGATCTTTATTATTTTCTTTCACTAATTTAGGCTTTGGTTTAGTCTTGACTTGATAGCTCTCTAATATGCATTGTCAGGTTATTTATTTGAAGTTTTTCCTCTTTTTTGATATAGGCTCTTATAAACTTCCCTCTGAGTTATGCTTTTGCTGTATCCCATAGGTTTTGGTATGTTTTGTTTCTATTATCATTTGTTTCAAGAAATTTTTCAATTCCTTCTTAATTTCCCCATTGACCCACTGGTCATCCAGAAGCATACTGTTTATTTTCCATCTGTTTGTATAGTTTCCAAAATTCCTCCTATTATTGATTTCCATTGTGGTCAGTGATGACGCTTGATATTATTTCGATTTTCTTGAATGTTTTAAGACTTGCTTTGTGACCTAACATATAGTCTATCATTAAAAATGACCCATGTTCTGAGAATAAGAATGTGTATTCTGCAGCTGTTAGGTGAAATGTTCTATAAATATCTATTAGTTCCACTTGGTTTATAGTTCAGATTAATTCAGATGTTGTGCTGTTGATTTTTCTGTCTGGAAGTTCTGTCCAACGCTGAAAGTTGAATGTTGAAGTCTTCAGCTGCTATTGCATTCGAGTGTATCTCTCTCTTTAGGTCTAATAATATTTGCTTTATATATCTGGGTGATGCAGTCTTGGGTGCATATGCATTTACAATTGTTAGATTCTCTTGTTAAATTGATCCCTTTGTCATTACATAATGACCTCCTTTGTCTCCTTTTATAGTTTTGTCTTAAAATATTTTAGACTGATATAAGTATAGCTACTCCTGCTATACTTTTTATTTTGTTTGTTTGTTTCCATTGGCATGGAATACGTTTCTCCATCCCTTTATTTTTAGCCCATGTGTGTCTTGATTGGTGAAGAGTGTTTCTTGTAGACAGCAGATTGATGGGTCTGTTTCTTTCCATTCAGCCACTCTACATCTTTTGATTGGAAAGTTTAGTCCCATTTATTTTCAATGTTATTACTGAAAAGTAAGGACTTACTCTAGCCAATTTTTAGTTGATTTTTCTGGTTGTTTTGTAGTCTTCTCTTTCTCTCCTCTTCCTTCATGTCTTTCTTGTAAGGAAAGTGATTTTCTTTTCTGGTGGTATGACTCAATTTCTTGCTTTTTATTTTTTGTGTATCTGTTATACATTTTTTTTTATGTATTTGGAGTTACCACAAGGCTTGCAAATAATACCTTATAACTTATTATTTCAAACTGATACCAACTTAACTTTGATTGCATGAAAAAACAAACAAGAAAAACAACCCTAATAAATGTCTATACTTTAACTTTGCCCATCCCCCACTTTTGACTTTTTTTTCTATTTTTATCCTATTATACTGTCTATGTCTTGAAAAGTTGTTGTAGGTGTTATTTTTGATTGGTTCATCTTTTAGTCTTTCTACTTAAGGAAGAGTAGTTTACACACCACAACTGCAGTGTTACAATATTCTGTTTTTTTTTTTCTGTTTACTTACTATTACTCAAATATAATGACATAAGAGTCTCTCTATGCTGCTTAAAGAGAAATGCTCTCCTGAAAAATGTAGCCAACGTGCTAAGTGTCTACACTTGGTGAATGGCTACTGTACTACTCAGATGATCCAGACAACAAATTAAGATGTCAAGAGTTAAAGCCCATAATGTCAAAAATAGCTACTATTTCTTGAGTGCCTGCCATGTACCAAGTACCATGTTATGCACTCCACATATATGATATTATTTAATGCTTACAACAATTCAATTGTGTAATGTTGATCTCATTTCCATTTTACAGGGTGAAAACACAGAGTCTTAGAGAGGTCAAGTAACTTCCTCGGGATTTAAAGATTAATAAGTTGTAGCACTAGAATGCAAAACCCTGGTTGTCTTCTGCTAGGCTGTGTCAAGGATTGTGCATCTTTCTTTCTCATGCATGCCTGAGCAGGGGAGAGTAGTTCTGTTTAGTCTTCCCCTGAGTACTAATGGTTCAGCTGGGAAGTTCAAATTTAACTTTCAAAGCCATTTTCCATCAGTGCTAACTTGTGCTAATTAGTGGGGGTATTCACTTGAAAGTAGCACTTTGGAAGTAACGCCTTTAATGTTTTCAAAAGCAGAAGGGAATTTTGTGAGAGTTTCTTTTTCATTTCTTCTTCTTTTTTGCCTTTTATTTTATTGTGAGTCATACTGCTGGCTAGTTCCACTGAGAAACAATTATAATCTAACTCCTCATCCAATGATAATAAAATATATAATACAATGGTTTACAAGGAAAGCTTTGAGTTCTACATTTCTGTTTGATTTTGGAAATTTGTTTGTTGAAATTTGAATATAATTTTCCATAACTATAATAAACCTACACACAAGTCACAGTTCTTCATCTGATGAATTTATGTAACTCATAGGGATTAAGAAACTACACAGTGCCTGAAACTGTTAGGCACTAATAATTCAATCTTAAGAAGGATAGGTTGTGTTCTTACTCTCACAGAACTTACTGGTTAGCAATACAACCTACCTAATTCTATTTCTTATTCACTCATTAATGAATTCATTTATCCATCAGGCATTTATTGAGCAAGTGCTGTGTGTCAGGCATTGTGTAGGTATTGTGTATAAAAACAAATAGCAATTAATGTTTATTGAACACTTAACTATGTTCCTAGCATTGTTTTAAGCACATTACATGTATGAACTCATGTAATCATCCCAACAATCTTTTGATATAGGTGTGGTCACTTTGCGGATGAGGAAACTAAGACACTAAAATATCAAGTAACCTTCCCAGGGTAAATGTGATGGTATAAGAAATTGGACTGAGGCAGTCATTCCAATGTCTACACTCTTAGCTACCATTTTAAACTGATTGCAATAGTTAATGAAAGACAGTCCCTGCTTTTAAGGTGCTCACAGTCTAGCAAAACAGATTAAAAATTTAAATCAAGCAGTTGTAAAACACTATGATTTATGATATAGAATTTATACACTGTCATGAGACCATGTTATAGGGCTACCTAACAGTCTGGAAAGTTTCTAAATGAACTAAGCTGAGACATAAAGAATGAAGGTGGTGAGCTGTCAAGGAAAAGGGTACAATAGGATGGGTATCTGGGTGAAGAGGGGTGGAAGCTCATTAGTAAGAGCATTCCAAGCAAAAGCAACACCATAGGCAAGTGGAAGTTAATTCATTACAATTGGGATATTGAGTGTTGTAAAGAAGAGTGTGTTGGCTGAGGCTGGAGAATTAATCAGGGTTTAGATTACTCAAGGTTATTTAGGTTATGTCAAGAAATTTTTAGTTCATCCAGAGTGCAATAGGAATCCACTGAACAAATTTAAGCAAGGGAATAACAATGGTTTACATTTTTCGTATTTCCATTTCTTAAATGATTGCTCCAGTGTGGAGAACGGAACAAAGGAGCAGGAAGACCAGTTGAAAAGTTGTTTGTAAAAATCAATAGCTGAATATACTTCCTTCTTGAAAATTTTCTGCAATGACAGTTACCCAAGTCTTCTGGTTTCTTTGACATGCCTTTTTTTATTCCCCAAAAGTGTATGCCAGCAGCATGAAAGATATATTTTTGTCTTAAGATCTAATTCTGGTCATTGTTTCTGAAGGGAAGAATTACCAGTCAGTTCATCTTTGTGGTTCTTCCTATTGCATTTTTAGTTTACAGAAAAAAAAAATGTTAATTGTATAAAAATATATACATTTGGTTTATTATGATGCAGTTAAACACTTTTTTGGAGGATATTAGTCTCATTATACAGATAACTTCCTAAGGCACAAGTGAGTAGAAAAGAGCCTAGTACAAGACAGACATAGTACTCAAGTACTATTATCTCTTTGTTTTATCCACACACATAAGATGCTATGTGTTGAACACATTTGTTCACAGGTGAAAATGCTGAATAAGCCAAAGATACTGCTGGGAAAGGCAAAATGCAGAATTTACATATTTGTGTAAAATAATTGCTTGAATTCCATAGCAAAGGTTAAATAATGTACCTCCAATAAGTAATATAATATAGCTCAACAATGGCATCTTTGATGTGATCTCTAAAGACATTTGAAACTTCCAGAATCTAGATGAGAAAAGATGAAAAAAAGGAGAGTTGTATTGCATTAGACTTATTTGACTAAATAGAAGTCTATAGAGAATTTAACCACTGTTGACAACACTTCAGGTATTCTTACCAAGTTGTTGGAGGCTATATGCTGAGAGAGTATTTTGCCATAAGGAAGAGCACAATGTGCTGGCTGGGAAGATTTCATACCTGAACCCAAGTTATTGCAGAACTTATCATCTTTTAGTGCAATACATAATGTACACTCACAGGTACACTTTACAATCCAAACTTACTGCATCTTAGTGCTAAAAATAAAACATCTGAGAAAAAGAAAGAAAAATTTAAAAAGGTACATGGTATATTACTCTGACTGTAGAATTCAGAGAGCAAACACGCCATATAGAATAGAAAGCTACTTTAGTATTTCTTGCTAATAAACAAAGTGTTTGTATGGTATGGCCTTGACCATTACTTGTGTCTGCCAACTGGCAGTGCTCAGACTGCATAGGGACAAGGTCTCCTTTAAGGACCAGTGGCTCACCCATGCTGCTTTGTGTCTGAACTAATCTCTGTGTCTATGCCCTCAGCAACTTATCAGCACCACACCAGCTGCCAGAAGAGCCATGACAAAGATGTAGAAGTAAGGCTGGTCTTCAGGAGAAATACTCGATTTCACTGTGGGTCAACCTGTTCCCTGCACAACCCTTCTTTCTCCCTCTTTACATCCCACAAACTTAAGAGCTTAACACTTCTCTTTTTTTCTGAGGCATGTGTAAGCAGCGGCAGGGTATGATGGAAAAAGCAGAGGATCAGGAGTCCTACCTCTGCTGTATGTGAGATTTAGAAGTTACTCAACCTTTCAGAGCACTGGTTTCTAGCTTCCTTCTATGTAAAATGATACTAATAGCTATTGCTCCATGGGGTTATTGAAACATGATAATATTTGCAAAGGCACCTTGCAAATGCTAAGTAAAAGCACTTTACACATGCTATAGTTGTTTAAATTTTTCTGGGACTTAGTTTCCCCATCTGGAAAATAAAGGTGTTGGAAAATATGACTTCTAAATAAATGTACATAGAACTCAAACATGGAATAATCTAAATATTATATAATTATTCTGTTTTATAAAAACATTTACTAAGACTATTTCATACTCAAAATGGAGTACTCAAGAAAGTGATAAAATGTGCTGATTGTCTACAGTTTTAGGGGAAAGTAGACCACAAGCAGACAGAGAGTGATCAATTTCCAAAGAGAAAACTGTAAGTAGATGCAGACTTAAACATTTCAGCACAAAGGGATAGAAGTCATGAAAATGAGAACAAACAAACAAAGTAACAAAATGAGAGTCTCCTCACTCTCTCAAGACTTTGCTGTAAGAACCACTCAGGTATAGCTAAGGAAGGAAGGAAAAACCCCTGCACACGACAGAAAGATAGTAGTATTTATTGCCCTTACTGTAGTAACAGAGGCTCAAATAGGCTATCTGGATATTGAATAGAAGTTAGTGGAGATAGATACAGCCAGTCCAACGGACCTAGGGACAGACCCCTCAGTCACAGCCTGAGTGGCACAATACCACAGCTGTGTGATGGATGTCAATTCCAATGGCATGGGAAATAGCTGTTTTAAGCCACCTTGCTAAGTGGTTGGAGGATTCTAGGCTGCCATGGAAACACAGGCAACTGACACCAAAGGGGATGGCTTCTTGCCTTAACATTTGCTCATGGATCTGTGGATAGTGGAAGAAGTTCTGCTTGATACTGATTACAATACTGAAGATAGCAGTGATGCAAAATGCATTTGTTTAACTCATATTTATTGTGAACCTGCTATGTGCTTATACTTGGTGCTGGGAATAAAGTACTGAACAGGAGTTCTGCTCTCATGGAGCTTACATTCTATTAATAGTTGGTGGAATGTAAAAATAAAATAAGTGTTAAGCAGAATGTGTCATATATTGGATGGTGATAAGTGATGCAGAAGAAAATAAAGCAGACAGCAGATAGAGAACGTGCATGGAGCAGGCTGTGGGGTTTATAATTTTATTTAGCGTGGTAAGGATTGGCCTGAGAAGTTTGCATTTGAGAAAAGAGCTGAAGAAAGTAAGGAGGTTATTCAGATATATTGGGAAAGAAAATTCTAGGCTATGAGAATAGCAAGTACAAAGGGCCTTGGAGTAGGAGTGGGCTTGGTATGTTCAGGGAACAGTGGGGAAGTCATTATGGTCATAAAAAAGGAAGCAAGGAGACTAGTAGAAGAGGTCAGAGTAGACCAGAGGTCAGATTAAATAGCCTCATAGACTGTTGTAAGAACTTTGGATTTTGATACGGGTGGAATGAGAGAATATTGGTGGTTTCTAAGCAAAAGAGTAATATATAATTATAATATATATATATATAATATATAATATATAATTTACATATTAAGAGTATCACCCTCTTGTCTGATAAATACACTGCAGAGATGTAAGAGAGGAAGTCATGAGACTTCATGAGACCAGTTAGAAGACTACCACAGTAATCCAGGTGAAAAATGATGATTTTGGGACTAAGGTAGTAGTGATGGAGATGGTGAGAGGTTGAATTCTGTATATATTTTGAAGGTAAAGCCATCAGGATTCGCTGACAAATTTGACTTGAGGATGTTAAGGAAGATGAATCAAGATTAAGGCCAAAGGTATTGGCCTTGTGACTGAAGAATACAGTGGCCAATACTGAGATGGGAAAAATAGTGTGAGGAACAGGATTTAGGAGGGTGATTAGGAACTCAATTTTGGAAAAATTAACTTTTAATTCAAATAGAGATGTCAGGTAAATCTAGGTGACAAATCTAGGCTAGAGATACAAATTTGTGAGTCATCAATGTATCGTCTGGCTGAGGTCATAAAAGGAGAAATATATATTATAGGAATATATATATTAGTTCATGTGCCTCTTATATATATTACATAATAATATAATTATAATCATAACTGTATATAATATAAAGATATTCTTGACAGAATTTAAAAAAATAACAAAAACATAGATCAACAATAAACCAGTAAACCCTATGAAGGTTTCACCCAATATTCTTCATGAACATGTGTTGAACAAAAGCTTATCACTAATCCAGTTCTGTGAACCTGAGATCAACTGAAAAAAATAAAAAGAAAATTCCCAATAATAATCTTGTGTAATTTCTTACAACATAGATTAAGAAACTGAAGCCTGGAGAAGGAAAACGACACATCATTCATGAGTAATGGAGATAGGATTTGAACCTAGGACTTGTGACTCTTAGGTCAGGGCTTATATCCCTCAATTAATAATATTTATACTTTCTTGCATCATGCCACACAGATCATATAATAGTCATACTTAAGACCCTCCAGTGGACATAGGAAATGCAGAATTCCTTGGGTTCTAGCCATAATTGTGCTTTTCCCTCACATATCCCAATGCAATTAAGAGGGAATAAACTTGAGGTGACTAATTCATTTTAAACAGCAGAATTTGCAAACATGTCAACTTTAATAGCTATTAGTAACCTTTATGACACTTTTCATCCTGTCATTGAGATCTGCTACATGCTGCCTACTTGTTAATTGCCTTTTTTCTTTAAGAAACACAAATAAGTGTATAGAAAGAGGCAGATTTTCAGATAGTTTAGGACCCAAGCTCAATTTTCTTCAATAATCTGGATATTTTCTTTAGCTATTTAGGAATAGCTTGAGACTTTCTCCAATTGCTTGGAACCCATGTAGATGTCCTCAGAATCTCCTTTAGCTTTGATTGGAAAGGCATACCCCCTTAGAAAGCAACCATACCAGGAGTAATCAGGTTGTGGAGGAGTTGTCAACAATAGGCCAAGAATAGCAGTATGGATTTGAGAATGACTCTCATGAAATCTACCTTAAGCAAAGCAGACTTGCCCAAGAACATTAGGCCTCTTATTTGAATAGACAAGGTATAATACACATTGATTCCCAATATATTAGGATCCAATCAGAATAATTTTTAATTACATAATATTCTTAATTGAGTGGTAACTACATTAAGGATAAATTACAATATAATTTGACATTTATAATTTTTTTCTTAGCAACCCCGTATGCTAAAATTATATATAAAACATTTTGGTAATCCAGAGAAGGAAGTGAAACATCAGGCAGTTTTTATATTGCATTGCAGTAGTATTCATTTCAACCTAGGCTGTGGTGGCTTAGGTTCCATAGGGTTTAAAAGGGACGCATCAGGGAGGACAAAAGCAGGTAATGAAGTCCATTTGTGTTGACAAGGACACAGTTTCTTAGTGCTAGCTGTATTTATGTTGGAAAGAAAATAATATCATTAAATATTAAAATGGTTAATGTACTTAAAATGGATATTGCAAGTATTAAAAATAAATGCAAGTGGTAATTCTTTAGGGAATAATTTGGCATTTATAGGAAGAAATATTGTGAGAAAACAGTGTTAGGTTAAAATATATTTTCTTTGTATATGAGGTATTCACTAGACAGAGTAAAGTAATAAGTTTTGAGACAGGGTTAGTTAGAGAGGAGTGAGTAGAAGGTAAACAATCAGTAATTTTGTTTCCTGGGTGACCATAATCACATTGGAGAGTGAGATTTATAAGATCTTGAGAATCCTGAGGAAAAAAAATCAGTATAATTCCTCTTTTTGGCATGCTCCCAACCTGGAAAAAAGACAGATTAAGAAAAACAGTTTAAGATTTTACTAAAAATCTCCATAATGAGAAATAATTATCTAAGGGCAAGGGGAGGAGTCAGGCAAGACACAAGTTTCTCAATTAATAATCTGCAGTGGAAGATGGTAGATGTGGAACTTCAGCATAAAAGCTATAAACTGCTAGCTTTTTCTGTCACAGAAGTGGGTAGGCCCAGAGCCCTCTTTAGAGAGTCTAGAAGAATATTAGAAGATGTGTACAAAAAAATAGAAAGAATAAGAAGACCTACTATTTGAGAGCATAAAATGGTGACTATAGTCAATAACTTAATCATTCATTTAAAAGTAATGATGAGTGTAATTGGATTGTTTGTAACATGAAGGATAAGTGCTTGAGGTGATAGCTATACCATTCTCCATGATGTGATTATTTTACATCACATGTCTGTATCAGAACATCTCACGTACCCTGTAAGTATACAACTATTACATTCCCACAAAAATTAAAAATGGAAAAATTAGCATCTTTAAGTCCAAACAAAATCAAGATTTAGCTAAGAAGTATATCAAAGCAGCCAACTTTATTAGTATTATACTTTAAGTTCTAGGGTATATGTGCACAACGTGCAGGTTTGTTACATATGTATACATGTGCCATGTTAGTGTGCTGCACCCATTAACACATCATAACATTAGGTATCTCTCCTAATGCTATCCCTCCCCCCTCCCCCCACCCCACGACAGGCCCCAGTCTGTGATGTTCCCCACCCTGTGTCCAACTGACTGTAATTCTAATAGAGGAAACAGGTGTTTTGTTTTCTGTCCTTGTGGTAGTTTGCTGAGAATGATGGTTTCCAGCTTCATCCATGTTCCTACAAAGGACATGAACTCATTGTTTTTATGGCTGCGTAGTATTCCATGGTGTATATGTGCCACATTTTCTTAATCCAGTCTATCATTGATGGACATTTGGGTTGGTTCCAAGTCTTTGCTATTGTGAATAGTGCCACAATAAACATACGTGTGCATGTGTCTTTATAGCAGCATGATTAGTAATCCTTTGGGTATATACCCAGTAATGGGATGGCTGGGTCAAAGCAGCCAACTTTAACAAGACTGGTGAATTTCCTTATCCCCAGATTTTTTATTTCTTTTAATCTTGCTCTAGTCAGAGTTTTCCTTAAGGATTATGAAACTTAGATAGCAATATGTGTTTTTTTTTTTATAAGAGACCAATGATTTATTTTCCATACCCCATACTTATGTACAACTGAGGAGAGCCAAATAGTTGACTATACTACTACTCCATCAGAAACTACTACTCTCCACTAGCAGCAGTTACACAATTTTTAATCATCAAACTACTCTCTAGAGAAGAGATGGTAATATTTGACACCTGTGATACTATTTCTCTTCTCCTTCAGCCATGGACATGATAAATTAATTATGAGATTCCTTTTGGTGGCACCTGGAAACAGCCTTAAAATTCTTAGCAATGCCTAAGCAACCACCACAAAACAATTGAAATTGCCATATAGAAAGAAACCTATCCATCCTCTCAGCTCTAGAAGGTGTACTTTGCTAACAGCAATCATCCTTACTAGGTTGTGAGAAACTTTACAGAAGTTATATCTGTTTGAAACTAAAAAAATTACATTCCTTTGTAAAAGTTCCAATTTCAAAGACATTTAGACACGATGGATAAGTAGGAAAGAGTCTTGGAATTGGTGTGATTAGTACTACTATTTCTCTTAACCTCTCCTAATTCATTGTAAACACATTTGATTTCAGAATAAGATTCCATATGTATTGCAAAAGCAGAGTGAAAAGATTGCACTCTAGAAATGTGTTATTGAAAATGTTCTAAAAGTGTTCTTTATATGAATATCAATGAACAGTTGTTTCCTTTTTACTTCACTAAAAGTAATTATTGACCAAATTATTATAACTAACATAGAACATGTAAAGAATTAAGATAAAAGCTGAAATATTCCTTTTTTCACTTACAGCACTAGAGGTTTTAGTGTTTTCTTACAAAATTCTTTAGTATTTTCATACGTGTGTTTGTGTGTGTGTGTAATTAAAAACTTTTAACTCAGGGATAGAATGAGAAAAGCAGCATGCAGCATAGTTTTCCATTAACATTCCTGATTGGCATTATTTGCAGTTTATAGCCTACATTTAGTAGCTCATTAGCTCTCTAGGAAACCAGTTCCTCATTTCTGGGTATCATACTGAAGTACATTAAAAGGCCAAATCTTTTTTGTGTGTCTTTTCCGTTCTCTTTTTTTTTTTTTTTTTTTGTGGTATTTACAAATAATATTTTGCCTTTAAAGACTCCTTTTAATATGTTCCACATAAGATATAATTTGTTGGTTTCCATCAGAGCTACCCAAAGCAGCATCCCCAGACCCTGCCCTGGTCTGTAGGGAGCTCACTGCTCTGATAAGAAGGACACAAATGTGACTGGATTTGCCACCTGCTGATTATAGAGCCCATGAACCTTGAGTTAACATAAGTGGTAGCCAAGCAGTGATCACTGCACACCTTGGGTGAGACACAGTGCTGTACTGGCTCCAGGTCTGACCCAGCAAAGTCCCAGTGGTGATGGACAAAGGAGTGCTTGTGTCATTTATCACCCAGATCCAGGCAGCTCAGCACAGAGAGAGAGAGACTCCACTTATTTTGGGGAAAGTAACAGAACAAGAGTCTCTGCTTGATAATACATGGAATTCTTCTGGATCTTACCCAAGACTAGTGGTACCTCTATGGGTCTAAAGAGCCACAGCACTGTTGGACTTAGGATACCTCCTAAAGCAGATATGCCTGCAGTGACCAGTCTTAGATCACAACACTCAAGTCTTTTTGAATACCTGGAAAGCTTTCCCAAGATGGATAAGTGTGAATAAGCTCAGACTGTAAAGACTACAATAAGTACTTACCTCTTCAATGTCCAGACACTGACAAACATCCACAAGTATCAAGACTATCCAGAAAAACAAGACCTCACCAATAAAACTAAATAAGGCACCAATGATCAACCACAGAGAGACAAAGATATGTGACATTTCAGAGAGAGAATTCAACATATCTGTTTGAGGAAGCTCAATGATATCCAAGGTAACACAAACAAGATATTGAGAATCATATCCAATAAATTTAACAAATAAATTGAAATAACTAATAAGAATCAAACAGAAATTTTGGAGCTGAGAAAATGCAATTCACATACAAAAGAATGCATCAGTGTTTTAACAGCAGAATTGACCAAGCAGAAGAAAGAATTAGTGAGCTTAAAGACGATTTGAAAATACACTATCAGCAGAGACAAGAGAAAAAAGAATGAAGTGCATTTACTAGATGTAGAAAATAGCCTCAAAATGGCAAATGTAACAGTTGCAGGCCTTAAAGAGGAAGGAAAGTGTCAGAGAGAGAGAGAGAGAGAGAAAGATTGAGGTAGAAAGTTTATTCGAAGGGATAAGGGATAGTAACAGAGAACTTTCCAAATTTAATAAAAGATATAAATATTCAAGTACAAGAAGTTATAGAATGCCAAGCAACTTTAACCCAAATAAGACCACCTTAATATATTTAATAATCAATTAAACTCTCGTAAGTGAAGGATAAAGAAAGGATCCTAAAAGCAGCAAGATAAAAGAAAATACAATGAAGCTCCAATACATCTGGGAGGAGAACTACTAGTGGAAACTTTATGGGCCAGGAGAGAGTGGCAAGAAACGTTTATAGAAGAAAACATTTATACTAGAATAATATATCAGTAAAAATATTCTTTAAGCATGAAGGGGAATTAAAGACTTTCCCAAACAAAAACTGGGGGATTTCAACAACAGACTGTTCTACAAGAAATGCTAAACACAGTTCTTCAATATGAAAGATAAGGACCTTAGCAATAGGAAATCACTTGAAGGTACAAAACCCACTGTGGTAATAGTTAAAAAGCAAAGGAAGGAATTAAAGTGTATGATTTTTATTAGTCTTCCATTCCTTTTTGTTACTTTGTTTTTGCCATCAGTGTTGTCACCAGCTTAAAATAGTGGGTTATAAGATATTATTTTCAAGCTTCATGGTAACTTCAAATCAAAAATATAGAACAGATACTCAAAAAATAAAAAGCAAGAAATTAAAACATACCACCAGAGAAAATCACTTTCACTGAAAGAAAGACAGGAAGGAAGGAAAGAAGGAAGATAAGACCACAAAACAACAAGAAAACAAATAACAAAATGGCAGAAGTAAGTCCTTACTTTTCAAGAGTAACGTAGAATGTAAATGGACTAAACTCTCCAATCAAAAGACATTGAGTGGCTGAAGGATAAAAAGATAATACCTAACAATCTGTTGCCTGTAAGAAACACTCTTCACCTGATAAAGACACATAGACTGAAAACACAGGGATAGAAAAAGAGTTTCCATGCAAATGAAAACCATAAAAGGGCAGGAGTAGTTATATCAGACAAAATAGATTTAAAACAAAAACTGTAAGAAGAGATAAAGAAGGTCATTATATAATGATAAAAGGATCAATTCAGCAAGAGAATATAACAATTTTAAATATACATATGCCCAACGCTGGAACAACCAGATGTATAAAGCAGATATTATTAGAGCTAAGAGAGATAAGTCCCAATACTATAATAGCTGGAGACTTCAACACACCCCTTTCAGCACTGGACAGATCTTTCAGACAGAAAATCAACAATAGCATCGAACTTAATCTTCACTATAGACAATATGGATCTAATAGATATTTACAGAACAGTTCATCCAACAGTTGCAGAATACACATTCTTGTCCTGAACACGTGGATCATTCTCAAAAATAGGCCATAGTTTAGGCCACAAATCATGTCTTAAATAATTTTTAAAAGTTGACATCATATCAAGTGTCTTATCTGAACACAATGGAATAAAATGAAAAATGAATAACAAGGAATTTTGGAAACTAGACAAACACATAGAAATTAAAAAATATTTTCCTAAATGACCAGAGAGTCAAGGAAAAAATTAAGAAATTTAAAAATTTATTGAAACAAATGAAAATGGAAACACAGTGTACCAAAGCCTATGGATTGCAGCAAAACAAGTACTAAGAGGAAGTTTATAGCAGTAAATATCTACATCAAAAAAGTAAAAAATTTCAAAGAAATATCCAAAAATGTATCTTAAAGAACTAGAAAAGCAAGAGCAAACCAAATCATAAATTAGTAGAAGAAAAGAAATAATAAAAATCAGAGCAGAAATAAATTGAAACACAATACAAAAAAACAACAAAATGAAAAATGGTTTTTTGAAAAGGTAAACAAAATTCACAAACCTTTATCCCAACTAACTATGAAAACAGCAGAGAAGACATAAATAAATTAAATTAGAGGAAAAAAATGAGACATTAAAACTAACACCACAGAAATTCAAAGGATCATTAGAAGCTTAAAAGAGTGAACATATGCCAATAAATTGAAAAACTTAGAAGAAATGGATACATTCTTAGACACATACGACCTATCAACACTGAACCTTGAAGAAACCCAAAACCTGAACAAGTCAATAACAAGTAATGAGATGAAAGCCATAACAAAAATTCTCCCAGTGAACAAAAGCCCAGGACCCAATGGCTTCCCTGCTGAATTCTACCAATCCTTTAAAGAAGAACTGATACCAATCATACTAAAAGTATTCCAAAAAATAGAGGAGAAGGGACTACATTCAAACTCATTCTATAAGGCCAGTGTTACCCTGATACCAAAGCCAGACAGACACATTAAAAAAAAAAAAAACTACAGGCAAATATCATGGATGAACTCTGGTGAAAAAAGCCTCAACAAAATACTAGCATCCTGAATTCAACACATTAAGATCATTCATCATGAACAAGTGGAATTTATCTCAGCAATGCAACAATGGTTCAACATATACAAATCAATCCGTGTGATACATTGTATCAACAGAATGAAGGACAAAATCAATATGACCATTTCAATTGATGCTGAAAAATAATTTGATAACCCTGAAAAATCTGGGTAAAGAAGGGACATAACTCAAAACAATAAAAGTCCTATATGATAAACCCACAGCTGGTATCATACTGAATGGGAGAAACCAAAAGCTGTTCCTCTAAGATCTGGTACAAGACAATGATTCCTACTCTTACCATTCTTATTCAGCATAGTACTGGAAGTACTAGCTAGCACAATCAGGCAAGAGAAAGAAAAAAAGGATGTCCAGATTAGAAGGGAAGAAGTCAAATTATCCTTGTTACAGATTATATGATCTTATATTTGGAAAATTCTAAAGACTACACCAAAAAAGCATTAGAACTGATAAACCAATTCAGTAAAGCTTCAGGATACATAAAATAATCAGTAGCATTTCTATATGACAATAGTATAAAAGAAATCAAGAATTTAACCACATTTACAATAGTTACAAATAATATAAAGTACCTAGGAATAAACTTAACCAAAGAAGGGAACAATCTACACAATGAAAATGATAAATATTGTTGCAAGAAATTGAAGAGAACCCAAAAAGTGGAAAGGTATTCTGTGTTCATGTATTAGAAGAATCAATATTGTTAAAATTTCCATGCTACCCAAAGAAATCTATAGATTCAATGCAATTTATATAAAAATACCAATGACATTCTTCACAGAAATAGAAAAAGCAATCCTAAAATTTATGTGGAACCACAAAAGACCTAAAGTAGTCAAAACTATCCTGAGCAAAAAGAACAAAACTGGAGGAATCACTACCAGACTTCAAATTATACTACAACAGCTATAGAAATCAAAACAGCATGGTACTGCAATAAAAACAGATATGTAGACCAATGGAACTGAATACAGAAACCAGAAACAAATCCATAGATCTGCAGTAAACTCATTTTCTACAAAGGACATAGAAAATATATTGGGGAAAGGACAGTCTATTCAATAAATGGTGCTGAAAAAAATGTATATCCATATATAGGAGAATGAAGCTTGACCTCTGTCTCTCACTATATATAAAAATCAAGTAAAAATTTATTAAATACTTAAATCTAAGACCTCAAACTTGAAACTACTTAAATAAAATATTGGGGAAGCTCTCCAGGACATTGGTCTAGGCAAAGATTTCTTGATTGTACACACACAATCAAAGCACAAATGGACAAATGGGATCACATCAGGTTAACAACCTTCTTTACAGTGAAGGAATCAACAAAGTGAGGAGACAACCCACAGAATGGGAGAAGATATTTTTAATCTATCCATCTGTCAGTGATTAATAGCCAAAACATATAAGGACCTCAAACAATCAATAGGAAAATAATCTAAGACTCTGATTAAAGATAGGTAAAACATCTGAATAGACGTTTCTCAAAAGAAGACGTACAAATAGCAAATGGGTATATGAAAAGATGCTTGACATCATTATCAGAGACATGCAAATCAAAATTTCAATGAGATGTCTCACTCCAGTTAAAATGACTTTTATCCAAAAGATGGGCGATAATAAATGCTAGTGAGGATGTGAGAAAAGGGAACTCTCGTGCACTGTTTGTGAGAATGTAAATTAGTACAAACCTTATAGAGAACAGTATGGAGGTTCCTCAAGAAACTAAAAATAGAAACTTCATGTGATCCAACAATTCCACTGCTAAGTACATACCCCAAATAAAGAATCCAGTGTATTGAAGAGATACCTGCACTACCATGTTTATTACAGCAGTATTCACAATAGCCGAAATTTGAAAGCTACTTAAGTGTCTATCAACAGATGAATGGTTTAAAAAAAAATGTGGGCTGGGTGGGGTGCAATGGCTCACACCTGTATTCCCAGGACTTTGGGAGGCTGAGGCAGGAGGATCACTTGAGCCCAGGAGTTCAAGGCTGCAGTGAGCTATAATCACTCCACTGCATTTAGCCTGGGCAACAGAGTGAGACCCTGTCTCTTAAAAAAAGAAAAATTGTGGCACATATACACAATGGAGTACTACTCAGCCATAAAATAGAATAAGATCCCATCATTTGCAACAACATAGTTGGAACTGGAAGGGTTTTCAGGGCCTAGGGAAATAAGAATGGCTAATAGATACAAAAATATATTTAGATAGGATGAATAAGGCCTAGTATTTGCTAGCACAATGGGGTGATTTTAGTGAAAAATAATTTATTCTACATTTTAAAAAATTAAAAGAGTATAATTTGATTATAACACAAATAAAGGATAAATCCTTGAGTTGATGGATACCCCATTTACTCTGATGAGATTATTATGCATTGTATGACCGTATCAATCATGTACTCCATAAATATATACACCTGCTATGCACCAACAAACATTTTTTTAAAAAGAGGTACTGGCCGGGTGCAGTGGCTCACTCCTGTAATCCCAGCACTTTGAGAGGCCGAGGGTGGATCACCTGAGGACAGGAGTTCGAGACCAGCCTGGCCAACAGGGCAAAACCCTGTCTCTACTAAAACTACAAAAATTAGCCCAGGGTGGAGGCATGTGCTTGTAGTCCCAGCTACTTGGTAGGTTGAGGTAGGGGAATTGCTTGAACCTGGGAGGCAGAGGTTGCAGTGAGCCAAGATTGTGCCACTGCACTCCAGCCTGAGCAACAAAGTGAGACTCTGTCTCAAAAACAAAACAACAACAACAACAACAAAGTTACATATATCACGTCTATTGAACAAACTCATAATACTTTGTTATAAAATTTGAATATACCAAAAATCAGTGTATCATTAATGCAAAATTGTACAAAGTACCAGAAAAGTTGTTTGATAAGAAGAACACTGGACTGAGAATTAGAAGATCTTGGTTCTAGTCCAGGCGATACACGTATTAGCTGTCATACTCAGCAACTCGATTCCTTCATCTTCATTCCTAAAGCAGTTGTTGAAAGATTAAGCTAAGATAATACAGATAAAAGAACTTTGAATACTGTCCAGGGCAGGATCCATGAATAGAGGTAACTTTTACTGTATTTGTCTGTTTTCATACTGCTATAAATAACTGCCTGAGGCTGGATAATTTGTAAAGGAAAGAGGTTTAATTGACTCACAGTTAAGCATGGCTGGGGAGGCCTCAGGAAACTTACCATCATGGCAGAAGGCGCCTCTTCATAGGGCAGCAGGAGAGAGAATGAGTGTCAGCAGGTGAAATGCCATATGCTTATAAAGCCATCAGATCTCATGATGACTCGCTCATTATCATGAGATCGGCATGGGGGAAACCACCCCCATGATTTAGTTACCTTTCACCAGGTCTTGTCCACAACATGTAGGGATTATGGGATTACAATTCAAGATGAAATTTGGATGGGCACACAGACAACCATATCAATTACTATGGTGTGAAACAGCCATCCCATGACCACCCAATGCTTTTGATAAAGCTCCAGACTCAAAATTCACATCTTCTTCCAAGAGTCTACAGGTGGCCAGTTGAGACTAGGTAATTTTTTGCCTGCCTTATTTCTCAAGAAAATACCACTGTTAACAGACACACGAACTGATACAAGTATTATGTTCATTGAGGTGACAGCTTGACATACAGATGTGAAATTTATGACCAAAAATCAACTCAGTGCTTCTGTGGCTGTTGTGTTCCAATTCTTGGGACATTCAAAAGCCCTCTGATATGCTAAGCTTCAAATAAATACCAAAGTCACATGAGGCCCACCTATCCGGCAGGCCGCTGTGTGTTGCATACTCCCAGCATTTGTATACTTTTCCAGTGCTAACTCATCAGCATTCAGGGTTATTTGCTGAAACCAGATGATATCCTGCTTGAAATTCCATCACTTGCTGGACTGATATTCTGTAGGCAAGGAAAGAACTTTTTCCTGGTTAGTGGTGTATACACAAAGTCAATTATTCCTATGAAACAGGAGAAATAAGAGAAATAAGAAGGAGAGAGAAAAGAAGGGCAGGTAAGTGAAGTTCAGATTTGAACTATGGAGGCAATATTTTATGGTAGTTAAGCACATGGGCTTTGGGATTCAGCCATACTTGGATTTTAATGAATCCTAGCTGTGCTACAACTAGCTCTGTGGCCTTTGACAAATTACTTAACCTCTCAGGTTGCTCATCCATAAATGAAATAATCAATGGTAGGTTCCTAATGTTGTTTTTGTGTGTAACAATTGAGACAAGTAATTTGAAGCACTTAGTACAGTGCTTGTCACATAAACATAACTGATATTTTTAAGTGTTTGCTCAATCATTAATACATTCAACAAATATTTACTGAGTATCTACTATTTGTCAGATCTTGTTTTAGGCACTAGGATACATTAGTGAACAAAACAAAACGAAAACACCCAAGTTTTTGAACTTAGGTCCTTACATCCCAGTGCAGAAGATGGAAAGATGATAAGAAGTAAAATGAAGAAAAGTAAAGCATAGTAAGGGAATTCTGGGGATGGGACAGAGTAGGTGAGTGTTGCTATTTTTATATAGATCAAAAAAGACATCTTTAAGTGACATTTGAATACAGATTCTTGGAAGAAAGTAGATGTCTGGGGAAACAACATTTCTGACATAGTAAATAAATGAAAAGGCCTAGAGTTCAAACACAGAAATCACTGTGACTGTTACAATGATTCAGGTAGAGAGTAACAAGAAAGAAATGAAGAAAGATAACAGGGAAAAAGATTATTATGTAATGCCTTGAAGGCCACTGGGATGAGTTTGGAGGGATTTAAGTAGCAACACGACATAATCTGGCTTACATTTTAACAGAATCACTGACCGTATTAAAAGGATCATAGAAGGCAAGGGAGGAAGCATGGAGACCACTTAGGAGGCTACTGCAATAAATCCGGTGAGAGGAGATAGTGGCTTCAACCACAGTGGTAGCAATAGAGGTGTTAGGAAGTGATGAAATTCTATAGAGCAGGACATACAGTCAGATTTAGTCAAAACTTAACTATCATGGAAAAAGGAAGTATTCCATGTGGTCTAATACAATTCACTAGAACTTTCTCAAGTGGAATTTGTGGTCAAAACCCCAGCAAATATTATTTGTCTTCCATTTTCACTGTTCCTTGCATCTGAATCTTTAGGGAAGAGTTGGAGGTAGTCTGCATCAAAGTTCTGATATTCTTAGGTTTTACACTGTTATTAAGTAGCAATGAATACCAACATTATTTCTAATTGCTACCACTGCTCTCTGTTGTCCAGGTTTAGAAAATCTGCCTTCTCTGCCTCATTTTTCTCTTACTAAATTTGTCTTACCTATCCCTTTTATAATCTCACTGACAGGAAGCCATGTGGTTAGTAGGAGTGGGAGTTAAAGGTGAATGAGAGGTGGTTCTCAGCGAAAACTGACATTGGGCAAGTCACTTTCCCTCTATGGAGTCAAATTTCTTACCCCTATACGGAGTAAAAGGAGTGGGTTGAATTGATGAACATTAAGATCCCTCCAGCTCTCAAGTTCTATGATTCATTCAATGATTCACTTATATCCAGACTCTCATCAACACATTGTATATTTATTTTTAACATTGTAATATTATCATCTCTTTTTAAAATCATTTCAAACTTTCATAGATGAAGAAACAAAGGATTATAGAGATTCTCTGAAACTTTCCCAAGGTTACTTAGTGAGTTACTAAAAAAGTTGGTTTCAGGTCCCACTTTTGCCATGGCACCTCAAACAGTGACCATTTGTGAGTGGCACCAGTCCAGTCACTTTTAAGCACTCAATTACCATTCATTGCTTTTCTGAAGCACTCTATTAGAAGATGGAGATCTTTTCTTAAAATGTATTACAAATGAATGAGTGGCAAGCAATATAAAACATTGTGCTTATGCCATAGTCTTCCTTAGTTAATTAAGGTAGAAAATGCCCTCATTCAAATCATTCATTGGCAGTTTCCCTGATCTCTGGCACACCATTTCTCTCAAATGTGGGGTACCTTTAGCTCATTAGAAAGCTCAGCTCTTTTCTTCCTTCCTGCAATTGCTAACCCTTTGCAGTTTTTATAGAGCTTCCAGATGGAAGTCTGAATTAAATAATCATTTAGATAGTATTATTTTCAGTCCCACTACTGCCCAAAGGCAGTGTTAATGACTGAAAGGGGGCTAGCAGAAGCTCGAGAGCTGGTTATGCCCTGCTGATTGCTAATTAGATATAAAGGTTGGAGAGTAAACACATAGCTTAAATATCTGTGCCCAAATGGTGCTCCATTTTGTCTCATGGGATGAATTTATGTTCTGCGTGGGAGAGACTACATTTTTTGCTGAAAGTTGCTGGCTTTCTAAGTAATTAATCCAATATGTAACTGAGAATGCAGCTATTCGGGGCAGGGTGGCTCTAAGGTTGAATCATGCTGACATTATGAGTGGTCTCCTCTTTGATTTCAAGCTAAATTAGGAAAGGAGGAGTAACTATGCTTGGTAAAGTTCTCACGTATAAGGTCCTGCTTGCTTGCCCCTGTTTACCTTTCCATTCTCATCTCTCATTACTTCATTATGTCATGTCTTTCCTTAGCTGTGCTGAACTACTTCCAGTTTCTCAATAAATAGCATGCTCTAATGTGTCTGAGCCTTTGTTTCCTCCACTAAGGATATGTCTCTCAACTTTCCCCATTGTACTTCCCTATTCATTTTTGATATATAGTTTATATGTTACATCCTCCAAGAAGCTCTGGAGGTATCCCCACGGACTTAGGTGCCCTTACTTTTCTTTCTTATAAGGCCTATTTCTTTATTACAATTTTTAATAGTCTGTTTACTTGCTTTCCTTCACAGCTATTATTTCAGCTCCTCAAGGGAAAGAGGCAAAGCTTCTTTGTCTCTGAATTCCCATATCCTACAGGTAGTCCCTATCACATGGTTTGTTCTCAATACTCTTCTTTTAGATGAACATTTCATCTATGACTCTACAGGCATGACTAGATGGGTATTTCAGGCACTGTGATAGAATGATGAGGGCAGTTTCTCAGTGTGTGTTTTTCTGAGGCAGGGAAAGGTGCCTTTGTCTTTACAATGTGTAATATAAGCTGCACAAGTGATGTGGTTTGTATCTGTGTTCCCACCCAAATCTCATGTTGAATTGTAATCCCCAATGTTGGAGATGTGGTGTGGTGGGAGGTGATTGGATTATAGGGGTTGATCCTTCATGAATAATTTAACACCATGTCTCTAGTACTGTTCTTGTAACAGATTTCTCATGAGATCTGGTTATTTAAAAGTGTGTAGCACCTCCTCCCTCTCTCTTCCTCCTGCTCCAGACATGAAGATGTGCTTGCTTCCCCTTCACCTTCTGCCATGATTTAAATATTCCTGAGGCCTCCCTAGAAGCTGCTGTGCTTCCTGTACAGCCTGCAGAACTGTAAGTCAATTAAACTTCTTTTCTTTATAAATTTCTAATTCTCAGTTATTTCTTTATAGCAGTGAGAGAAAGGACTAATATAATATGTATATAGATGTGGCTGATTCATAGAACTTTTTCCGAACAATGCATTCCTAGGGCTATAGTAATTTTGAACAACTCATCTATAGTAGAATTCTTCAAAAATGGACCCTGAGGAAAATAGCATCACAGGAAGGAAGGTGCTGGGAAGTGGGCTGCAGAGGCAGGGAGAGTGGAAAAAAGATGAAATGATGATTATGTCAGTTTTAGTGATCCTTCTTAGTCTCTGCCACCAATTGGCTATGTGCCCTGCCAGCAAGGAAGATCTTTATCCACCCTGGGTTTTTGTTGCTTCATCTGTAAAATAAAGGGGTTTAAGTAATGAAGTGCTTTGTAAACCAGAGGGCTACTAGTTTAGTAAATTTGGCTCCAAGTATGCTTTAAAACAGGAATAATGAGCAAAAGATCTTTTGATGACCTTTTAAGATTTTCCAAATCTTCTGATATAAAATTTTATAAGCTATTTATTATTTTACGTTAAAAATTACAGAAGTAATACATTTTCATTGATCAAAATTTGAAAACATAAGTAACTTAAAATATATTTTAAAATCATCACAATTCTTCCAGCCAGAGCCACATGTGTTTTTAATCTAGTACTATGCTGGCTACCTTACGTGATGCTGAAACAGTTGGTTAAAGAGGGAAAAATCCTTGTATGTTGGTATTAAACTGTTTCCCTTTACTATAGTGTATTTTAAGTAGTTCAAATCATTTGGGTAGTTAGACATAGTTTTGCTGTCTGGGGTGTTCATATGTAACGTTTCAAATATCTGCAAGTAAATACTTGAAGAACAACGACAATAAAAAGACCTGATATCTCTCCAGATTTGGGCTTGTTTTTAAACTTTGTTTTACTCCAAATGCTGAGGCTGATTCTTCTGCTTTCCTTCTGTACTTAAGCATCATTCCCCAAAGTATGGCTGACTTGGATGTCTAGACTGTTTCCCTCATTTGACAGAGAAAAAAAGAGGTCTGGAATCATTGGTAATTGGAATGATTTGCACTACCTCCATTTACAGGGTCCATGCCTCCTCTGACTATCTCCCTAACCCTTGTCCTCCATGATAGCAAATGTCTGTTTATAGGGTGAGGATAAATTAAGCAAAAACCCATGAATATACTAGGAGCCGGATAACTGGTGTCTAATTGATCAATTACTCAAATGCTGAATAAAATATCCTGGCTTGGCTAAGTCTTCCTGAGGCCAAGTCTCCTGATTAGGAATCTGAGAGATGATATAGTTTATTCTGTAACTCAGTAAGGGGGTATGACAGTACAAAAAAGGTTTTATATAACTGACATTTCTGGTTGAAAGTGCATCTTACTCAGGTCCTTGTGACAAATCACCAGACTATTGCCCTCAAAATGTTCTCAACAGAAAAAAGATGCCATGAGCTCTTTCACATAACAGGTAGTGCTGTGAGAAGGAAACAATCAGGTGTCATTTTATGTCTATGGCCTAGATGATTTCCCTACTATTTCAGTTCCAATTACATAAAGGATCACTACTGACTGAATTGTGTGCTCACCTGAACTATTTTCTCTGAAACTTTAGGACAGCTTGGGATGTGTGCCAAGTCAGTCAGGGTCAGGTTCTAGGAAGTATATGAGAGGCAGTATGGCAGAGTAAAAAGAGCACTGGGCAGAAAGTCAAGAACCCAGTCAAAATCTGTGTTCTTAACTTCTGTTTGTGTTACTTTAAACTAATTATTAAATCTCTTGCCTTCTCAGTTTTCTTATCTTTTTGTAATTAATATTATAAAAGATGCTTTTCTTATATCTTAGAGTTCAAAGGATCAAGATTAAAGTGAAATAAAGTATGTGAAGTCGTGTTTTTTTCCCAGAAAGATAATTATAGGGCACTGTACAAATGTACCCTAGTTATGGGTTAATAAAACACTTCCCGGGCCGGGCGCGGTGGCTCAAGCCTGTAATCCCAGCACTTTGGGAGGCCGAGACGGGCGGATCACGAGGTCAGGAGATCGAGACCATCCTGGCTAACACCGTGAAACCCCGTCTCTACTAAAAAATACAAAAAACTAGCCGGGCGAGGTGGCTGGCGCCTGTAGTCCCAGCTACTCGGGAGCCTGAGGCAGGAGAATGGCGTAAACCCGGAGGCGGAGCTTGCAGTGAGCTGAGATCCGGCCACTGCACTCCAGCCCGGGCGACAGAACGAGACTCCGTCTCAAAAAAAAAAAAAAAACAAAAAAAAAAACCACTTCCTGTTAGTCTCAAGCCATCCACAGGCCCAATTCAACTTGAGTCCGTAGTCGATGATGTAAAACAATCTGGCTGTCATCCCAGAGTGCATATAAGACCAGACCAAAGGTTTTAAGCTGGGCTTTCCCCTGGGTTGTGTTTTATATGACTGACTTCTCTAAGGAGGACATAATCCCCCCAAAATGAGGACGATTACTTTTCCTGTGCCAGGTTTTTTCTTTCTCCATTCACTAGGCTGTTTCCCCACTATGCATTTATCCTGGGTGTATCCCAGAAAAATAATTTCATAAAAAGTGTGAATTCTCTCTGATTCACATATAGTTTATCCTGGATTATCTTTTCTTTCCCCTCCAAGTGAACAATCTAGGCAGAGCTATATTTTTGCTCAGTAATCCTAGTGTGGGAATGGTCTTCTTTAGATCCATCATTTTGCATTCTATAGAATTTTAATTAAAAAGTTTGTAGCCTTTATTTCTGTTTGTAAACCTCAAGTACATACTGCCAGATGCAAGGTATAATTCCCCATTGGTCAGTACCTCCACAAAGTACTTCACAAGACCCAAAAGGCAGCTTCCTTTCACATATGAACGACTCTAGAAGTAGTCTGCTTAACTTCTATGCACTATTGTCCTAAAATACATTTCCCGCCTACCTGCTCACCTTCAGATCACTGGATTCCTACTTGGTCTCAATGCGGCAGTGGGTGGGGCTTCTCCAAAAGGGTTTTATTTGTCTCTCCTGACTCAGGTACTCAGCAGTACCCACTCTGTAGTGTTTAAGCTCATGATGACTCTGAGGAAGACCAAGACAGTTCCTATTTTTCTCAGTGGTCATGCTATACTAGAGGTAGCATTCTGGAGTCCAGCAGGCGGTTTTGTTTATACTATAGCTCACAGTTTGTTTGTTTGTTTTTAATTTAGTTTTTAAATTGTTTTAGATTTATAGGAAAATTGTGACAGTAGTACAGAATGTTCCCATGTACTCCACACCTATTTTCTCCATTATGAATATGTTATATTACTGTAGTACATTTGTCATAACTAATGTACCAATATTGATACCTGATTATTATTATTACTATTATTATTATTATTTGTTTCCACTCATCCCCAAACTCCCTGCTTCCCCTTCAACACTTCTGGCAACCACTGATCTACTCTCTACATTCATGAGATCCAAGTTTTTACCTCCTATATATGAGTGATATATACAATACTTATCTTTCTGTGTTTGGGTTATTTGATTTGATGGCCTCCATTTCCATCCATGTTGTTGCAAATGACAAGATTTTGTTCTTTTTTGTGGCTGAATAGTACTCCATTGTATATATGTACCTTTATTTTTGTTCATTCATCTGTTTATGGGAAATTGGTTGATTCCATATACTGGCTATTGTGAATAGTGCTGCAATAAACATGGGAGTGCAGATATCCCTTTGGTATATTGATTTCCTTTCTTTTTTTTATTATACTTCAAGTTCTGGGATACATGTGCAGAATGTACAGGTTTGTTATATAGGTATATACAGGCCATGGTGGTTTGCTGCACCCATCAACCCATCATCTACATTAGGTATTTCTCCTAATGTTATGACGGAGCCCCCTACCCACAGATAGGCCCCTGGGGAAAGGGACAGCTGTGGGCGCTGCTTCAGCATACTTAAAAATTCCTGCCTGCCAGCTCTGAAGAGAGCAGTAGATCTCCCAGCACAGCACTTGAGCTCTGCTAAGGAACAGACTGCCTCCTCAAGTGGGTCCCTGACCCCCATGTCTCCTGACTGGGAGACACCTCCCAGCATGGGTCGACAGACAACTCGTACAGGAGAGCTCCAGCTGGCACCTGGCAGGTGCCCCTCTGGGATGCAGCTTCCAGTGGAAAGAACAGGCAGCAGTCTTTGCTGTTCTGCAGCCTCCACTGCTGATACCCAGGCAAACAGGGTCTGGAGTGGACCTCCAGCAAACGCCAGCAGACCTGCAGCAGAGGGGCCTGTTAGAAGGAAAACTAACAAACAGAAAGGAATAGTATCAATATCAACAAAAAGGATGTCCACACCAAAACCCCATCTGAAGATCACCAACATCAAAGACCAAAGACAGACAAATCCACGAAGATGGAGAGAAACCATCACAAAAAGGCTGAAAATTGCAAAAACCAGAACACCTCTTCTCCTCCAAAGGATTACAACTCCTTGCCAGCAAGGGAACAAAACTGGACGGAGAATGAGTTTGACAAATTGACAAAAGTAGGCTTCAGAAGGTGAGTAATAACAAACTTCTACGAGCTAAAGGAGGATATTCTAATCCAATGCAAGGAAGCTAAGAACCTTGAAAGAAGGTTAGACAACTTGCTAACTATAATGACCAGTTTAGAGAAGAACAAAAATGACCTAATGGAGCTGAAAAACACAGCACAAGAACTTTGTGAAGTATACATAAGTATCAATAGCCAAATCGATCAAGCAGAAGAAAGGATATCAGAGATTGAAGAACAACTTAATAAAATAAAGTGTGAAGCCAAGATTACAGCAAAGAGAACAAAAAGGAATGAACAAAGACTCCAAGAAATATGGGAATATGTGAAAAGACCAAATCTACGTTTAATCGGTGTACCTGAAAGTGACAGGGAGAATAGAACGAAGTTGGAAAACCCTATTCAGAACATTATCCAGGAGAACTTCTCCAACCTAGCAAGACAGGCCAACATTCAAATTCAGGAAATACAGAGAACATCACAAAGATACTCCTTGAGAAGAACAACCTCAAGACACTTAATCGTCAGATTCACCAAGGTTGAAATGAAGGAAAAAATGTTAAGGGCAGCCAGAGAGAAAGGTCGGGTTTCCCACAAAGAAAAGTCCATCAGACAAACAGTGGATCTCTCTGCAGAAACCCTACAAGCCAGAAGAGAGTGGGAGCCAATATTCAACATTCTTAAAGAGAAGAATTTTCAACCCAGAATTACATATCCAGCCAAACTAAGCTTCATAAGCAAAATAGAAATGAAATCCTTTACAGAAAAGCAAATGCTGAAAGATTTTTCACCACCAGGCTGACCTTACAAGAGCTCCTGAAGGAAACTTAGAAAGGAACAACTGGAACCATCTACTGCAAAAGCATGCCAAATTGTAAAGACCATCAACACTATAAAGAAACTGCAACAACTAACAGGCAAAATCACCAGCTAGCATCATAATGACATAATCAAATTTACACATAACAATATTAACCGTAAATGTAAATGGGCTAAATGCCCCAATTAAAAGACACAGACTGGCAAATTGGATAAAGAGTCAAGACCCATCAGTGTGCTGTACTCGGGAGACCCATCTCACGTGCAAAGACAAACGTAGGCTCAAAATAAAGGGATGGAGGAAGATTCACCAAGCAAATGGAAAGGAAAAAAAAGCAGGGGTTGCAATCCTAGTCTCTGATAAAACAGACTTTAACCAACAGAGATGAAAAGAGACATGGGCATTACATAATGGTAAAAGGATCAATGCAACAAGAAGAGCTAACTATCTTAAATACATATGCACCCAGTACAGGAGCACCCATATTCATAAAGCAAGGTCTTAGAGACCTACAAAGAGACTTAGACTCCCACATAATAATAGTGGGAGACTTTAACACCCCACTGTTAATATTAGACATATCAACAAGACATAAAATTAACAAGGATATTCAGGACATGAACTCAGCTCTGGGTCAAGTAGACCTAATAGACATCTACAGAACTCTCCACTTCAAATCAACAGAATATACATTCTTCTCAGCATCACATCACTTATTCTAAAATTGACCACAAAATTGGAAGTAAAACACCCTCAGCAAATGCAAAAAAATGGAAACCATAACAGTCTCTCAGACTGCACTGTAATAAAATTAGAACTTAGGATTAAGAAACTGACTCAAAACTGCACAACTATATGGAAACTGAACAACATGCTCCTGAATGACTACTGGGTACATAACGAAATGAAGGTAGAAATAAAGATGTTCTTTGAAACCAGTGAGGACAAAGACACAACGTACCAGAGTCTCTGGGACACAGCTAAAGCAGTGTATAGAGGGAAATTTATAGCATTAAATGCCCACAAGAGAAAGCAGGAAAGATCTAAAATTGACACCCTAACATCACAATTAAAAGAACTAGAGAAGCAAGAGCAAACAAATTCAAAAGCTAGCAGAAGACAAGAAATAACTAAGATCAAAGCAGAACTGAAGGAGATAGAGACACAAAAACCCTCAAAAAATCAATGAATCCAGGACCTGGTTTTTTGAAAAGATAAACAAAAAAGATAGACCCCTAGTCAGACTAATAAAGAAGAAAAGAGAGAAGAATCAAATAGATGCAATAAAAAATGATAAAGGGGGTATCACCACTGATCCCACAGAAATACAAACTGCCATTAGAGAATAGTATAAACACCTCTATGCAAAGAAACTCAAAAATCTAGAAGAAATGGAAAAATTCCTGGACACATATACTTTCCCGAGTCTAAACCAGGAAAAAGTCCAGTCCCTAAATAGACCAGTAATAAGTTCTGAAATTGAGGCAGTAATTAATAGCCTACCAACCAAAAATAGTCCAGGACCAGATGGATTCACAGCCGAATTCTACCAGAGGTACAAAGAGGAGCTGGTACTATTCCTTCAGTAACTATTCCAAACAATAGAAAAAGAAGGAATCCTCTGTAACTCATTTTATGAGGCCAGCATCATCCTGATACCAAAAGCTGGCAGAGATACAACAAAAAAAGAAAACTTCAGGCCAATATCCCTGATGCAAAAATCCTCAACAAAATTCTGACAAACCGAATCCAGCAGCACATCAAAAAACTTATCTACCACGATCAAGTCAGCTTCATCCCTGTGATGCAAGACTGGTTCAACATACACAAATCAATAAACATAATCCATCACATAAAAAGAACCAATGACAAAAACCACGTGATTATGTCAATAGTTGCAGAAAAGGCCTTCGACAAAATTCAACACCCCTTCTTGCTAAAAACTCTGAATAAACTAAGTATTGATAAAACAATCTCAAAATAATAAGAGCTATTTATGACAAACCCACAGCCAATATCATACTGAATGGGCAAAAACTGGAAGTATTCCCTTTGGAAAGCAGCACAAGACAAGGATGCCCTCTCTCACCACTCCTATTCAACATAGTATTGGAAGTTCTGGCCAGGGCAATCAGGCAAGAGAAAGAAATAAAGGGTTTCAGATAAGAAGAGAGGAAGTCAAATTGTCACTGTTTGCAGACTATATGATTGTATATTTAGAAAACAACATCATCTCAGCCCAAAATTTCTTTAAGCTGATAAGCAACTTCAGCAAAATCTCAGCATACAAAAACAATGTGCAAAAATCACAAATATTCCTATACAACAATAACAGAAAAACAGGAAGCCAAATCATGAGTGAACTTCCATTCACAATTGCTACAAAGAGAATAAAATGCCTAGGAATACAGCTTACAAGGAATGTGAAGGAACTCTTCAAGGAGAACTACAAACCACTGCTCAAGGAAATAAGAGAAGACACAAAAATGAATGGAAAAACATTCCATACTCATAGATAGCAAGAATCAATATCATTAAAATGGCCATACTGCCCAAGGTAATTTATAGATTCAATGCTATCCCCATCAAGCCACCACTGACTTTCTTTACACAATTGGAAAAAACTACTTTAAATTTCATATGGAACCAAAAAAGAGCCCACATAGACAAGACAATCCTAAGCAAAAATAACAAAGCTGGAGGCATCATGCTACCTGACTTCAAACTATACTACAAGGCTACAGTAACAAAAACAGCATGGTACTGGTACCAAAACAGATATATAGACCAATGGAACAGAACAGAGGCCTCACAAATAACACTACACATCTACAACCATCTGATTTTTGACAAACCTGACAAAAACAAGCAATGGGGGAAGGATTTTCTATTTAATAAATAGTGCTGGGAAAACAGGCTAGCCATATGCAGAGACCTGAAACTGGATCCCTTCCTTACACCTTATACAAAAATTAACTCAAGATGGATGAAAGACTTAAACATAAGACCTAAAACCATCAAAACCCTAGAAGAAAACCTAGGCAATACCATTCAGGACATAGGCATGGTCAAAGACTTCATGACTGAAACACCAAAAGCAATGGCAACAAAGCTAAAATTGACAAATGGAATCTAATTAAACTAAAGAGCTTCTGCACAGCAAAACAAACTATCATGAGAGTGAACATGCAAGCTACAGAATGGGAGAAAATGTTTGCAATCTGTCCATCTGACAGAGGGCTAACATCCAGAATCTAGAAAGAACTTAAATTTACAAGAAAAAACAACCCCATCAAATAGTGGGCAAAGGATACAAACAGACACTTCTCAAAAGAAGACATTCATGCAGCCAACAAACATAGGAAAAGAAGCTCACTGGTCATTATAGAAATGCAAATTAAAACCGCAGTGAGATACCATTTATGACAGTTAGAATGGTGACCATTAAAAAGTCAGGAAACAACAGATGCTGGAGAGACTGTGGAAAAATAGGAATGCTTTTACATTGTTGGTGGGAGTGTAAATTAGTTCAACCATTGTGGAAGATAATGTGGCAATTCCTCAAGGATCTAGAACTAGAAATACCGTTTGACCCAGCAATTCCATTACTGATATATACCCCAAGGATTTCAAATCATTCTGCTGTAAAGACACATGCACATGTATGTTTATTGTGGCACTATTCTCAATAGCAAAGACTTGGAACAAACCCAAATGCCTATCAATGATAGACTGGATAAGGAAAATGTGGCACATAGACACTGTGGAATACTATGCAGCCATAAAAAACGATGAGTTCATGTTCTTTGCAGGGACATGGATGAAGCTGGAAACCGTTATTCTCAGCAAACTAACACAAGAACAGAAAACCAAATGCTGCATGTTCTCACTCATAAGTGAGAGTTGAACAATGAGAACACATGGACACAGGGAGGGTAACATCACACACTGGGGCCTGTCAGGAGATGGGGACTAGGGAAGGGATAACATTAGGAGAAATACCTAATGTAGATGATGAGTTGATGGGTGCAGCAAACCACCATGGCACGTGTATACCTATGTAACAACCTTCATGTTCTGCACATGTATCTTACAACCTAAAGTATAATAAAAATAATTTTTAAAAAATCACTTGTGGTTATGAGTTCTTGAAATGTGGCTAGTTCAAACTGAGATGTTCTACGTATAAAATACACTCCAGAACTCAGACAAAGTACAGAAAAAGAATGTAGAATATCTCATTAATCATTTTTATATTTATTGCATATTGATATAGTAGTATGTTAGATACGATGGGCTAAATAAACTATGTTGTAAAATTTAAAAAAATATTTTATCCAAACGCTCATCCTTCTTTAAGTCAGTTAATTAGAGCTCTTTTTAAAGATATCACACACATAACACATATATGACTACACAGACAGAAGAAGATCCAGCAGCTCAGGATGAAGCCCTTTAAGAACAGGGCTAAGAAAGTGTGTAGTTTTGGGGGCCTAATAAACATGAATAGCTGGAATGCAGAAATCAGATTTTCAGAGGGTTTTGTCTGCCTTTAGTTCCAGGGGTTCCATGAGGAAAACAGATTGTTCCCAAAATGGGATTTGTGGAGCCTTTTCTGTTTTCCCAAGGAGTCCCAGACCACAAGAAATTATCCTAGGGCCTTTAATGCATGCACCAAGAGTACCAAGACAGAGTGGAGAAAATTAATTCAGTTGACTGAGAAAAAAACTTCTTCCAGAAAAACAAGATTTATGAAGATCAAAACATAAAGGCCTTTTGAATATATGTATAGCTTGGACATCCACTTTTGATTAAGCTAAATGCTCTTTAAGAAAATCATTTTTATTAATTAAAACATTACAGAGAATATAAACAATAATGCTTATCATTTATTTTACTGGTTTGCACCACTACCTGTTCACAATCATGTTGAAGTTCTCCAGTTTCCTCTGGAAAAAAGTGGCTGGGTTCAGACAACGGCAGGTTTTCAGCTAGACTGCAGATCTCTGTAGCAGCAACGCTTGATATATAAGGAGGCAATTGTCTGTTAGAGACTTCCCTTAGAGGGAAGCAGTCCTGCTATACTGTGTGGGGTACAAACAGTTAAGTTATTCCCCATAGTTAACTCAGTGGCCTTTGACACCAGCAAAGCCACCATTGCAACTTCTTGGAGGCAGGCAGGCCCTCCTTCATAGCTATCAATTAAGTTCCTTGCTTAGGTATCCCACTGGTTGTTGAGTTGGACTTTGAGCCTTAGTTAAAACTCACAGGGTAATTCCCTTCCTTTTTGATACATACAGATTAAATGCCTTCCCTATAAGAAGACTGAAGACTGTTGCTTTAAGAAAGGCTTGCTTTAGCTAGTTAAAGGCTTTTGAGTTTTAGGTTCCCAAGTTAGGGGTGAGTTTTAACTGCTTGAGATTCTTTTTTTTTTTTTTTTTTTTTGAGGTGGTAGTATAAAGGATGAGCTGTTTCACAGTGCTCAGATACCCCCAGTCTGTAAAATCCAGTAATGCCTAAGAATCTCCTTAATTGTTTCAGAATTTTGAGAAAGGGAAAGGAGAAAATGGGCTCAATTCTTTTCTCACTTGGTGGTCTGGTCCCTTCTGATAAGACTAGACCTAGGCACTTTACTGAAGTTTGACAGAGCTGAGCTTTAGACTTTGAGACCCTATATTCCCTTTCAGCTAAGAAACTGAGGAGGGCCTTAGTGTCCTTCTGAGGCTTCCTCAGTTGGGGCACAGAGGAGAGTATCTTTTGCATACTGTAAGAATTTCAACTTGAGGGTGAGAAAAACTAAAAAGATATTTGGACAGGGCCTGTTTAAGCAACTTCCTTCCAACATCAGAGGCTGCCTGAGTAATGAACCTGCTCTTTATTGAATTGGGAGACAAGGAGGTGTGTTTCACTAAAGCTTCTCTCAGCCTTTGCAAAAAGGCCAAGAGATTTTAATTTGGTTTCTGATTTAACAAGGACAGTTTAGAGTAATAAAAGGCTTGGTTTTGGTTCTTTGCAAGTCTTTCAATACGCACATCAGAATGTGTTTTCTTTTTCACTCATTTATGGAATCACCAGGGCTCCAATTTGGGTTTTTAAGGGGCATTGCTTCTCTTCCTTTTGGGAATGGGGATCCTGTCCCTTTTTTACCCTCTTTCCCCTTTTGACTGAGTTTCTGTTTTTACTGGCTATAGGAGAGCCACTGTTTGTCTCCAAATCTCTCTGCTGTTGGTAGGGCTGTGTTTTTTCTCAACAGCAATTAGAGTTTGACTTAAAAGTAGCATAGAATTTCTCCATGTATGATTAAACACTTGGGCTAGATTTTGAAAAGCCTCTATATATCTCTCAGGGTTATCAGATAACTTGCCTAGGTCCCCCCTTTATTTGTCTAAGGTCCTGGAATGAGAAGGAAACTTGAATCTTAGTAGCACCATGTCCATTGGGCATTTCCTGCAAAGGCAACAGTGAAGTTGAGTTTTTTTGACTAACATAGCTAGAGGATGATAGCAATAATCAAACCCCATGCCCCATCTGTAAACAGGATGATATGGCTATTTGGGGCCCTATATAAGGGAGGCAGGTGGGGCACCCAGAAGTTGCATTGGAGGGTTCCCCAAGGGTTTGTCTCTCTGTCTTTGGGGAATTATATTTTGTAGGCTTGCCTAATATGGCTGCCAAGAGGGCAGGGTTAATTTTACAATGCTTACAAGATCTGGGTTGTCTCACAAGGCAAAGAAAGATCTGGTTGTTGGATAGTATTGTAATTAATGCTTCCCTGAGGAGGCCAGGTCCCCTATCTATAAGATGACTACATCCTTGTGCAATTGAATATAAGTCATTTTTTCTTCAGAGTCTCAGGGTTAAATGAGTTTCAGCATTTCAGAATGCACTCGAGGGGAGTGCAGACTGTAGACAATTTGTTACTCATTTAGAAAACAGAAGAAAAGGCATCCCTCAGTCTCCTTATTATTTTTGGAGTGACCCAGAGTGGGGAGAAAGGCCCAAAGGATATTACCCTTCACCCCTTTTCTCCTGTCCTCTTGCCTGGCAACCATCATAGGTGTCACCCATGGATGCAAGCCTGAAGTTCACCCATGGATCTGAAGGAGCCAGTCAGCAGAACTAGTCACACTCACCTGCACAATGCCTTAGATTTCCACCCTGCTGGATTCTTAGCCTCACTCAGCCCAAAAGGCTCCTAAGGTACCCCAGAGGCCTAGGAGAGATTCTGTAGTAGTTGGATTTGGGCAAGAATCTTAATGGAGGGAGTGTCATAATGCTATCTCTGGTTTCCCTTGTTATGACCCCACCAAAACACTGGAATCCCAGAGTATGGGACTGATTGACTTCCAAACATAAAATTTCTTTTTGTTTAAATCCCAATGTAGTTGGACACAAAACAGTTGCCTTGAAAAAGTATAAGAATTGAATGGCTGTCCTTCATTTGATGGGACAATACAGAGGCTAATATCTGTCCTTTAAGGGTGACTTCCTCCTGATTGTTGAAAGTGAAGTTTTCCTGTTTACAGATGGGGCATGAGGTTTGATTACTGTTAGAGGGATATAAGAGGGAGAGAAACTGGGAAACTAGAGGTTTGGGGCAAAAGGCTGACAAGGCTCCCCACAGGAAAAAAAAATCCATCCCATTAGGTGTCACTGTAGGGTCAGAAATGTTTTGTAAAAAACTCTGACTCCAAATTATTTTCAGACAAATGTTAGAAAGAAATGTTTGGGGTTTGATAGACTGTCCCAATAGCATTCTCCCCAGCACAAGAAAATTAAATTGTCTCATAAAGGAACTGCTTAGATTAATTAGACAGTGCTGAACTCTTATATGGAGGAAAAAACAACCCAAATGGAGAGAAGGTATTCAATTGGGATGAAATATCCTCCAACACAGTGCCACGAATGTCTATTACTGGGGGACAGAAAGGAGCTTACTAGGTGAAAATTTAGAGAGATCTTGAATTGCCCTTGTTTTTAGGAAGTCACAAAAATAACAACTCTTTGAGTTCATTCCTGATGACTAAGGCACTGACTGATTCTACCCAGCAAGATTATATCCCTAGTCTGTAAAAACACCCACAACGTTGCATGCAAAGAAATAGGAGACATGATAGCTGCAAAAAGATAGAAGAAAAATGCAATAGAAAAAGACTGGAAGTCCTGGTACCAATGCCGTGATGGGCTGTCAGGGAATGGAGTTAGTCCAAGGGCCTTCAGGTAACACTGAGGTGTAGCCTCAGCCAGAAATCTTCAGCTGTCCTAGGACCTCCTTCCAATCCCATGCAATGGCTAGGCCCTCTGTGAAAGGAAACTGGATTGGAACAAAGCCAAAATTCCCAACATCTGAGAGCAATTGGGGAATTGACAAAGTCCTCTCCAACAAGACTGCCCATTGAGTTTTAAGGCTGGCAGCCATGCTAGCCATTGTTTAAATGGCTAAAATAGGTCCAGCATTTTATTTCTTCTTGAGAGAAAAAACTGAAGACAAGAAGCCTCAGAAAGTAAAGAGTTAAAGGTCTGCTCCTACTCACCCTTCCAATGAATCCCTTTCTTCCTGATCAATGCACCAAAGTATGTTGTAGTCTTACCAATGCACTACAATGTAAGAGTCTCTGGTGGCATATCACCTGAAGTTTTTTTTATCTCACCTTTAAGACAATAAAGGAGTGCAGACACAGGTTGAGATTACAATGAAAGTTTGATAAGTGAAAGAGAAAAGGTCTCTGCCAGCAGAGAGGGGGGCCCAGATGGGTTGCCCCCTATAAGGCTAGGTTTTAGGGATTTTTGTGGACTAGGAAGGGGAATGAATGTTCTTAGTTTGTGGGCTGTCTTGGAGAACATGTGACTCAGTTTGGCCTGGGGCTTTGGCCTGGGACCAATCAGGGGCTGAAGTGATGATTCATAGAGGCTGCTCAGCTTGGTCTGTGACCTGTCAGGAGTTAAAATGAAAGCTTGGCCTGGGACCATGGCCCAGGACCAACCAGGGACTAAAGTGATAATTCATGGAGGCCAGGCTAACAATCCATAAAAGAAAGGAAAGTGCCCAACAGAACCCATTGTGTTTATGCCCACAAAAGGAGAAGAAACTTTCCTGGGAGCCCACTGATTATACAAAGGACAAAGCATTTCTCTGTCAGGCCTCGTGTCTTGTCTGAGTGAGCCAGGACTTTGAGTAAGTTTTTATCTGAATGGGCTGGAGGTTATCCTATCTGTGCAGCAGCAGGCATGTCTCCAGGTGCAACTCCCTGTGCTCGTTCCCTTATTGGTGCCTGCGGCTTGATTTTTTCCCCAGGCTGCTTTTTGTATTATGTGGGATGAGGCACTGACCTGTGGGTCAGGGTCTCTCCAGGAACCCTTTCATTGCTGTCTACCTAAGGCAAGTTAGCTAACTCCTTTCAATATGGTAGCTTAATTTTTAGTTTTTTCAAGATACTTCAAACTGTTCTCCCTAGTGTTTATACTAAATTACCTTCCCACCAACAGTGTATAAGGGTTCACTTTTCTCCACATCTTCACCAGCATTAGTTAATTCCTGTCTTTTGAGCATAAGTCATTTAACTAGGTGAGATTACCTCTCATTGTAGTTTTGATTTGCATTTCTCTAATGATCAATGATGTTGAGCGCCTTTTCATAGGCCTGTTTGCCGTTTGTATGTCTTATTTTGAGAAATGTCTATTCAAATATTTTTACAGATTTTTTGATCAGATTATTAAATGTTTCCCTATAGAGTTGTTTGAACTCCTTATATATTCTGTTTAATAATCTTTTGTCAGAGGCGTAGTTTTCAAATATTTTGTTTCATTCTGTGTGTTTTCCCTTCATCTTGTTGATTGTACCCCTTGCTGTACAGAAGCTTTTTAACTTGATGTGATCACATTTGACCATTTTTGATTTAGTTGCCTGTGCTTGTGGGGTATTGCTCAAGAAATTTTCATCTAGATCAATGTCCTGAAGATTTTCCCAAAAGTTTTCTTATAGTAGTTTTATAAGATGGTGTCTTATATTTGAGACTTTAATCCATTTTGATTTGATTTTCATATTTGGTAAGAGAGAGGGGTCAAGTTTCATTCTTCTGCATATGGATATCCAGTTTTCCTAGCACCATTTATTGAATACATTGTCTTTTTCCTAGGTATGTTCTTGGCAACTTTGTCAAAAATGAGTTCACTCTTGCTGTTTGGATTTATTTCTGGGTTCTACTGTTCCATTGGTCTTTGTGTCTTTTTATGCCAGTACCATGCTGTTTTGGTTATTATAGCTCCACAGTATAATTTGAAAACAGGTAATGTGATTCCTCCTGTTTTCTTCTTTCTAATTAAGATAGCTTTGGCTATTCTGGGTGTTTTCTGGTTTCATGTAATTTTTAAAATTGTTTTTAATTTCTGTGAAGAGTGTAATTGGTATTTTGATAGAAATTGCATTGAATCTATAGATTTCTTTGGGTAGTATGAAAATTTTAACAATATTGATTCTTTAAATTCATAAATATGCATTTTTTTGCCATTTTGGGGGATCCTCTTCAATTTCTTTCATCAATGCTTTGTAGTTTTCATTGCTAAAGTCTTTCACTTCTTTGGTTAATTCCTAGGTATTTAATTTTTTTTTTTTTTTTTTTTGAGATGGAGTCTCGCTCTGTCACCCAGGCTGGAGTGCGGTGGCACGATCTCCACTCACTGCAAACACTGCCTCCCAGGTTTATGCCATTCTCCTGCCTCAGCCTCCCATGTAGCTGGGACCACAGGCACCTGCCACCGCGCCTGGCTAATTTTTTTGTATTTTTAGTAGAGACAGGGTTTCACCATGTTAGTCAGGATGGTCTCGATCTCCCGACCTCGTGATCCGCCCGTCTCGGCCTCCCAAAGTGCTGGGATTACAGGCGTGAGCCACCGTGCCCGGCCAGGTATTTAATTTTATGTGTGGCTATTATAAATTTCATTTTGTGATTTCTTTTTCACATTGTTCACTGTTGACGTGTTGATATGCAACTGATTTTTTTGTATGTTGATTTGTATTTTGCAACATTACTGAATTTTTTTATTAGTTCTAATAGTTTTCTTATGAAGTTTTAAGTTATTTCAAGTGTAAGGTTATATCATCTGCAGGCAAGGATAATTTGACTTCTTCTTTGCTCTATTAGTCAGGGTTCTCTAGAGAGACAAAACTAATAACTAATAGGATATATATATGTGTGTGTGCGTGTAAGTGTATGTGTGTGAGAGAGTTTATTAAGTAGTATTAACTCACACAATCACAGAGTCCCACAATAGGCCATCTGCAAGCTAAGGAGCAAGGAAGCCAGTCTGAGTCCCAAAGCTGAAGAACTTGGAATTCAATGTTCAAGGGCAGGAAACATCCAGCATGGGAGAAAGATGTAGTCTGGGAGGCTAAGCCATTATAGCCTTTTCACATGTTTTACCTGCTTTATATCCTGGTCACACTGGCAGCTGATTAGACGGTGCCCACTAAGATAAAGGGTAGGTCTGCCTTTCCCAGCCCACTGACTCAAATGTTAATCTCCTTTGGCAATACCCTCACAGACACACCCGAGATCAATACTTTGCATCCTTCAATCCAGTCAAGTTGATACTCAGTATTAACCATCACAAGTCCACCCGTTGTCAACTTGAACCCATACATGTCTCCTGAGATCATACATAATCTTCAGATAAAGATAATAACAGGGCCATACGTTTTCTAACATAATACAACTATCCTTCAGACACCAGGAATGCACCAATTTCCAACCCAAATGCAATATTACATAGAGTTAACAATACTTAAGTGCTGATATGAAGTAAATAAAATTTATGTCACATGATAAAGGAAAAAAGAAATAAAATGAAGATATTTTATTATTATAGTGTACACATGCATAAATATGGTTTTAACACTAGAAGGAGCAAACACTCATGACAATTATAGTCCTCATTTCTGCAACTGGTCACATGGTCATAGCTGGTATTGATGACTAACTTCTTTTACTACCCACTCTGTATACCCTTTGCCTTCAGCAAGCACCTCAGTGGGTTGTGTTTTTTTTCTTGGTGGAATGACCCAAACCTTCATTCCTGAAGAGTCTAGGCCATTTGTAGTGCTGTCTGGATTGAGCTGTTGTAGTTTCCCATTGACCTTAATCACAGGGCATGGTAATACTAAGAGACACCCTAATGAGTCTCCTGTATTTCATGCATACTCTTCCTTACCTACATTGTGGAGTAATAGACTGATTTCATCTTGATAGCCTGGGTCAATCACCCCAGGCAAAACTGTAACTCCCTTCTTAACCTGTTAACTTAAAGGTGGGAGAAGCCCAAGGTGTCCAGGTGGCAATCTTAACTTCAAGTTTAATGAAATTTTTGTTCTGTCTCCTGGTGGCAGCATTCCTCCCTGTGGAACTCAGACCTCTAGGCAAGAAGAACGTAATGTTGCAGGAACAGGAAGCAAATATTTTGCCAGTGGATCATTTGGGGTGATGGCGAGTGGTGCCATTTCCACTTCCACCCCTTGATTCCTCGACCCATGAATCCTGGCTATGGGAGCAACTCTATTATATATCGGATGCTGATTCAGAGCATACATGGCCTTCTAGAGAACTTTGCCACAGTCCTGCAAAATATTGTCACCTTGTTGGTGTTGTAATTGTGACTTCAAAAGGCCAATCCACACTTCTATCAATCAGCCGCTTCAGGATAATGGGGAACATGGTAAAACCAGTGAATTCCATGAACACGAGTCCAATGCCACACTTCTTTAGCCATAAAGTGAGTGCCTTGGTCAGAGGCAATGCTGTGTGGAATACCATGATGGTGGATAAGGCATTCTGTGAGTCCATGAATAGTAGTGTTGGCAGAAGCATTGTGTGCAGGATAGGCAAACTCATATCTGGAGTAAGTGTCTATTCATTGAGGACAAACCTCTGCTCTTTCCATAATGGAAGAAGTCCAATATAATCAACCTTCTACCAGGTAGCTGGCTGATCACCTTGAAGAATGGAGCCATATCCAGGACTCAGTGTTGGTCTCTGCTGCTGGCAAATAGGGCACTCAGCAGTGGCCATAGTAAGGTCAACCTTGGTAAGTGGAAGTCCAAGTTGCTGAGCCCATGCATAGCCTCTATCCTTGCTACCATGGCCACTTTGTTCATGGGCCCATTTGGGCAATGACAGGGGTAGCTGGAGAAAGAGGCTGAGTGGCATCCACAGAACAGGTCATTCTATCCACTTGATTATCAAAATCCTCCTCTGCTGAGGTCACCCGTTGGTGTGTACTCACATAGGATATAAATATCTTTACAGTTTTTGACCACTCAGAGGTCCATCCACATACTTCTTCCCCAAATTCCTTTGTTACCAATCTTCCAATCATGCTTCTTCCAAGTCTCTGACCATCCAGACAAACAATTGGCTTTATGGCTAGGTGGGTCAGAAAGCACTCAGTTCATGATAAGCAGTTCAGGTCATATGGTGACTTGATGACCCATAGTTAAATATTCCATTTTCACCAAAGCCCAGTAACAGGTCAAAGCCTGTCTCTCAAAAGGAGAATAGTTATCTGCAGAAGATGGCAGGGCCTTGCTCAAAAATCCTTGAGGTCTCCACTGTGATTCACCTTTGGGGGCCTGCCAAAGGGTCCGTACAGTATCCCTATCTGCCATTGACACCTCAATCACCTTTGGATCTGCTGGGTCATATTTCCCAAGTGGCAGAGCATCTTGCACAGCAGCCTGAACTGGTTGCAGAGCATTTTTCTGTTCTGGACCCTACCCAAAGCTGGCAGTCTTTTGAGTCACTTGATAAATCAGCCAGAATAACGCACCAGAATGAGGAATTTGTTGGCTGCAAACTCCCAAGAGGCCCACTAGGCATTGTGCCTCTTTCTTGGTTGTAGAAGAGGCCAAATGCAGCAACTTATTCTTCATCTTAGAAGGAATATCTTGACAGGCTCCACTCCGATGGACCCCTAGAAATTTCACTAAGGTGGAAGGTCCCTGAATTTTAGTCAGATTTATTTTCCATTTTCTGGCACACAAATGTCTTACCAATAAGTCCAGTATGCTTGCTACTTCTTGCTCACTGGATCCAATCAGCATAATGTCCTCAATGTAATGGACCAGTGTGATATCTTGTGGAAGCAAAAGGTGATCAAGATCTCTCCAAATGACATTATGACCCAAAGCTGGAGAGTTGATATACCCCTGAGGTAGGACAGTAAAGGTATATTGCTGGCATTGTCAGCTGAAGGTAAATTGCTTCTAGTGGGCCTTATGTACAGGAATAAAGAAAAAGGCATTTGCCAAGTCAATGGCTGCATACCAGGTGCCAGGAGATGTGTTAATTTGCTCAAGCAATGAATGAAACCACATCTGGTAAAGCAGCTGCAATTGGAGTCACCACTTGGTGGTTATGCTTATAATAATTTACCATCATTCTCCAAGATCCATCTGTCTTCTGCACAGGCCAAATAGGAGAGTTGAATTGGGATGTGGTGGGAATCTCCACTCCTGCATCTTTCAAGTCCTTTATGGTGGTGCGAATCTCCACAATCCTTCCAGGGATACAATATTGTTTTTGATTTACTATTTTTCTAGGTAGAGGCAGCTCTAATGGCTTACATTTGGCCTTTCTCACCATAATAGCCCTCACCCTACCAGTCAGGGAGCCAATGTGGCAGTTCTGCAAGCTGCTAAGTATGTATATGTCAATTATGCATTCTGGCACTGGGAAAAGACCACAGAATGAGTCCAATGGGTGTTGTTTAAAGCCTGTGAGTATGTCATAATGTGTTTTACAATAGAAAACTAATACAGATGCTCCTCAACTTATGATGAGGTTACATCCTGGTAAGCTGATCATAAGTTGAAAATAATCTAAGTTGAAAAAAATGCATTTAATACACCTAACTTACTGACCATCATACCTTAGTCTAGCCTACTTTAAACATGCTGAGAACACTTACATTAGCCTACAGTTGTGCAAGTTCCTCTGGCAACAGTACACTGTAGAACATAAGTTTGTCCACTCTCAAGGTTGTGGAGCTGACTGGGAGTTGCAGCTGGCTGCTACTCCTCAGCATCATGAGATAATATCCCACTGAGTATCATGAGCCTGGGAAAAAATCAAAGTTCAAAATTCGAAGTATGGTTTCTACTGAATGTGTATCACTTTTACACCTTGGTAAAGTTGAATAATTATAAATGAAACCATTGTAAGTCATAGACAATCTGAACAGTGAGTTACCATTGGATGACCCTACTTAATAAATAAAGAAATAAATCAGAAGCGTGGAGTATAATAGTGCCAAGTTCTGAAGAACAAAGATGAAAGCAATATCAGCTATAGCTAGTTTGACCCCAGGTCTGCCTCCTCCTAAGCAGGGAGCAAAATGTGACTGCCTAAATTTTGATTGAGTACTGGAATTTGAGTCTTACAGTAACCTACCTTCTTTTTCTTTCTGCTAGTTAGGCATAATCAGGCTAACACATTGGCTTATTTCCCAAGAAGGAGATATATTTACAAGGTGTATATAGCTTGCTGTAGGTTTTGTTTTATCCCAAAATAATGACTCTGAGGAGGGAATCCACAACCATCCCAGTAAAGAGAGTACTGGGAAGAGGCAGAGATAAATGAGCAGCCCCTCAAACATGGCACCATGTGGATAGCCATCTATTCCATTTATTCCAATCCTGCACAGTTGGCAAAGTAAAAAAAAAAAAAAAAATTCCTTAGCTGGCATCACTAAACCAGTTTTAACTCCAAAATCAAATGAGAAAAAAGACACGGCAAGCCAGAATAAGCCATTCAAACGAGCTAAGCTGATTTTGACAGGTTCCTTGGTAACAAACCCAAGTATGGTTATAAATGGGCCACTATAGCCTCCAGCTGCATTTTTTGTTACATAAGCTCCCTGGAAAAGAGGATTAAACCATATTTAAGATAAACATTTGCTTTTCTATAGTAAATTTAGCGCTGTTGTTTAAAGTGCTTTAGAATTGAATTGTGCAGGTGCTAAAATTCTAATTGCCTGTTTTCCATGACATTCATCTTAGAATTGCTCAAAGAAATACATTATCTCTGACTCCTTCACATAAAATATAATGATCACAGTGAAAGAAGGAATGGACAGTAAAGAAACAAAAGTAAAATGAAGGCCATGGACTCAAGCCATCCACTAATGAGAATTATACACCATTTGTCAAATGAATCCACTTTTGGTTGCTGATGGTTTTGGGGAGGGGGAATACAGGTGCCTGGTTTATAGCAAGAGGAATGGAAGGCAAGCACATCTACTTTTGGGGATGTAAAAAATCCAGTGTTTCAGTTGAAGATGAAGATGTTTTTAGAAAAACAAATAAAAGTTTCTATGAGTCAATCAGGATACTAAAATTCATGATTCTGACTTCATATTTTTGCAGACTTTAAGAATGTTGTACAGTCTGTAGAAGCAGTGTGTGTGTGTGTGTGTGTGTGTGTGTGTGTGTGTGTGACCTTGGCTTAAACTATGACCTAAGGCCAAGGAAAAGTACACACAAATACTGAAAAGGATTTGAGTGTCTTCACAAGCTTTAATACTCCACTACTAGTTGGAACAATGGTAACATCTGTGAATTTAGTCAAGGCTTTAAATTGATTTGCCAAACATATATGCTATTGTTTGGATCATTAAAATATATACCGATATTCTGCTTTGATTACACTCTTAAGCTGCTTATGTACAACCCATAAGACTGGCAAAGCAGAGGCCTGAGATAATAAAAATATTATAATTTGCTATGATAGTGTTATTCATTTAAATGTTGCTTCCATGAAGCTGCACTGTGGAATGGGGTATGGAACAGATGACTCTTACTCCAGAACCCAGTGTAAAAGAATATCCCACTAGTATCCATCTTGAGGAGAAATATTGAGTTTCAGAGTTTGTAGCATGAGCAGGGCAGGGGAAAGTGTGACTATCCAATTGAACAAGTAGAAGCAAAGTACTCTTTTAGGTGCCAAGTTGGTTAAAAAGTCCAAACACTGCCTCAAGAAATTTATAATCTTGTTTAAGAGATGACAAAAAATTTATAAGATAGAAAAAAGGAACACAAATATCTACACAGTCAAGTGCCAAAATGTGTTATCAGTATGTTGGGATGGTCTTGAAAGGACAGAGGGACAATATGACCAAAAATGGAAGGTTGAGCTGAAATATAAGATGAGTCTGAAGGACAGCTAGATTTGGAAATGTGTACGTTCTCCAATATGATAGACATTGGTCGTTTGATTTTATACCAACTATTTAGAAGTTAGTCACATTTCTGGGCAGGTTCTTGTATCATTGAAGATATTTATGTCTGCAAGTAAATAACAAAAACCCAGACTAACTGATTTAAACCACAAGGATATTTAGTGTTCTTTAAAACAAGAAAAATCTAGAGATAGCTAGTTCTAGCATTAATTCAACAGAATGATAATGTCAGGACACTGAGTGGGCCTCCTGGATTTTTTTTTCTCTTTCCTTGTGGTCACTAGGTGGCTGAAATAGCTGTAAGTATTATATTCTTGTATAGAGAATGTTCAAAGCAGAAAGAAATACAGGACAACAAAAGCCTGAGTTTTGCTGAAGCTAAAATATGCCCAGAACCAGGAGATGACTCATGATAGATCTAAGCTTGCTGGGAATTCTAGGGGAGGAAAATCTTTTTTGGAAGTTTCCAGCAGACTTCTTTTCAGATTTCAGGGGCCAGAATTACATGACATATATCCCATTAATCCAATCACTGGGAAAAAGGAACGGAATTGCCATACTGGCATGGACCTATCATAATTCATTTCCTAGGCTTAAGCATATTTTAGCAAGCAAAATCTATCTGAAAGGAAGAGAAGTAAATGGCTCTTGGATAAGTAAAAGCACAGTTTTAGCTCAGTCTCCAAAACTGAACATGATGTTAAACAAGCAGGAGCTTTGCAACAAAATCTATTATATGATACGCTTTAGTTCCGCCCCCTCCCCATCTCTGTCTTTGTCTCTATGTTTCCAGCCTTATTTTACCTCCTCCTCCTCTTCTTCCTCCTCTTTCTTCTCTCCTCATCTTACAAACATACACAATCACAAACATACTACTCTTAAACACATTAAAAACTTGGATTTAAATGAGACATCAAAGTAATGGGACAGCAGAATTTTTTTTTTGCTTGTCTCCCTTCCCAAATGCATTTATATGTCAGATTGTGCTCACATTTTATGATATTGCCCAATACAAATTTTCTGTTACTCAAAACTTTTCAACCTGAGATCCCTTGAAATGAAAGGTATTGAGTGATAACAACTTCTAATGAGTCATGAATCAAATGCAGACAGAGTTATTTTTTCCATCTATGGAGCCTCACCCCAATATTAATTTACTCCCATCAAATATTAGATCAGCAGTTAACACGACATTGTGACTTTTAGTAGTTTCAGCACCAAGAAAGAAGTGTAATTTAGCTTTACTGTGGTATCAACCTACAAAAGAAGTCATGCTAAACAATATTTTAAGGCGTATGGTTATAAATCTGATTATAAATTATTGTATCTTTCTGAAGAGCTTTGTATTCACAAGTTTAGAGTATAAACACTTAGACAAGGTAAGTGTAGAAAACAGCCAGATTCAAAACTGGGAAGTTTAGAAGGAATACTTCTCTTAAATTGGGAGGCTAAGGAAGTGTAAATACTAGGGTGCACATTATGTCCTAATGTTTTATTCATGAAGAGTTCTCAGCTCAAACCTCTTAAACATATAGAGATATTCTACTTTCTATACTGTAACCTCATTTACTCAAAATGTAAATGTCAATTCCTATAACATTTCTGGCCTTTTTAACTGCTGAATTTGTTTTGATGATATTGTAATGAGATATGTTCCTCTTCAAGTTAGGGAAACCTTACCATTCACATTGATTTCTGTGTTAACTTGCAAGGCAAAATTGTCTGTGAGTGCCAAAACAGTAAATTTAACTTATATTTAAATATATTGAGCCAGAATTTTTTTTTTGGTTGGTTTAATTGCAAATCCTTAGCAGCTGTCTCTTTTGGAGTAATAATTTTTATATCCAATTCATAGACTATTAAAGAAAGAACCTGAGATATCACCTAGTTCAATACCTCGTTTCTCAGATGCAAGAAAAATACTGAGGCCAAAAGAGGTTAAATGAGTTGCCCACTGTCACATAGCTAGTTAGTGGCGGAGTCAGGAACTATAAACCAGCAATGTCTGGTTTCAAAGTCCATAATTTTTATGTCATAGAGTGATGCCTCATTAACAGTTAATTTTACCTATGGTATTCAATACACTGGCATAATATAACCCTGTAAGATTCTGATTTTCCACCCCTGATGAGACATAGGGTAAATCCCTCTGCTTGGGCCCTCAGCAAGCTCAGAGAAACAGAGAGACTACATAGAAAAACTGTTGTGAATATGAGCATTGGAGTAAAGCCAGATCTGGGTTTAAATTCTGGCTCTGCAACCTAATTACTGCAAATAAGAGCAAGCTGCTTTACTTTTACTTTTTAGGCTTCACTTTCTTTGTCTCTGAAATGGGAATAAAATTCCCATCATAGAATTGTTGGAAGAAGTAAATCTATGTAGAACATTTGGAGTCTGGAAAACCCTATATGTTAACTCATTATTTTTATCTCAATTTCTGATCCAAACACAATCAGAGAAGCAGATACAGTAGATTACAATCAGCAGATCAATAAGTGTGGTATAAAATTAGTTTTGTTGCCATAAAGACTGATAATAGAGAATGGTGGCAAATTGCTTTATTATTTCTATTTTTGTTTCTTTTTTATTTTAATTTTCTTAAATGTCATATTGACCTTTTCTCTTCTTTCGTATTTTATTGTCTTTTTACAATTGAAATAAATGAGTGTTAAATATTCATTAGAAGAAATTAAACTATAAAATAGGTACTGAATAGATATAATTTGGATTTGAATAATTGGGGATTCAGGAGGTTGTAAGTGAACCTTTATATGTTTACAGCATCTATGCACAATACATGTGTCCAATGTAAAATTGTCCTCCAGGACTTTTAACATACCCAGAAGACCAGAATTATATGTATATTACCACTGGTCAAATACAGAAATTTTTTTTTCTAATTAAATACACTTGGCTTAATGATGATTTTTACTGTTATATCAACTCATAGGAGATTAAAATCAGTGTTTGCTGGAACCAGCATAAGAGGCATAATTAGTGACATAGAAGTTGAGCTAGGTGTTAAAAGATGCTTAGAACTTGAAGAGGCAGGGAGGAGGAGGGAGTGCATTTCAGGGGGAGGAACAGCATAAGTAACATCATGGAGAAAAGAATTTATAGCACATATTGGCAGCAGTGAGGAAAGGAGTGGGAAAGAAGTGGGATGAGGGTAAATTATTAATGGAGCTGCAGGGTTCCCAGTGACTTTTCCTGGGGAGAGATGATAGTGTAACTCACATTACTAGGGCAAGAAGAAAGGCAAGGATAAAACGTTCTACCTAGTGGAAAGATGATATATTTGACCAGGACACTTCCTGGTCTGTGATTTGGGAACTGTAGTATAGACAACAATGAGCAGTCAGTATTACAAAGGTTAGCTGTACAAGGACAAAAGACTCACATTTCAGCATTGTGGTTTTCAAAATTTATAATGTTTTTTTCTTCTGTGAGGAAGGAGAAAATGTACCTTTCCAAATTCTCACTGACAAGTACATTATGGTGCAGCCTGAAGGTCAAAGTGGTCTTTGAAGCTGAGACCTTCACTGACTACCTACAAGACAGCACTTAATGATGCTTTTAAAAGTGGGAGAAGTGGAAATCTATTTGTGTTGTGGAGAGTGTAGGGATGCAATGGGATGATTCACGGTTGACATTACTGTTGCCACCTCCACTCCTTTTTGATCAGGTAACAGAGCTATTGTCAACAGAGATGCTGCATAGTGACATTGACACTGAACATTGGTGGAATTGATATAGTTTCTACAGTTAGAGAAAAGCTACTACGGGTTTATTATAGCCTTCTCTCCTCTCACATCCACACAGGGAAAACTAATTGGCCACTTAATCTACCAGTTTGCTACTTTGGGGGTAAAAAGGTCAAATCAAACCAATCATGGTTTTGTTTTGAATTAGTTAAGCACCAGTGATCCAAAATTTCTCATAATACATCATGAGAAGGAAACACTGATGTTTCCAGGAAAGACTACAACTTTCACGTTTCCATCTATCAAAGAGTACTCATTTACCTGCTTGATTAATTTATTTGTTTGTACCAGTGAGTATTTGCCGAAAGCGTGTAAGCCAGACCCTCATCTCTCTATCAGGTCCCCTCTTCAGTGTTGGGACTGATGGTGCCTCAGATTCAGTACCTGTTCGTTACTCTGACTTCTGTTTCAGAACAGCCCTGTGTAATTTCTTGGCTCTCATGGTTCTGACACCAGCATACCATTCTTCTGCCGCTGACAATAACATTACCCCTCCTTAATACTTGCAGAACACATATCATGTGTCATTGTGCTAGGTTCTTTATAAGCATTATGAAATTTATCCTCACAAAAACTCTGTGCAATGGATACTGATATTATCTCCCCCACTTTGTTTTTTTTTTTTTTCATTTTACAAATAAGAAAAATCAGACACAGACAATGTTGGAACTTTGTCTTTAACATTAGTTAAAGCATGTCTCAGCCTCCCAAGTAGATCACTTGAACTCAGGAGGTGGAGTTGCAGTGAGTCAAGATGGCACCACTGGAGTCCTTCCTGGGTGACACAGCGAGACTCCCTCTCAAAAAATAAATAAATAAATAATAAGAAAAAAATTATTAAAACAATTTTTAAAAAAGCAACAAAATAAAAAATTACAGTGACTGTAATAATTGGAATGTTTGAAATTTGTCACAGCAATAATTGACTAAAATGAATGTAAATAATTATTCAGTTTTCAGTTTGTTGTAATAAACTAATCAGTATAAAGGATTGACTATCCTAGAAAAAGATTACTCAAGGAATAAGAAGCAAAAGGAGTATTTGAAATCTAAAAACATTACCATGCTTGCTTTATCATGCAGGCAAATAAATAAATGACATTTTCAGATTGGAATAAAAAAGATAAAGTACATATTGGCTTAATTAAATTCATCAAGTGCTTACTGAAAACCAGCTCTCCACTGTGCCTGGCCAGGAAATACATAATCTTTTTTTTTTTTTTTTGAGACGGAGTCTCACTCTATTGCCCAGGCTGGAGTCCAGTGGCACGATCTCGGCTCACTGCAAGCTCTGCCTCCTGGGTTCACGCCATTCTCCTGCCTCAGCCTCCCAAGTAGCTGGGACTATTGGTGCCTGCCACCACACCTGGCTAATTTTTTTTAGTATTTTTGGTAGAGACTGGGTTTCACCTTGTTGGCCAGGATGATCTCGATCTCCTGACCTCGTGATCCACCTGCCTTGGCCTCCCGAAGTGCTGGGATTGCAAGTGTGAGCCACTTTACCAGGCCGAAATACATAATCTTATAAGAAAACATAAGATACTTTGTTTTAATATATGTGACTAAATGTAAACCTAATTTATTTTCTGTTATCTATTTTTACTTTCAGTAACACTTTTTTTTTTTTTTTAATTTTTAGGTAGCATTCAGCCTACAGGCAACTGCTGTTTGTTAAATTTTTCCTGTTCATATATTGTGCACATTTTCTTGTTGGTTAATATTCTTCTTCTCATCGTTTTGTAGAAGTTCTTAATATATTTGGGGTACTTATCTTTCATTGTTGTCTGTGTAACAATCACTTCTGCATGTGGGTTGTCTGTACCTTTTTTGGTGTCTTTTAGTAAACAAGGTTTTTTGTTTTGTATTGTTTTGTTTATTGTAAAGATTTTAAAATTTTAATGGAGTTGATTTTTTTTCTTATTCAAGCCTTGAGAATAAATTGGAGTTGGAATTGTAAAAAAAAAAAAAAAAAAAAAAAAATTAGTTAAAGCAGTTAGTGAGTGTCATAAAATGCATTCTTCTCCAGGAAGTCTGATTCCAGAGACCACAGGCATAACAGTGACAGTGTAAGAATTGGCAGCTAAGAGGAGTTCTTGATATTTCATCATTTCAGAGCTTCTAGAAGAGAGTAATAAAATAACTTCTCTGAGTGAGTTACCTGAAGGCCTACAGGGAAGAGGCTAGATTAATTTTGTAGGCCAACGTCTGTAAATGTCTGCACTGGCTACGTTATATGAGTTAAAGACAATCGTCAGGAGGGCAGAGCAAGATGGCCGAATAGGAACAGCTCCAGTCTCCAACTCCCAGCACGAGCGACACAGAAGACCAGTGATTTCTGCGTTTTCAACTGAGGTACTGGGGTCATCTCTCTAGGGAGTGCCGGACAATCGGTGCTGGTCAGCTGCTGCAGCCTGACCAGCGTGAGCTGAAGCAGGGCAAGGCATCGCCTCACCTGGAAGCGCAAGGGGGAAGGGAATCCCTTTTCCTAGCCAGGGGACTGAGACACACAACACCTGGAAAATCGGGTAACTCCCACCCCAATACTGCGCTTTAAGGAAACAGGCACACCAGGAGAAATATCCCACACCTGGCCGGGAGGGTCCCACGCGCACGGAGCCTCCCTCACTGCTAACACAGCAGTCTGCGGCGATCTATCCGCAAGGCAGCAGCGAGGCTGGGGGAGGGCGCCCGCCATTGCTGAGGCTTAAGTAGGAAAAAAAGCTGCTGGGAAGCTCCAACTGGGTGGAGCTCACAGCAGCTCAAGGAAGCCTGCCTGTCTCTGTAGACTCTACCTCTGCGGACAGCGCACAGCTGCAGTCCAACAGGGGAAAGAGCGGGGGCCGGTGCAGACGCGAACGACTCTGTCTGACAGCTTTGGGGAGAGCCGTGGATCCCTAACGTGGAGGTTGAGATCTGAGAACGGACAGACTGCCTGCTCAGGTGGGTCCCTGACCCCTGAGTAGCCTAGCTGGGAGTCATCCCCCACTAGGGGCAGTCTGACACCCCACACTTCACAGGTGGAGTCACCCCTGAGAGGAAACTTCCAAAGAAAGAATCAGAAAGGTACGCTCACTGTTCAGCAATATTCTATCTTCAGCAACCTCTGCAGCTGATACCCAGGCAAACAGGGTCTGGAGTGGACCTCAAGCAATCTCCAACAGACCAACACAGACTCCTTCTGACTGTCAGACGGAAAACTATCAAACAAGGACACCTATACCAAAACCCCATCAGTACGTCACCATCATCAAAGACCAGAGACAGATAAAACCACAAAGATGGGGAAGAAGCAGGGCAGAAAAGCTGGAAATTCAAAAATAAGAGCGCATCTCCCCCTGCAAAGGAGTGCAGCCCATCGCCAGCAACGGATCAAAGCTGGTCAGAGAATGACTTTGACGAGATGAGAGAAGAAGGCTTCAGTCCATCAAACCTCTCAGAGCTAAAGGAGAATTACGTACCCAGCGCAAAGAAACTAAAAATCTTGAAAAAAAAGTGGAAGAATTGGCAGCTAGACTAATTAATGCAGAGAAGATCATAAACGAAATGACAGAGATGAAACCCATGACACGAGAAATACGTGACAAATGCACAAGCTTCAGTAACCGACTCGATCAACTGGAAGAAAGGTATCAGCGATTGAGGATCAAATGAATGAAATGAAGCGAGAAGAGAAACCAAAAGAAAAAAGAAGAAAAAGAAATGAACAAAGCCTGCAAGAAGTATGGGATTATGTAAAAAGACCAAATCTACGTCTGATTGGGGTGCCTGAAAGTGAGGGGGAAAATGGAACCAAGTTGGAAAACACTCTTCAGGATATCATCCAGGAGAACTTCCCCAACCTAGTAGGGCAGGCCAACATTCAAATTCAGGAAATACAGAGAACGCCACAAAGATACTCCTCCAGAAGAGCAACTCCAAGACACATAATTGCCAGATTCACCAAAGTTGAAATGAAGGAAAAAATCTTAAGGGCAGCCAGAGAGAAAGGTCGGTACCCACAAAGGGAAGCCCATCAGAATAACAGCAGATCTCTCGGCAGAAACTCTACAAGCCAGAAGAGAGTGGGGGCAATATTCAATGTTCTTAAAGAAAAGAATTTTCAACCCAGAATTTCATATCCAGCCAAACTAAGTTTCATCAGTGAAGGAGAAATAAAATCCTTTACAGATAATCAAATGCTTAGAGATTTTGTCACCACCAGGCCTGCCTTACAAGAGACCCTGAAGGAAGCCCTAAACATGGAAAGGAGCAACCATTACCAGCCATTGCAAAAACATGCCAAAATGTAAAGACCATCGAGGCTAGGAAGAAACTGCATCAACTAATGAGCAAAATAACCAGTTAATATCATAATGACAGGATCAAGTTCACACATAACAATATTAACCTTCATGTCAATGGACTAAATGCTCCAATTAAAAGACACAGACTGGCAAACTGGATAAAGAGTCAAGACCCATCAGTCTGCTGTATTCAGGAGACCCATCTCACATGCAGAGACATACATACGCTCAAAATAAAGGGATGGAGGAAGATCTACCAAGCAAATGGAGAACAAGAAAAAGCAGGGGTTGCAATCCTAGTCTCTCATAAAACAGACTTTAAACCATCAAAGATCAAAAGAGACAAAGAAGGCCATTACATAATGGTAAAGGGATCAATTCAACAGGAAGAGCTAACTCTCCTAAATATATATGCACCCAATACAGTAGCACCCAGATTCATAAAGCAAGTCCTTAGAGACTTACAAAGAGACTTAGACTCCCATACAATAATAATGGGAGACTTCAACACTCCACTGTCAACATTAGACAGATCAACGAGACAGAAAGTTAACAAGGATATCCAGGAATTGAACTCATCTCTGCACCAAGCGGACCTAATAGACATCTATAGAACTCTCCACCCCAAATCAACAGAATATACATTCTTCTCAGCACCACATCGCACTGATTCCAAAATTGACCATATAATTGGAAGTAAAGCACTCCTCAGCAATTGTACAAGAACAGAAATTATAACAAACTGTCTCTCAGACCACAGTGCAATCAAACTAGAACTCAGGACTAGGAAACTCAATCAAAACCGCTCAACTACATGGAAACTGAACAACCTGCTCCTGAATGACTACTGGGTACATAACGAAATGAAAGCAGAAATAAAATGTTCTTTGAAACCAATGAGAACAAAGATACAACATACCAGAATCTCTGGGACACATTTAAAGCAGTGTGTAGAGGGAAATGTATAGCACTAAATGCCCACAAGAGAAAGCAGGAGAGATCTAAAATTGACACTCTAACATCACAATTAAAAGAACTAGAGAGGCAAGAGCAAACACATTCAAAAGCTAGCAGAAGGCAAGAAATAACTAAGATCAGAGCAGAACTGAAGGAGATAGAGACACAAAAACCCTCCAAAAAATCAATGAATCCAGGAGTTGGTTTTTTGAAAAGATCAACAAAATTGACAGACCGCTAGCTAGACTAATAAGAAGAAAAGAGAGAGGAATCAAATAGACGCAATAAAAAATGATAAAGGGGATATCACCACCGACCCCACAGAATACAAACACCATCAGAGAATACTATAAATGCCTCTATGCAAATCAACTAGAAAATCTAGAAGAAATGGATAATTTCCTGGACACTTACACTCTCCCAAGACTAAACCAGGAAGAAGTTGAATCCCTGAATAGACCAATAGCAGGCTCTGAAATTGAGGCACAATTAATAGCCTACCCACCAAAAAAGTCCAGGACCAGATGGATTCACAGCTGAATTCTACCAGAGGTACAAGGAGAGCTGGTACCATTCCTTCTGAAACTATTTCAATCAATAGAAAAAGAGGAATCCTCCCTAACTCATTTTATGAGGCCAACATCATCCTGATACCAAAGCCTGGCAGAGACACAACAAAAAAAGAGAATTTTAGACCAATATCCCTGATGAACATCGATGCAAAATCCTCAATAAAATACTGGCAAACCGGATTCAGCAGCACATCAAAAAGCTTATCCACCATGATCAAGTGGGCTTCATCCCTGTGATGCAAGGCTGGTTCAACATTCGCAAATCAATAAACGTAATGCCAGCATATAAACAGAACCAAGGACAAGAACCACATGATTATCTCAATAGATGCAGAAAAGGCTTTTGACAAAATTCAACAGCCCTTCATGCTAAAACGCTCAATAAATTCGGTATTGATGGAATGTACCTCAAAATAATAAGAGCTATTTATGACAAACCCACAGCAATATCATACTGAATGGGCAAAAACTGGAAAAATTCCCTTTGAAAACTGGCACAAGACAGGGATGCCCTCTCTCACCACTCCTATTCAACATAGTGTTGGAAGTTCTGGCTAGGGCAATCAGGCAAGAGAAAGAAATCAAGGGTATCCAGTTAGGAAAAGAAGAAGTCAAATTGTCCCTGTTTGCAGATGACATGATTGTATATTTAGAAAACCCCATCGTCTCAGCCCAAAATCTCCTTAAGCTGATAAGCAACTTCAGCAAAGTCTCAGGATACAAAATTAATGTGCAAAAATCCAAGCATTCTTATACACCAGTAACAGACAAGCAGAGAGCCAAATCAGGAATCAACTTCCATTCACAATTGCTTCAAAGAGAATAAAATACCTAGGAATCCAGCTTACAAGGATGTAAAGGACCTCTTCAAGGAGAACTACAAACCACTGCTCAGTGAAATCAAAGAGGACACAAACAAATGGAAGAACATACCATGCTCATGGATAGGAAGAATCAATATCGTGAAAATGGCCATACTGCCCAAGGTTATTTATAGATTCAATGCCATCCCCATCAAGCTACCAATGACTTTCTTCACAGAATTGGAAAAAACGGCTTTAAAGTTCATATGGAACCAAAAAAGAGCCCGCATTGCCAAGACAATCCTAAGTCAAAAGGACAAAGCTGGAGGCGTCACGCTACCTGACTTCAAACTATACTACAAGGCTACAGTAACCAAAACAGCATGGTACTGGTACCACAACAGAGCTATAGACCAATGGAACAGAACAGAGTCCTCAGAAATAATACCACATATCTACAGCCATCTGATCTTTGACAAACCTGAGAGAAACAAGAAATGGGGAAAGGATTCCCTATTTAATAAATGGTGCTGGGAAAATTGGCTAGCCATAAGTAGAAAGCTGAAACTGGATCCTTTCCTTACCCCTTATACGAAAATTAATTCAAGATGGATTAGAGACTTAAATGTTAGACCTAATACCATAAAAACCCTAGAAGAAAATCTAGGTAGTACCATTCAGGACATGGCATGGGCAAGGACTTCATGTCTAAAACACCAAAAGCAATGGCAGCAAAAGCCAAATTGACACATGGGATCTCATTAAACTAAAGAGCTTTTGCACAGCTAAAGAAACTACCATCAGAGTGAACAGGCAACCTACAGAATGGGAGAAAATTTTTGCAACCTACTCATCTGACAAAGGGCTAATATCCAGAACCTACAAAGAACTCAAACAAATATACAAGAAAAATCAAACAACCCCATCAAAAAGTGGGGAAAGGATATGAACAGACATTTCTCAAAAGAAGACATCCATACAGCCAACAGACACATGAAAAAATGCTCATCATCACTGGCCATCAGAGAAATGCAAATCAAAACCACAATGAGATACCATCTCACACCAGTTAGATGGCAATCATTAAGAAGTCAGGAAACAACAGGTGTTGGAGAGATGTGGAGAATAGGAACACTTTTACACTGTTGGTGGGATTGTAAACTAGTTCAACCATTATGGAAAACAGTATGGCGATTCCTCAAGGATCTAGAACTAGATGTACCATATGACCCAGCCATCCCACTACTGGTATATACCCAAAGGATTATAATTACTCTACTACAAAGACACATGCACACGTATGTTTATTGTGGCACTATTCACAATAGCAAAGACTTGGAATCAACCCAAATGTCCATCTGTGACAGACTGGATTAAGAAAATGTGGCACATATACACCATGGAATACTATGCAGCCATAAAAAAGGATGAGTTTGCATCCTTGTAGGGACATGGATGCAGCTGGAAACCATCATTCTTAGCAAACTATCACAAGAAGAGAAAACCAAACACCGCATGTTCTCACTCATAGGTGGGAACTGAACAATGAGATCACTTGGACTCGGGAAGGGGAACATCACACACTGGGGCCTATCATGGGGAGGGGGGAGGAGGGAGGGATTGCATTGGGGAGTTATACATGATATAAACGTCATGCACATGTACCCTAGAACTTAAAGTATAATAAAAAATAAATTAATTAATTAATTAATTAATTTGTAAAAAAAGACAAAAAAAAAAAAAAACATCGTCAGAGACTTGTAGACTATACTCAAGGGGGCTGGAATAATAATTTGATAAAATGGAGACTGTTATTATTTAGCCGGAGGGTAGTGGTTGTTACAACACAATGCACAAATGGTGGTTGTTTAAAACAAGTGCATACCACATTATTTTCCCTTAGGGCAACAATTGGAAACAATAGGTAGGTAGAAGACATTGGATCACATGCACAGATACAGCACGTGACAAAAGACATAAGGTATGGGGCAAAGATTCTTAGGGTTTGTATCAGAATCTCATGTCTCTGCCCACCAACACCTACCTTGTAGTGAGCGTGTTAACTTTTTTTTTTTTAAATCTTCTATTTTAGGTTCATGGTTATGTGTGCAGGTTTGTCATATAGGTAAATTGCATTTTGCAGGAGTTGGAGTAGAGATTATTTCATCACCCAGGTAACAAGCGTAAAACCCAATAGGTAGCTTTTTGATCCTCACCCTCCTCCCATCTTCCACCCTTAAGTAAGACTGCTGTCTGTTGTTCCCTTCTTTGTGTCCATATGTACTCGATGTTTAGCTACCACTTACAAGTAAGAACATGAAGTATGTGGTTTTCTGCACCTGTGTTAGTTTACTTTGAATAATGGCTCCATCCATGTTGCTCCATCCCTGTTGCTGCAAAAGATATGATCTCATTCCTTTTTATGGCTGTATAGTATTTCATGGTGTACATGTACCACATTTTCTTTATCCAGAGATGGGCATTTAGGTTGATTTCATATCTTCACTATCATGAATAATGCTGCAGTGAACATATGTGTCTTTATGACAGAATGATTTCTATTTCTTTGGGTATATACCCAGTAATGGAACTGCTGGGTTAAATTGCAATTCTGTTTTATATTCTTTCAGAAAGCACCAAAATACTTTCCATGATGGCTGAAAAAATTTGTATTCCATTCAGCAGTGTGTAAATGTTCCCTTTTCTTCACAACATCACCAGCATCTGTTATTTTTTGACTTTTTAATAGTAGCCATTCTGACTGCTATGAGATGGTACCTCATTGTGTTTTGATTTGGAATTATCTAATGCTTACTGATGCAAACCATTTTTTCATATGCTTCTTGGCTGCATGTATGTCATCTTTTGCAAAGTATCCATCATGTCCTTTGCTTACTTTTTAAAGGGGTTGTTTGCTTTTCGCTTATAAATTTGTTTAAGTTTCTTACAGATGCTGGATATTAGACCTTCGTCAGATACATATTTTGCAAACATTTTCTCCCATTCTGTAGATTGTCTGTTTACTCCGTTGATAGTTTCTTTGGCTGTGCAGAAGCTCTTTAGTTTAATTAGGTTGCATATGTTAATTTTTGTTTTTGTTGCAAATGCTTTTGGCATCTTTATCATGAAATATCTTCCTGGCCCTATGTCCAGAATGGTATTTCCTAGGTTTTCTTCTTGTGTTTTTATAGTTTTAGGTTTTACATGTAAGTCTTTAATCCATCTTGAGTTGAATTTTGTATATAGTATAATGAAAGGGTCCAGTTTCAATCTTCTGCATATGGCTAGCCAGTTATCCCAGCACCATTTATTGAATAGAAAGTTCTTTCCCCATTGTTTGTTTTTGTCAGTTTTGTTGAAGATCGGATGGTTGTAGGTGTGCAGCATTATTTCTTGCTCTCTATTCTGTTCCATTAGTCTATGTGTCTGTTTTTGTACCTGTACCATGCTGTTTCAGTTATTTTAGCATTGCACTGTAGTTTGAAGTTGGGTAATGTGATACTTCCAGCTTTCTTCTTTCTTTTTAGGATTACCCTGGCAATCTGAGCTCATTTGTGGTTGCATATGAATTTTAAAATAGTTTTTCACTAATTTTGTTAAGAATGTCATCTGTAGTTTGATAAGAATAACACTAAATCTGTAACTTGCCTTGGGCTTTATGGCCATTTAACAATATTGATTCTTCCTATTAGCATGAAATATTTTTCATTTATTTGTGTTAGTTCTGATTCTTTGAGCAGTGTTTTGTAAATCTCATTGTAGAGATCTTTCATATTTCTGATTCTTGTATTCTGAGGTATTTAATTCTTTTTAAAATTTAATTTGTTATGTTTTGTAAACTTTTATTTTATGATCAGGAGTACAAGTGCAGGTCTGCTGTATGGGTAAATTCATGTCACAGGGGTTTGTTGTAAAGATTATTTTATCACCCAGGTACT